>NC_138873.1:91565166-92032056 GCF_965194805.1 Balaenoptera borealis
CATTTCTAAGTCTGCAAGTTTGTGAATTGCAGTGCCCCTGAGCTCCATTCTTCAACTCGCTTTCTTGGGAGCTGGCCGCAAAAGCGCAGGATTGCTTCAGGCCGTATTCTGGTTCCTGGCGGCAGGCTGAGCCTGTGGTTAATTCTTCTTCCTGATGGGAAAATAGAATGACCTGTGCCTGCCCCAACACCTAGAGCTAGTCTCTCATTGGTTCCCCCTCTTCCCGTTCATCCTCAGGACAATTAGCAACCTGTACGGAACAGGAGGATAAAGGTGCTGATTCTCCAAGGAGGGAGATTGCTAGTAAAGCGGCTGGAATGGCGAACCGGAGCACAAGGAGATGAGAAATGAGGTGCGTTTTAGAAACCTTTCCCGATCACACGGTGTACCATCTTCGGGGTTTCTCATGCATGTTTTCAATGTAGGACGATGCCCTTGAACCTGGAGATTTGGGACCCATGGGATGGGTACCACGCCGTATTACTTTAAAGGGTCTGCGTTAGCTCAGCCAACCTCACCAAACCTCTCAGCCCCACGAGTGTCCACCCTTATGTCTCAATCAGCTGTGGGTCTAGATATGGTCAATCCAGGTGGCATCACAGCCCCTGAACGAATTTTGTAAGAATTTCTCTCTCTTTCACTGTCTTTGTTTCACGGGTTTTGAAACGTAATTGATTTTTATAATGGGGTTTAGCTGCTTTTCACTGCTGTGTTTATGCCGCTTTACACCCATTTGACTCACTTACAGAGAGATATCAATACATAGGTTTTAAGATTCTTACTAGTCAGATATATTCTTGGGCGGTGAATAGGGGGTGTTGAGTCCAGTTCACTGAGCAAGGAGTAGGTCTTGTCTATTACATATTGGGTTTCTGGAACGGTATCTGAGCTAATTTGAAACCCGTGTTTTATGCATCACCCCACCTCACCTTTCCCGTTAAGCAGCCATAGTGTGTTTTCTAAACGTGTGACTCTGTTCTGTTTTGTAATTCAGTTCAAGGGTAGCGGTTTTTACATTCCCTCTATGAGTGATATCTTATGATAAGTGTCTTTTTCTGTGTGACTTATTTCACTTAGAATCGTCATATCTAAATCCACTCATCATGCTGCTACTAGCCTTATGACATTGATTTCATGGCTGAGTGATATTCCATTGTACATAAGGACCGCAACTTCTTTATCCATTCTTCTCTTTCCTGGGATATTTAAGGTGTAGCGAAGTGGAGGTTCTTGTCAACAGAGTAGCCCAAAACTTTGGGGTGCCTGTGGCTTGCTGAGTTTTAGTTTTCCGAATTTATACGCCCATGAGTGGAAGTGCGCTATGCTCTCTAAGCTGAGTTTTTTAGATGTTTCAGGACACACTGTACACTTCTCCAGAGTGGCTGTTGGCAATTTACATCCCGCCCATCAGCGTAGCAAGGCTCCCATTTCTCCATGGCCTGTCCTGCATTTCTGGTTTTGACACTTTATTCAGCATGGCCCTTTTGACCGATGGGAAGCGAGACTTCTTTGTAGCGCTGATTCGCCTTTCCAGGTTGCTTGGTTGGCCAAAAAGGGCGTATGCGTTTTTTCCTGAATATATTCAGGAAAAAACGCATACGCCCTTTTTGGCCAAGGGCATCATTGTCGAGGTTTTGCCGCTTTTCCTGTGCTTTAAAGGCGATTCGAATCTACCTCCTGAAATCTGTTTCCTGCAATTCTGCCTTGCTTTCAAATCCTCTTCGTTGCCTTCCCTCAATATATTTGTGGACGAGAGTTATCATTTCTAAGTCTGCAGGTTTGTGAATTGCAGTGCCCCTGAGCTCCATTCTTCAACTCGCTTTCTTGGGAGCTGGCCGCAAAAGCGCAGGATTGCTTCAGGCCGTATTCTGGTTCCTGGCGGCAGGCTGAGCCTGTGGTTAATTCTTCTTCCTGATGGGAAAATAGAATGACCTGTGCCTGCCCCAACACCTAGAGCTAGTCTCTCATTGGTTCCCCCTCTTCCCGTTCATCCTCAGGACAATTAGCAACCTGTACGGAACAGGAGGATAAAGGTGCTGATTCTCCAAGGAGGGAGATTGCTAGTAAAGCGGCTGGAATGGCGAACCGGAGCACAAGGAGATGAGAAATGAGGTGCGTTTTAGAAACCTTTCCCGATCACACGGTGTACCATCTTCGGGGTTTCTCATGCATGTTTTCAATGTAGGACGATGCCCTTGAACCTGGAGATTTGGGACCCATGGGATGGGTACCACGCCGTATTACTTTAAAGGGTCTGCGTTAGCTCAGCCAACCTCACCAAACCTCTCAGCCCCACGAGTGTCCACCCTTATGTCTCAATCAGCTGTGGGTCTAGATATGGTCAATCCAGGTGGCATCACAGCCCCTGAACGAATTTTGTAAGAATTTCTCTCTCTTTCACTGTCTTTGTTTCACGGGTTTCTTAAAGTAATTGATTTTTATAATGGGGTTTAGCTGCTTTTCACTGCTGTGTTTATGCCGCTTTACACCCACTTGACTCACTTACAGAGAGATATCAATACATAGGTTTTAAGATTCTTACTAGTCAGATATATTCTTGGGCGGTGAATAGGGGGTGTTGAGTCCAGTTCACTGAGCAAGGAGTAGGTCTTGTCTATTACATATTGGGTTTCTGGAACGGTATCTGAGCTAATTTGAAACCCTTGTTTTATGTATCACCCCACCTCACCTTTCCCGTTAAGCAGCCATAGTGTGTTTTCTAAACGTGTGACTCTGTTCTGTTTTGTAATTCAGTTCAAGGGTAGCGGTTTTGACATTCCCTCTATAAGTGATATCTCATGATAAGTGTCTTTTTCTGTGTGACTTATTTCACTTAGAATCGTCGTACCTAAATCCACTCATCATGCTGCTACTAGCCTTATGACGTTGATTTCATGGCTGAGTGATATTCCATTGTACATAAGGACCACAACTTCTTTATCCATTCTTCTCTTTCCTGGGATATTTAAGGTGTAACGAAGTGGAGGTTCTTGTCAACAGAGCAGCCCAAAACTTTGGGGTGCCTGTGTCTTGCTGATTTTTAGTTTTCCCAATTTATACGCCCATGAGAGGAAGTGCTCTATGGTCTCTAAGCTGAGTTTTTTAGATGTTTCAGGACACACCGTACACTTCTCCAGTGTGGCTGTTGGCAATTTACATCCCGCCCATCAGTGTAGCAAGGCTCCCATTTCTCCAAGGCCTGTCCAGCATTTCTGCTTTTGACACTTTATTCAGCATGGCCCTTTTGACCGATGGGAAGCGAGACTTCTTTGTAGCGCTGATTTGCCTTTCCAGGTTGCTTGGTTGGCCAAAAAGGGCGTATGCGTTTTTTCCTGAATATATTCAGGAAAAAACGCATACGCCCTTTTTGGCCAAGGGCATCATTGTCGAGGTTTTGCCGCTTTTCCTGTGCTTTAAAGGCGATTCGAATCTACCTCCTGAAATCTGTTTCCTGCAATTCTGCCTTGCTTTCAAATCCTCTTCGTTGCCTTCCCTCAATATATTTGTGGACGAGAGTTATCATTTCTAAGTCTGCAGGTTTGTGAATTGCAGTGCCCCTGAGCTCCATTCTTCAACTCGCTTTCTTGGGAGCTGGCCGCAAAAGCGCAGGATTGCTTCAGGCCGTATTCTGGTTCCTGGCGGCAGGCTGAGCCTGTGGTTAATTCTTCTTCCTGATGGGAAAATAGAATGACCTGTGCCTGCCCCAACACCTAGAGCTAGTCTCTCATTGGTTCCCCCTCTTCCCGTTCATCCTCAGGACAATTAGCAACCTGTACGGAACAGGAGGATAAAGGTGCTGATTCTCCAAGGAGGGAGATTGCTAGTAAAGCGGCTGGAATGGCGAACCGGAGCACAAGGAGATGAGAAATGAGGTGCGTTTTAGAAACCTTTCCCGATCACACGGTGTACCATCTTCGGGGTTTCTCATGCATGTTTTCAATGTAGGACGATGCCCTTGAACCTGGAGATTTGGGACCCATGGGATGGGTACCACGCCGTATTACTTTAAAGGGTCTGCGTTAGCTCAGCCAACCTCACCAAACCTCTCAGCCCCACGAGTGTCCACCCTTATGTCTCAATCAGCTGTGGGTCTAGATATGGTCAATCCAGGTGGCATCACAGCCCCTGAACGAATTTTGTAAGAATTTCTCTCTCTTTCACTGTCTTTGTTTCACGGGTTTTGAAACGTAATTGATTTTTATAATGGGGTTTAGCTGCTTTTCACTGCTGTGTTTATGCCGCTTTACACCCATTTGACTCACTTACAGAGAGATATCAATACATAGGTTTTAAGATTCTTACTAGTCAGATATATTCTTGGGCGGTGAATAGGGGGTGTTGAGTCCAGTTCACTGAGCAAGGAGTAGGTCTTGTCTATTACATATTGGGTTTCTGGAACGGTATCTGAGCTAATTTGAAACCCGTGTTTTATGCATCACCCCACCTCACCTTTCCCGTTAAGCAGCCATAGTGTGTTTTCTAAACGTGTGACTCTGTTCTGTTTTGTAATTCAGTTCAAGGGTAGCGGTTTTTACATTCCCTCTATGAGTGATATCTTATGATAAGTGTCTTTTTCTGTGTGACTTATTTCACTTAGAATCGTCATATCTAAATCCACTCATCATGCTGCTACTAGCCTTATGACATTGATTTCATGGCTGAGTGATATTCCATTGTACATAAGGACCGCAACTTCTTTATCCATTCTTCTCTTTCCTGGGATATTTAAGGTGTAGCGAAGTGGAGGTTCTTGTCAACAGAGTAGCCCAAAACTTTGGGGTGCCTGTGGCTTGCTGAGTTTTAGTTTTCCGAATTTATACGCCCATGAGTGGAAGTGCGCTATGCTCTCTAAGCTGAGTTTTTTAGATGTTTCAGGACACACTGTACACTTCTCCAGAGTGGCTGTTGGCAATTTACATCCCGCCCATCAGCGTAGCAAGGCTCCCATTTCTCCATGGCCTGTCCTGCATTTCTGGTTTTGACACTTTATTCAGCATGGCCCTTTTGACCGATGGGAAGCGAGACTTCTTTGTAGCGCTGATTCGCCTTTCCAGGTTGCTTGGTTGGCCAAAAAGGGCGTATGCGTTTTTTCCTGAATATATTCAGGAAAAAACGCATACGCCCTTTTTGGCCAAGGGCATCATTGTCGAGGTTTTGCCGCTTTTCCTGTGCTTTAAAGGCGATTCGAATCTACCTCCTGAAATCTGTTTCCTGCAATTCTGCCTTGCTTTCAAATCCTCTTCGTTGCCTTCCCTCAATATATTTGTGGACGAGAGTTATCATTTCTAAGTCTGCAGGTTTGTGAATTGCAGTGCCCCTGAGCTCCATTCTTCAACTCGCTTTCTTGGGAGCTGGCCGCAAAAGCGCAGGATTGCTTCAGGCCGTATTCTGGTTCCTGGCGGCAGGCTGAGCCTGTGGTTAATTCTTCTTCCTGATGGGAAAATAGAATGACCTGTGCCTGCCCCAACACCTAGAGCTAGTCTCTCATTGGTTCCCCCTCTTCCCGTTCATCCTCAGGACAATTAGCAACCTGTACGGAACAGGAGGATAAAGGTGCTGATTCTCCAAGGAGGGAGATTGCTAGTAAAGCGGCTGGAATGGCGAACCGGAGCACAAGGAGATGAGAAATGAGGTGCGTTTTAGAAACCTTTCCCGATCACACGGTGTACCATCTTCGGGGTTTCTCATGCATGTTTTCAATGTAGGACGATGCCCTTGAACCTGGAGATTTGGGACCCATGGGATGGGTACCACGCCGTATTACTTTAAAGGGTCTGCGTTAGCTCAGCCAACCTCACCAAACCTCTCAGCCCCACGAGTGTCCACCCTTATGTCTCAATCAGCTGTGGGTCTAGATATGGTCAATCCAGGTGGCATCACAGCCCCTGAACGAATTTTGTAAGAATTTCTCTCTCTTTCACTGTCTTTGTTTCACGGGTTTCTTAAAGTAATTGATTTTTATAATGGGGTTTAGCTGCTTTTCACTGCTGTGTTTATGCCGCTTTACACCCACTTGACTCACTTACAGAGAGATATCAATACATAGGTTTTAAGATTCTTACTAGTCAGATATATTCTTGGGCGGTGAATAGGGGGTGTTGAGTCCAGTTCACTGAGCAAGGAGTAGGTCTTGTCTATTACATATTGGGTTTCTGGAACGGTATCTGAGCTAATTTGAAACCCTTGTTTTATGCATCACCCCACCTCACCTTTCCCGTTAAGCAGCCATAGTGTGTTTTCTAAACGTGTGACTCTGTTCTGTTTTGTAATTCAGTTCAAGGGTAGCGGTTTTGACATTCCCTCTATAAGTGATATCTCATGATAAGTGTCTTTTTCTGTGTGACTTATTTCACTTAGAATCGTCGTACCTAAATCCACTCATCATGCTGCTACTAGCCTTATGACGTTGATTTCATGGCTGAGTGATATTCCATTGTACATAAGGACCACAACTTCTTTATCCATTCTTCTCTTTCCTGGGATATTTAAGGTGTAACGAAGTGGAGGTTCTTGTCAACAGAGCAGCCCAAAACTTTGGGGTGCCTGTGTCTTGCTGATTTTTAGTTTTCCCAATTTATACGCCCATGAGAGGAAGTGCCCTATGGTCTCTAAGCTGAGTTTTTTAGATGTTTCAGGACACACCGTACACTTCTCCAGTGTGGCTGTTGGCAATTTACATCCCGCCCATCAGCGTAGCAAGGCTCCCATTTCTCCAAGGCCTGTCCAGCATTTCTGCTTTTGACACTTTATTCAGCATGGCCCTTTTGACCGATGGGAAGCGAGACTTCTTTGTAGCGCTGATTTGCCTTTCCAGGTTGCTTGGTTGGCCAAAAAGGGCGTATGCGTTTTTTCCTGAATATATTCAGGAAAAAACGCATACGCCCTTTTTGGCCAAGGGCATCATTGTCGAGGTTTTGCCGCTTTTCCTCTGCTTTAAAGGCGATTCGAATCTACCTCCTGAAATCTGTTTCCTGCAATTCTGCCTTGCTTTCAAATCCTCTTCGTTGCCTTCCCTCAATATATTTGTGGACGAGAGTTATCATTTCTAAGTCTGCAGGTTTGTGAATTGCAGTGCCCCTGAGCTCCATTCTTCAACTCGCTTTCTTGGGAGCTGGCCGCAAAAGCGCAGGATTGCTTCAGGCCGTATTCTGGTTCCTGGCGGCAGGCTGAGCCTGTGGTTAATTCTTCTTCCTGATGGGAAAATAGAATGACCTGTGCCTGCCCCAACACCTAGAGCTAGTCTCTCATTGGTTCCCCCTCTTCCCGTTCATCCTCAGGACAATTAGCAACCTCTACGGAACAGGAGGATAAAGGTGCTGATTCTCCAAGGAGGGAGATTGCTAGTAAAGCGGCTGGAATGGTGAACCGGAGCACAAGGAGATGAGAAATGAGGTGCGTTTTAGAAACCTTTCCCGATCACACGGTGTACCATCTTCGGGGTTTCTCATGCATGTTTTCAATGTAGGACGATGCCCTTGAACCTGGAGATTTGGGACCCATGGGATGGGTACCACGCCGTATTACTTTAAAGGGTCTGCGTTTTCTCACCCAACCTCACCAAACCTCTCAGCCCCAAGAGTGTCCACCCTTATGTCTCAATCAGCTGTGGGTCTAGATATGGTCAATCCAGGTGGCATCACAGCCCCTGAACGAATTTTGTAAGAATTTCTCTCTCTTTCACTGTCTTTGTTTCACGGGTTTTGAAACGTAATTGATTTTTATAATGGGGTTTAGCTGCTTTTCACTGCTGTGTTTATGCCGCTTTACACCCATTTGACTCACTTACAGAGAGATATCAATACATAGGTTTTAAGATTCTTACTAGTCAGATATATTCTTGGGCGGTGAATAGGGGGTGTTGAGTCCAGTTCACTGAGCAAGGAGTAGGTCTTGTCTATTACATATTGGGTTTCTGGAACGGTATCTGAGCTAATTTGAAACCCGTGTTTTATGCATCACCCCACCTCACCTTTCCCGTTAAGCAGCCATAGTGTGTTTTCTAAACGTGTGACTCTGTTCTGTTTTGTAATTCAGTTCAAGGGTAGCGGTTTTTACATTCCCTCTATGAGTGATATCTTATGATAAGTGTCTTTTTCTGTGTGACTTATTTCACTTAGAATCGTCATATCTAAATCCACTCATCATGCTGCTACTAGCCTTATGACATTGATTTCATGGCTGAGTGATATTCCATTGTACATAAGGACCGCAACTTCTTTATCCATTCTTCTCTTTCCTGGGATATTTAAGGTGTAGCGAAGTGGAGGTTCTTGTCAACAGAGTAGCCCAAAACTTTGGGGTGCCTGTGGCTTGCTGAGTTTTAGTTTTCCGAATTTATACGCCCATGAGTGGAAGTGCGCTATGCTCTCTAAGCTGAGTTTTTTAGATGTTTCAGGACACACTGTACACTTCTCCAGAGTGGCTGTTGGCAATTTACATCCCGCCCATCAGCGTAGCAAGGCTCCCATTTCTCCATGGCCTGTCCTGCATTTCTGGTTTTGACACTTTATTCAGCATGGCCCTTTTGACCGATGGGAAGCGAGACTTCTTTGTAGCGCTGATTCGCCTTTCCAGGTTGCTTGGTTGGCCAAAAAGGGCGTATGCGTTTTTTCCTGAATATATTCAGGAAAAAACGCATACGCCCTTTTTGGCCAAGGGCATCATTGTCGAGGTTTTGCCGCTTTTCCTGTGCTTTAAAGGCGATTCGAATCTACCTCCTGAAATCTGTTTCCTGCAATTCTGCCTTGCTTTCAAATCCTCTTCGTTGCCTTCCCTCAATATATTTGTGGACGAGAGTTATCATTTCTAAGTCTGCAAGTTTGTGAATTGCAGTGCCCCTGAGCTCCATTCTTCAACTCGCTTTCTTGGGAGCTGGCCGCAAAAGCGCAGGATTGCTTCAGGCCGTATTCTGGTTCCTGGCGGCAGGCTGAGCCTGTGGTTAATTCTTCTTCCTGATGGGAAAATAGAATGACCTGTGCCTGCCCCAACACCTAGAGCTAGTCTCTCATTGGTTCCCCCTCTTCCCGTTCATCCTCAGGACAATTAGCAACCTGTACGGAACAGGAGGATAAAGGTGCTGATTCTCCAAGGAGGGAGATTGCTAGTAAAGCGGCTGGAATGGCGAACCGGAGCACAAGGAGATGAGAAATGAGGTGCGTTTTAGAAACCTTTCCCGATCACACGGTGTACCATCTTCGGGGTTTCTCATGCATGTTTTCAATGTAGGACGATGCCCTTGAACCTGGAGATTTGGGACCCATGGGATGGGTACCACGCCGTATTACTTTAAAGGGTCTGCGTTAGCTCAGCCAACCTCACCAAACCTCTCAGCCCCACGAGTGTCCACCCTTATGTCTCAATCAGCTGTGGGTCTAGATATGGTCAATCCAGGTGGCATCACAGCCCCTGAACGAATTTTGTAAGAATTTCTCTCTCTTTCACTGTCTTTGTTTCACGGGTTTTGAAACGTAATTGATTTTTATAATGGGGTTTAGCTGCTTTTCACTGCTGTGTTTATGCCGCTTTACACCCATTTGACTCACTTACAGAGAGATATCAATACATAGGTTTTAAGATTCTTACTAGTCAGATATATTCTTGGGCGGTGAATAGGGGGTGTTGAGTCCAGTTCACTGAGCAAGGAGTAGGTCTTGTCTATTACATATTGGGTTTCTGGAACGGTATCTGAGCTAATTTGAAACCCGTGTTTTATGCATCACCCCACCTCACCTTTCCCGTTAAGCAGCCATAGTGTGTTTTCTAAACGTGTGACTCTGTTCTGTTTTGTAATTCAGTTCAAGGGTAGCGGTTTTTACATTCCCTCTATGAGTGATATCTTATGATAAGTGTCTTTTTCTGTGTGACTTATTTCACTTAGAATCGTCGTACCTAAATCCACTCATCATGCTGCTACTAGCCTTATGACGTTGATTTCATGGCTGAGTGATATTCCATTGTACATAAGGACCACAACTTCTTTATCCATTCTTCTCTTTCCTGGGATATTTAAGGTGTAACGAAGTGGAGGTTCTTGTCAACAGAGCAGCCCAAAACTTTGGGGTGCCTGTGTCTTGCTGATTTTTAGTTTTCCCAATTTATACGCCCATGAGAGGAAGTGCACTATGGTCTCTAAGCTGAGTTTTTTAGATGTTTCAGGACACACCGTACACTTCTCCAGTGTGGCTGTTGGCAATTTACATCCCGCCCATCAGTGTAGCAAGGCTCCCATTTCTCCAAGGCCTGTCCAGCATTTCTGCTTTTGACACTTTATTCAGCATGGCCCTTTTGACCGATGGGAAGCGAGACTTCTTTGTAGCGCTGATTTGCCTTTCCAGGTTGCTTGGTTGGCCAAAAAGGGCGTATGCGTTTTTTCCTGAATATATTCAGGAAAAAACGCATACGCCCTTTTTGGCCAAGGGCATCATTGTCGAGGTTTTACCGCTTTTCCTGTGCTTTAAAGGCGATTCGAATCTACCTCCTGAAATCTGTTTCCTGCAATTCTGCCTTGCTTTCAAATCCTCTTCGTTGCCTTCCCTCAATATATTTGTGGACGAGAGTTATCATTTCTAAGTCTGCAGGTTTGTGAATTGCAGTGCCCCTGAGCTCCATTCTTCAACTCGCTTTCTTGGGAGCTGGCCGCAAAAGCGCAGGATTGCTTCAGGCCGTATTCTGGTTCCTGGCGGCAGGCTGAGCCTGTGGTTAATTCTTCTTCCTGATGGGAAAATAGAATGACCTGTGCCTGCCCCAACACCTAGAGCTAGTCTCTCATTGGTTCCCCCTCTTCCCGTTCATCCTCAGGACAATTTGCAACCTGTACGGAACAGGAGGATAAAGGTGCTGATTCTCCAAGGAGGGAGATTGCTAGTAAAGCGGCTGGAATGACGAACCGGAGCACAAGGAGATGAGAAATGAGGTGCGTTTTAGAAACCTTTCCCGATCACACGGTGTACCATCTTCGGGGTTTCTCATGCATGTTTTCAATGTAGGACGATGCCCTTGAACCTGGAGATTTGGGACCCATGGGATGGGTACCACGCCGTATTACTTTAAAGGGTCTGCGTTTTCTCACCCAACCTCACCAAACCTCTCAGCCCCAAGAGTGTCCACCCTTATGTCTCAATCAGCTGTGGGTCTAGATATGGTCAATCCAGGTGGCATCACAGCCCCTGAACGAATTTTGTAAGAATTTCTCTCTCTTTCACTGTCTTTGTTTCACGGGTTTTGAAACGTAATTGATTTTTATAATGGGGTTTAGCTGCTTTTCACTGCTGTGTTTATGCCGCTTTACACCCATTTGACTCACTTACAGAGAGATATCAATACATAGGTTTTAAGATTCTTACTAGTCAGATATATTCTTGGGCGGTGAATAGGGGGTGTTGAGTCCAGTTCACTGAGCAAGGAGTAGGTCTTGTCTCTTACATATTGGGTTTCTGGAACGGTATCTGAGCTAATTTGAAACCCGTGTTTTATGCATCACCCCACCTCACCTTTCCCGTTAAGCAGCCATAGTGTGTTTTCTAAACGTGTGACTCTGTTCTGTTTTGTAATTCAGTTCAAGGGTAGCGGTTTTTACATTCCCTCTATGAGTGATATCTTATGATAAGTGTCTTTTTCTGTGTGACTTATTTCACTTAGAATCGTCATATCTAAATCCACTCATCATGCTGCTACTAGCCTTATGACATTGATTTCATGGCTGAGTGATATTCCATTGTACATAAGGACCGCAACTTCTTTATCCATTCTTCTCTTTCCTGGGATATTTAAGGTGTAGCGAAGTGGAGGTTCTTGTCAACAGAGTAGCCCAAAACTTTGGGGTGCCTGTGGCTTGCTGAGTTTTAGTTTTCCGAATTTATACGCCCATGAGTGGAAGTGCGCTATGCTCTCTAAGCTGAGTTTTTTAGATGTTTCAGGACACACTGTACACTTCTCCAGAGTGGCTGTTGGCAATTTACATCCCGCCCATCAGCGTAGCAAGGCTCCCATTTCTCCATGGCCTGTCCTGCATTTCTGGTTTTGACACTTTATTCAGCATGGCCCTTTTGACCGATGGGAAGCGAGACTTCTTTGTAGCGCTGATTCGCCTTTCCAGGTTGCTTGGTTGGCCAAAAAGGGCGTATGCGTTTTTTCCTGAATATATTCAGGAAAAAACGCATACGCCCTTTTTGGCCAAGGGCATCATTGTCGAGGTTTTGCCGCTTTTCCTGTGCTTTAAAGGCGATTCGAATCTACCTCCTGAAATCTGTTTCCTGCAATTCTGCCTTGCTTTCAAATCCTCTTCGTTGCCTTCCCTCAATATATTTGTGGACGAGAGTTATCATTTCTAAGACTGCAGGTTTGTGAATTGCCGTGCCCCTGAGCTCCATTCTTCAACTCGCTTTCTTGGGAGCTGGCCGCAAAAGCGCAGGATTGCTTCAGGCCGTATTCTGGTTCCTGGCGGCAGGCTGAGCCTGTGGTTAATTGTTCTTCCTGATGGGAAAATAGAATGACCTGTGCCTGCCCCAACACCTAGAGCTAGTCTCTCATTGGTTCCCCCTCTTCCCGTTCATCCTCAGGACAATTAGCAACCTGTACGGAACAGGAGGATAAAGGTGCTGATTCTCCAAGGAGGGAGATTGCTAGTAAAGCGGCTGGAATGGCGAACCGGAGCACAAGGAGATGAGAAATGAGGTGCGTTTTAGAAACCTTTCCCGATCACACGGTGTACCATCTTCGGGGTTTCTCATGCATGTTTTCAATGTAGGACGATGCCCTTGAACCTGGAGATTTGGGACCCATGGGATGAGTACCACGCCGTATTACTTTAAAGGGTCTGCGTTAGCTCAGCCAACCTCACCAAACCTCTCAGCCCCACGAGTGTCCACCCTTATGTCTCAATCAGCTGTGGGTCTAGATATGGTCAATCCAGGTGGCATCACAGCCCCTGAACGAATTTTGTAAGAATTTCTCTCTCTTTCACTTTCTTTGTTTCACGGGTTTTTTAAAGTAATTGATTTTTATAATGGGGTTTAGCTGCTTTTCACTGCTGTGTTTATGCCGCTTTACACCCACTTGACTCACTTACAGAGAGATATCAATACATATGTTTTAAGATTCTTACTAGTCAGATATATTCTTGGGCGGTGAATAGGGGGTGTTGAGTCCAGTTCACTGAGCAAGGAGTAGGTCTTGTCTATTACATATTGGGTTTCTGGAACGGTATCTGAGCTAATTTGAAACCCTTGTTTTATGCATCACCCCACCTCACCTTTCCCGTTAAGCAGCCATAGTGTGTTTTCTAAACGTGTGACTCTGTTCTGTTTTGTAATTCAGTTCAAGGGTAGCGGTTTTGACATTCCCTCTATGAGTGATATCTCATGATAAGTGTCTTTTTCTGTGTGACTTATTTCACTTAGAATCGTCGTACCTAAATCCACTCATCATGCTGCTACTAGCCTTATGACGTTGATTTCATGGCTGAGTGATATTCCATTGTACATAAGGACCACAACTTCTTTATCCATTCTTCTCTTTCCTGGGATATTTAAGGTGTAACGAAGTGGAGGTTCTTGTCAACAGAGCAGCCCAAAACTTTGGGGTGCCTGTGTCTTGCTGATTTTTAGTTTTCCCAATTTATACGCCCATGAGAGGAAGTGCCCTATGGTCTCTAAGCTGAGTTTTTTAGATGTTTCAGGACACACCGTACACTTCTCCAGTGTGGCTGTTGGCAATTTACATCCCGCCCATCAGCGTAGCAAGGCTCCCATTTCTCCAAGGCCTGTCCAGCATTTCTGCTTTTGACACTTTATTCAGCATGGCCCTTTTGACCGATGGGAAGCGAGACTTCTTTGTAGCGCTGATTTGCCTTTCCAGGTTGCTTGGTTGGCCAAAAAGGGCGTATGCGTTTTTTCCTGAATATATTCAGGAAAAAACGCATACGCCCTTTTTGGCCAAGGGCATCATTGTCGAGGTTTTGCCGCTTTTCCTGTGCTTTAAAGGCGATTCGAATCTACCTCCTGAAATCTGTTTCCTGCAATTCTGCCTTGCTTTCAAATCCTCTTCGTTGCCTTCCCTCAATATATTTGTGGACGAGAGTTATCATTTCTAAGTCTGCAGGTTTGTGAATTGCAGTGCCCCTGAGCTCCATTCTTCAACTCGCTTTCTTGGGAGCTGGCCGCAAAAGCGCAGGATTGCTTCAGGCCGTATTCTGGTTCCTGGCGGCAGGCTGAGCCTGTGGTTAATTCTTCTTCCTGATGGGAAAATAGAATGACCTGTGCCTGCCCCAACACCTAGAGCTAGTCTCTCATTGGTTCCCCCTCTTCCCGTTCATCCTCAGGACAATTAGCAACCTCTACGGAACAGGAGGATAAAGGTGCTGATTCTCCAAGGAGGGAGATTGCTAGTAAAGCGGCTGGAATGGCGAACCGGAGCACAAGGAGATGAGAAATGAGGTGCGTTTTAGAAACCTTTCCCGATCACACGGTGTACCATCTTCGGGGTTTCTCATGCATGTTTTCAATGTAGGACGATGCCCTTGAACCTGGAGATTTGGGACCCATGGGATGGGTACCACGCCGTATTACTTTAAAGGGTCTGCGTTTTCTCACCCAACCTCACCAAACCTCTCAGCCTCAAGAGTGTCCACCCTTATGTCTCAATCAGCTGTGGGTCTAGATATGGTCAATCCAGGTGGCATCACAGCCCCTGAACGAATTTTGTAAGAATTTCTCTCTCTTTCACTGTCTTTGTTTCACGGGTTTTGAAACGTAATTGATTTTTATAATGGGGTTTAGCTGCTTTTCACTGCTGTGTTTATGCCGCTTTACACCCATTTGACTCACTTACAGAGAGATATCAATACATAGGTTTTAAGATTCTTACTAGTCAGATATATTCTTGGGCGGTGAATAGGGGGTGTTGAGTCCAGTTCACTGAGCAAGGAGTAGGTCTTGTCTATTACATATTGGGTTTCTGGAACGGTATCTGAGCTAATTTGAAACCCGTGTTTTATGCATCACCCCACCTCACCTTTCCCGTTAAGCAGCCATAGTGTGTTTTCTAAACGTGTGACTCTGTTCTGTTTTGTAATTCAGTTCAAGGGTAGCGGTTTTTACATTCCCTCTATGAGTGATATCTTATGATAAGTGTCTTTTTCTGTGTGACTTATTTCACTTAGAATCGTCATATCTAAATCCACTCATCATGCTGCTACTAGCCTTATGACATTGATTTCATGGCTGAGTGATATTCCATTGTACATAAGGACCGCAACTTCTTTATCCATTCTTCTCTTTCCTGGGATATTTAAGGTGTAGCGAAGTGGAGGTTCTTGTCAACAGAGTAGCCCAAAACTTTGGGGTGCCTGTGGCTTGCTGAGTTTTAGTTTTCCGAATTTATACGCCCATGAGTGGAAGTGCGCTATGCTCTCTAAGCTGAGTTTTTTAGATGTTTCAGGACACACTGTACACTTCTCCAGAGTGGCTGTTGGCAATTTACATCCCGCCCATCAGCGTAGCAAGGCTCCCATTTCTCCATGGCCTGTCCTGCATTTCTGGTTTTGACACTTTATTCAGCATGGCCCTTTTGACCGATGGGAAGCGAGACTTCTTTGTAGCGCTGATTCGCCTTTCCAGGTTGCTTGGTTGGCCAAAAAGGGCGTATGCGTTTTTTCCTGAATATATTCAGGAAAAAACGCATACGCCCTTTTTGGCCAAGGGCATCATTGTCGAGGTTTTGCCGCTTTTCCTGTGCTTTAAAGGCGATTCGAATCTACCTCCTGAAATCTGTTTCCTGCAATTCTGCCTTGCTTTCAAATCCTCTTCGTTGCCTTCCCTCAATATATTTGTGGACGAGAGTTATCATTTCTAAGTCTGCAGGTTTGTGAATTGCAGTGCCCCTGAGCTCCATTCTTCAACTCGCTTTCTTGGGAGCTGGCCGCAAAAGCGCAGGATTGCTTCAGGCCGTATTCTGGTTCCTGGCGGCAGGCTGAGCCTGTGGTTAATTCTTCTTCCTGATGGGAAAATAGAATGACCTGTGCCTGCCCCAACACCTAGAGCTAGTCTCTCATTGGTTCCCCCTCTTCCCGTTCATCCTCAGGACAATTAGCAACCTGTACGGAACAGGAGGATAAAGGTGCTGATTCTCCAAGGAGGGAGATTGCTAGTAAAGCGGCTGGAATGGCGAACCGGAGCACAAGGAGATGAGAAATGAGGTGCGTTTTAGAAACCTTTCCCGATCACACGGTGTACCATCTTCGGGGTTTCTCATGCATGTTTTCAATGTAGGACGATGCCCTTGAACCTGGAGATTTGGGACCCATGGGATGGGTACCACGCCGTATTACTTTAAAGGGTCTGCGTTAGCTCAGCCAACCTCACCAAACCTCTCAGCCCCACGAGTGTCCACCCTTATGTCTCAATCAGCTGTGGGTCTAGATATGGTCAATCCAGGTGGCATCACAGCCCCTGAACGAATTTTGTAAGAATTTCTCTCTCTTTCACTGTCTTTGTTTCACGGGTTTCTTAAAGTAATTGATTTTTATAATGGGGTTTAGCTGCTTTTCACTGCTGTGTTTATGCCGCTTTACACCCACTTGACTCACTTACAGAGAGATATCAATACATAGGTTTTAAGATTCTTACTAGTCAGATATATTCTTGGGCGGTGAATAGGGGGTGTTGAGTCCAGTTCACTGAGCAAGGAGTAGGTCTTGTCTATTACATATTGGGTTTCTGGAACGGTATCTGAGCTAATTTGAAACCCTTGTTTTATGCATCACCCCACCTCACCTTTCCCGTTAAGCAGCCATAGTGTGTTTTCTAAACGTGTGACTCTGTTCTGTTTTGTAATTCAGTTCAAGGGTAGCGGTTTTGACATTCCCTCTATAAGTGATATCTCATGATAAGTGTCTTTTTCTGTGTGACTTATTTCACTTAGAATCGTCGTACCTAAATCCACTCATCATGCTGCTACTAGCCTTATGACGTTGATTTCATGGCTGAGTGATATTCCATTGTACATAAGGACCACAACTTCTTTATCCATTCTTCTCTTTCCTGGGATATTTAAGGTGTAACGAAGTGGAGGTTCTTGTCAACAGAGCAGCCCAAAACTTTGGGGTGCCTGTGTCTTGCTGATTTTTAGTTTTCCCAATTTATACGCCCATGAGAGGAAGTGCCCTATGGTCTCTAAGCTGAGTTTTTTAGATGTTTCAGGACACACCGTACACTTCTCCAGTGTGGCTGTTGGCAATTTACATCCCGCCCATCAGCGTAGCAAGGCTCCCATTTCTCCAAGGCCTGTCCAGCATTTCTGCTTTTGACACTTTATTCAGCATGGCCCTTTTGACCGATGGGAAGCGAGACTTCTTTGTAGCGCTGATTTGCCTTTCCAGGTTGCTTGGTTGGCCAAAAAGGGCGTATGCGTTTTTTCCTGAATATATTCAGGAAAAAACGCATACGCCCTTTTTGGCCAAGGGCATCATTGTCGAGGTTTTGCCGCTTTTCCTCTGCTTTAAAGGCGATTCGAATCTACCTCCTGAAATCTGTTTCCTGCAATTCTGCCTTGCTTTCAAATCCTCTTCGTTGCCTTCCCTCAATATATTTGTGGACGAGAGTTATCATTTCTAAGTCTGCAGGTTTGTGAATTGCAGTGCCCCTGAGCTCCATTCTTCAACTCGCTTTCTTGGGAGCTGGCCGCAAAAGCGCAGGATTGCTTCAGGCCGTATTCTGGTTCCTGGCGGCAGGCTGAGCCTGTGGTTAATTCTTCTTCCTGATGGGAAAATAGAATGACCTGTGCCTGCCCCAACACCTAGAGCTAGTCTCTCATTGGTTCCCCCTCTTCCCGTTCATCCTCAGGACAATTAGCAACCTCTACGGAACAGGAGGATAAAGGTGCTGATTCTCCAAGGAGGGAGATTGCTAGTAAAGCGGCTGGAATGGTGAACCGGAGCACAAGGAGATGAGAAATGAGGTGCGTTTTAGAAACCTTTCCCGATCACACGGTGTACCATCTTCGGGGTTTCTCATGCATGTTTTCAATGTAGGACGATGCCCTTGAACCTGGAGATTTGGGACCCATGGGATGGGTACCACGCCGTATTACTTTAAAGGGTCTGCGTTTTCTCACCCAACCTCACCAAACCTCTCAGCCCCAAGAGTGTCCACCCTTATGTCTCAATCAGCTGTGGGTCTAGATATGGTCAATCCAGGTGGCATCACAGCCCCTGAACGAATTTTGTAAGAATTTCTCTCTCTTTCACTGTCTTTGTTTCACGGGTTTTGAAACGTAATTGATTTTTATAATGGGGTTTAGCTGCTTTTCACTGCTGTGTTTATGCCGCTTTACACCCATTTGACTCACTTACAGAGAGATATCAATACATAGGTTTTAAGATTCTTACTAGTCAGATATATTCTTGGGCGGTGAATAGGGGGTGTTGAGTCCAGTTCACTGAGCAAGGAGTAGGTCTTGTCTATTACATATTGGGTTTCTGGAACGGTATCTGAGCTAATTTGAAACCCGTGTTTTATGCATCACCCCACCTCACCTTTCCCGTTAAGCAGCCATAGTGTGTTTTCTAAACGTGTGACTCTGTTCTGTTTTGTAATTCAGTTCAAGGGTAGCGGTTTTTACATTCCCTCTATGAGTGATATCTTATGATAAGTGTCTTTTTCTGTGTGACTTATTTCACTTAGAATCGTCATATCTAAATCCACTCATCATGCTGCTACTAGCCTTATGACATTGATTTCATGGCTGAGTGATATTCCATTGTACATAAGGACCGCAACTTCTTTATCCATTCTTCTCTTTCCTGGGATATTTAAGGTGTAGCGAAGTGGAGGTTCTTGTCAACAGAGTAGCCCAAAACTTTGGGGTGCCTGTGGCTTGCTGAGTTTTAGTTTTCCGAATTTATACGCCCATGAGTGGAAGTGCGCTATGCTCTCTAAGCTGAGTTTTTTAGATGTTTCAGGACACACTGTACACTTCTCCAGAGTGGCTGTTGGCAATTTACATCCCGCCCATCAGCGTAGCAAGGCTCCCATTTCTCCATGGCCTGTCCTGCATTTCTGGTTTTGACACTTTATTCAGCATGGCCCTTTTGACCGATGGGAAGCGAGACTTCTTTGTAGCGCTGATTCGCCTTTCCAGGTTGCTTGGTTGGCCAAAAAGGGCGTATGCGTTTTTTCCTGAATATATTCAGGAAAAAACGCATACGCCCTTTTTGGCCAAGGGCATCATTGTCGAGGTTTTGCCGCTTTTCCTGTGCTTTAAAGGCGATTCGAATCTACCTCCTGAAATCTGTTTCCTGCAATTCTGCCTTGCTTTCAAATCCTCTTCGTTGCCTTCCCTCAATATATTTGTGGACGAGAGTTATCATTTCTAAGTCTGCAAGTTTGTGAATTGCAGTGCCCCTGAGCTCCATTCTTCAACTCGCTTTCTTGGGAGCTGGCCGCAAAAGCGCAGGATTGCTTCAGGCCGTATTCTGGTTCCTGGCGGCAGGCTGAGCCTGTGGTTAATTCTTCTTCCTGATGGGAAAATAGAATGACCTGTGCCTGCCCCAACACCTAGAGCTAGTCTCTCATTGGTTCCCCCTCTTCCCGTTCATCCTCAGGACAATTAGCAACCTGTACGGAACAGGAGGATAAAGGTGCTGATTCTCCAAGGAGGGAGATTGCTAGTAAAGCGGCTGGAATGGCGAACCGGAGCACAAGGAGATGAGAAATGAGGTGCGTTTTAGAAACCTTTCCCGATCACACGGTGTACCATCTTCGGGGTTTCTCATGCATGTTTTCAATGTAGGACGATGCCCTTGAACCTGGAGATTTGGGACCCATGGGATGGGTACCACGCCGTATTACTTTAAAGGGTCTGCGTTAGCTCAGCCAACCTCACCAAACCTCTCAGCCCCACGAGTGTCCACCCTTATGTCTCAATCAGCTGTGGGTCTAGATATGGTCAATCCAGGTGGCATCACAGCCCCTGAACGAATTTTGTAAGAATTTCTCTCTCTTTCACTGTCTTTGTTTCACGGGTTTTGAAACGTAATTGATTTTTATAATGGGGTTTAGCTGCTTTTCACTGCTGTGTTTATGCCGCTTTACACCCATTTGACTCACTTACAGAGAGATATCAATACATAGGTTTTAAGATTCTTACTAGTCAGATATATTCTTGGGCGGTGAATAGGGGGTGTTGAGTCCAGTTCACTGAGCAAGGAGTAGGTCTTGTCTATTACATATTGGGTTTCTGGAACGGTATCTGAGCTAATTTGAAACCCGTGTTTTATGCATCACCCCACCTCACCTTTCCCGTTAAGCAGCCATAGTGTGTTTTCTAAACGTGTGACTCTGTTCTGTTTTGTAATTCAGTTCAAGGGTAGCGGTTTTTACATTCCCTCTATGAGTGATATCTTATGATAAGTGTCTTTTTCTGTGTGACTTATTTCACTTAGAATCGTCATATCTAAATCCACTCATCATGCTGCTACTAGCCTTATGACATTGATTTCATGGCTGAGTGAT
The DNA here is from genome assembly GCF_965194805.1 of Balaenoptera borealis. Lineage (NCBI taxonomy): Eukaryota > Metazoa > Chordata > Mammalia > Artiodactyla > Balaenopteridae > Balaenoptera > Balaenoptera borealis. Next base: position 91,585,674 of record NC_138873.1, read on the forward strand.
ATTCCATTGTACATAAGGACCGCAACTTCTTTATCCATTCTTCTCTTTCCTGGGATATTTAAGGTGTAGCGAAGTGGAGGTTCTTGTCAACAGAGTAGCCCAAAACTTTGGGGTGCCTGTGGCTTGCTGAGTTTTAGTTTTCCGAATTTATACGCCCATGAGTGGAAGTGCGCTATGCTCTCTAAGCTGAGTTTTTTAGATGTTTCAGGACACACTGTACACTTCTCCAGAGTGGCTGTTGGCAATTTACATCCCGCCCATCAGCGTAGCAAGGCTCCCATTTCTCCATGGCCTGTCCTGCATTTCTGGTTTTGACACTTTATTCAGCATGGCCCTTTTGACCGATGGGAAGCGAGACTTCTTTGTAGCGCTGATTCGCCTTTCCAGGTTGCTTGGTTGGCCAAAAAGGGCGTATGCGTTTTTTCCTGAATATATTCAGGAAAAAACGCATACGCCCTTTTTGGCCAAGGGCATCATTGTCGAGGTTTTGCCGCTTTTCCTGTGCTTTAAAGGCGATTCGAATCTACCTCCTGAAATCTGTTTCCTGCAATTCTGCCTTGCTTTCAAATCCTCTTCGTTGCCTTCCCTCAATATATTTGTGGACGAGAGTTATCATTTCTAAGTCTGCAGGTTTGTGAATTGCAGTGCCCCTGAGCTCCATTCTTCAACTCGCTTTCTTGGGAGCTGGCCGCAAAAGCGCAGGATTGCTTCAGGCCGTATTCTGGTTCCTGGCGGCAGGCTGAGCCTGTGGTTAATTCTTCTTCCTGATGGGAAAATAGAATGACCTGTGCCTGCCCCAACACCTAGAGCTAGTCTCTCATTGGTTCCCCCTCTTCCCGTTCATCCTCAGGACAATTAGCAACCTGTACGGAACAGGAGGATAAAGGTGCTGATTCTCCAAGGAGGGAGATTGCTAGTAAAGCGGCTGGAATGGCGAACCAGAGCACAAGGAGATGAGAAATGAGGTGCGTTTTAGAAACCTTTCCCGATCACACGGTGTACCATCTTCGGGGTTTCTCATGCATGTTTTCAATGTAGGACGATGCCCTTGAACCTGGAGATTTGGGACCCATGGGATGGGTACCACGCCGTATTACTTTAAAGGGTCTGCGTTAGCTCAGCCAACCTCACCAAACCTCTCAGCCCCACGAGTGTCCACCCTTATGTCTCAATCAGCTGTGGGTCTAGATATGGTCAATCCAGGTGGCATCACAGCCCCTGAACGAATTTTGTAAGAATTTCTCTCTCTTTCACTGTCTTTGTTTCACGGGTTTCTTAAAGTAATTGATTTTTATAATGGGGTTTAGCTGCTTTTCACTGCTGTGTTTATGCCGCTTTACACCCACTTGACTCACTTACAGAGAGATATCAATACATAGGTTTTAAGATTCTTACTAGTCAGATATATTCTTGGGCGGTGAATAGGGGGTGTTGAGTCCAGTTCACTGAGCAAGGAGTAGGTCTTGTCTATTACATATTGGGTTTCTGGAACGGTATCTGAGCTAATTTGAAACCCTTGTTTTATGCATCACCCCACCTCACCTTTCCCGTTAAGCAGCCATAGTGTGTTTTCTAAACGTGTGACTCTGTTCTGTTTTGTAATTCAGTTCAAGGGTAGCGGTTTTGACATTCCCTCTATAAGTGATATCTCATGATAAGTGTCTTTTTCTGTGTGACTTATTTCACTTAGAATCGTCGTACCTAAATCCACTCATCATGCTGCTACTAGCCTTATGACGTTGATTTCATGGCTGAGTGATATTCCATTGTACATAAGGACCACAACTTCTTTATCCATTCTTCTCTTTCCTGGGATATTTAAGGTGTAACGAAGTGGAGGTTCTTGTCAACAGAGCAGCCCAAAACTTTGGGGTGCCTGTGTCTTGCTGATTTTTAGTTTTCCCAATTTATACGCCCATGAGAGGAAGTGCCCTATGGTCTCTAAGCTGAGTTTTTTAGATGTTTCAGGACACACCGTACACTTCTCCAGTGTGGCTGTTGGCAATTTACATCCCGCCCATCAGCGTAGCAAGGCTCCCATTTCTCCAAGGCCTGTCCAGCATTTCTGCTTTTGACACTTTATTCAGCATGGCCCTTTTGACCGATGGGAAGCGAGACTTCTTTGTAGCGCTGATTTGCCTTTCCAGGTTGCTTGGTTGGCCAAAAAGGGCGTATGCGTTTTTTCCTGAATATATTCAGGAAAAAACGCATACGCCCTTTTTGGCCAAGGGCATCATTGTCGAGGTTTTGCCGCTTTTCCTCTGCTTTAAAGGCGATTCGAATCTACCTCCTGAAATCTGTTTCCTGCAATTCTGCCTTGCTTTCAAATCCTCTTCGTTGCCTTCCCTCAATATATTTGTGGACGAGAGTTATCATTTCTAAGTCTGCAGGTTTGTGAATTGCAGTGCCCCTGAGCTCCATTCTTCAACTCGCTTTCTTGGGAGCTGGCCGCAAAAGCGCAGGATTGCTTCAGGCCGTATTCTGGTTCCTGGCGGCAGGCTGAGCCTGTGGTTAATTCTTCTTCCTGATGGGAAAATAGAATGACCTGTGCCTGCCCCAACACCTAGAGCTAGTCTCTCATTGGTTCCCCCTCTTCCCGTTCATCCTCAGGACAATTAGCAACCTCTACGGAACAGGAGGATAAAGGTGCTGATTCTCCAAGGAGGGAGATTGCTAGTAAAGCGGCTGGAATGGTGAACCGGAGCACAAGGAGATGAGAAATGAGGTGCGTTTTAGAAACCTTTCCCGATCACACGGTGTACCATCTTCGGGGTTTCTCATGCATGTTTTCAATGTAGGACGATGCCCTTGAACCTGGAGATTTGGGACCCATGGGATGGGTACCACGCCGTATTACTTTAAAGGGTCTGCGTTTTCTCACCCAACCTCACCAAACCTCTCAGCCCCAAGAGTGTCCACCCTTATGTCTCAATCAGCTGTGGGTCTAGATATGGTCAATCCAGGTGGCATCACAGCCCCTGAACGAATTTTGTAAGAATTTCTCTCTCTTTCACTGTCTTTGTTTCACGGGTTTTGAAACGTAATTGATTTTTATAATGGGGTTTAGCTGCTTTTCACTGCTGTGTTTATGCCGCTTTACACCCATTTGACTCACTTACAGAGAGATATCAATACATAGGTTTTAAGATTCTTACTAGTCAGATATATTCTTGGGCGGTGAATAGGGGGTGTTGAGTCCAGTTCACTGAGCAAGGAGTAGGTCTTGTCTATTACATATTGGGTTTCTGGAACGGTATCTGAGCTAATTTGAAACCCGTGTTTTATGCATCACCCCACCTCACCTTTCCCGTTAAGCAGCCATAGTGTGTTTTCTAAACGTGTGACTCTGTTCTGTTTTGTAATTCAGTTCAAGGGTAGCGGTTTTTACATTCCCTCTATGAGTGATATCTTATGATAAGTGTCTTTTTCTGTGTGACTTATTTCACTTAGAATCGTCATATCTAAATCCACTCATCATGCTGCTACTAGCCTTATGACATTGATTTCATGGCTGAGTGATATTCCATTGTACATAAGGACCGCAACTTCTTTATCCATTCTTCTCTTTCCTGGGATATTTAAGGTGTAGCGAAGTGGAGGTTCTTGTCAACAGAGTAGCCCAAAACTTTGGGGTGCCTGTGGCTTGCTGAGTTTTAGTTTTCCGAATTTATACGCCCATGAGTGGAAGTGCGCTATGCTCTCTAAGCTGAGTTTTTTAGATGTTTCAGGACACACTGTACACTTCTCCAGAGTGGCTGTTGGCAATTTACATCCCGCCCATCAGCGTAGCAAGGCTCCCATTTCTCCATGGCCTGTCCTGCATTTCTGGTTTTGACACTTTATTCAGCATGGCCCTTTTGACCGATGGGAAGCGAGACTTCTTTGTAGCGCTGATTCGCCTTTCCAGGTTGCTTGGTTGGCCAAAAAGGGCGTATGCGTTTTTTCCTGAATATATTCAGGAAAAAACGCATACGCCCTTTTTGGCCAAGGGCATCATTGTCGAGGTTTTGCCGCTTTTCCTGTGCTTTAAAGGCGATTCGAATCTACCTCCTGAAATCTGTTTCCTGCAATTCTGCCTTGCTTTCAAATCCTCTTCGTTGCCTTCCCTCAATATATTTGTGGACGAGAGTTATCATTTCTAAGTCTGCAAGTTTGTGAATTGCAGTGCCCCTGAGCTCCATTCTTCAACTCGCTTTCTTGGGAGCTGGCCGCAAAAGCGCAGGATTGCTTCAGGCCGTATTCTGGTTCCTGGCGGCAGGCTGAGCCTGTGGTTAATTCTTCTTCCTGATGGGAAAATAGAATGACCTGTGCCTGCCCCAACACCTAGAGCTAGTCTCTCATTGGTTCCCCCTCTTCCCGTTCATCCTCAGGACAATTAGCAACCTGTACGGAACAGGAGGATAAAGGTGCTGATTCTCCAAGGAGGGAGATTGCTAGTAAAGCGGCTGGAATGGCGAACCGGAGCACAAGGAGATGAGAAATGAGGTGCGTTTTAGAAACCTTTCCCGATCACACGGTGTACCATCTTCGGGGTTTCTCATGCATGTTTTCAATGTAGGACGATGCCCTTGAACCTGGAGATTTGGGACCCATGGGATGGGTACCACGCCGTATTACTTTAAAGGGTCTGCGTTAGCTCAGCCAACCTCACCAAACCTCTCAGCCCCACGAGTGTCCACCCTTATGTCTCAATCAGCTGTGGGTCTAGATATGGTCAATCCAGGTGGCATCACAGCCCCTGAACGAATTTTGTAAGAATTTCTCTCTCTTTCACTGTCTTTGTTTCACGGGTTTTTTAAAGTAATTGATTTTTATAATGGGGTTTAGCTGCTTTTCACTGCTGTGTTTATGCCGCTTTACACCCACTTGACTCACTTACAGAGAGATATCAATACATAGGTTTTAAGATTCTTACTAGTCAGATATATTCTTGGGCGGTGAATAGGGGGTGTTGAGTCCAGTTCACTGAGCAAGGAGTAGGTCTTGTCTATTACATATTGGGTTTCTGGAACGGTATCTGAGCTAATTTGAAACCCTTGTTTTATGCATCACCCCACCTCACCTTTCCCGTTAAGCAGCCATAGTGTGTTTTCTAAACGTGTGACTCTGTTCTGTTTTGTAATTCAGTTCAAGGGTAGCGGTTTTGACATTCCCTCTATAAGTGATATCTCATGATAAGTGTCTTTTTCTGTGGGACTTATTTCACTTAGAATCGTCGTGCCTAAATCCACTCATCATGCTGCTACTAGCCTTATGACGTTGATTTCATGGCTGAGTGATATTCCATTGTACATAAGGACCACAACTTCTTTATCCATTCTTCTCTTTCCTGGGATATTTAAGGTGTAACGAAGTGGAGGTTCTTGTCAACAGAGCAGCCCAAAACTTTGGGGTGCCTGTGTCTTGCTGATTTTTAGTTTTCCCAATTTATACGCCCATGAGAGGAAGTGCCCTATGGTCTCTAAGCTGAGTTTTTTAGATGTTTCAGGACACACCGTACACTTCTCCAGTGTGGCTGTTGGCAATTTACATCCCGCCCATCCGCGTAGCAAGGCTCCCATTTCTCCAAGGCCTGTCCAGCATTTCTGGTTTTGACACTTTATTCATCATGGCCCTTTTGACCGATGGGAAGCGAGACTTCTTTGTAGCGCTGATTTGCCTTTCCAGGTTGCTTGGTTGGCCAAAAAGGGCGTATGCGTTTTTTCCTGAATATATTCAGGAAAAAACGCATACGCCCTTTTTGGCCAAGGGCATCATTGTCGAGGTTTTGCCGCTTTTCCTGTGCTTTAAAGGCGATTCGAATCTACCTCCTGAAATCTGTTTCCTGCAATTCTGCCTTGCTTTCAAATCCTCTTCGTTGCCTTCCCTCAATATATTTGTGGACGAGAGTTATCATTTCTAAGTCTGCAGGTTTGTGAATTGCAGTGCCCCTGAGCTCCATTCTTCAACTCGCTTTCTTGGGAGCTGGCCGCAAAAGCGCAGGATTGCTTCAGGCCGTATTCTGCTTCCTGGCGGCAGGCTGAGCCTGTGGTTAATTCTTCTTCCTGATGGGAAAATAGAATGACCTGTGCCTGCCCCAACACCTAGAGCTAGTCTCTCATTGGTTCCCCCTCTTCCCGTTCATCCTCAGGACAATTTGCAACCTGTACGGAACAGGAGGATAAAGGTGCTGATTCTCCAAGGAGGGAGATTGCTAGTAAAGCGGCTGGAATGGCGAACCGGAGCACAAGGAGATGAGAAATGAGGTGCGTTTTAGAAACCTTTCCCGATCACACGGTGTACCATCTTCGGGGTTTCTCATGCATGTTTTCAATGTAGGACGATGCCCTTGAACCTGGAGATTTGGGACCCATGGGATGGGTACCACGCCGTATTACTTTAAAGGGTCTGCGTTAGCTCAGCCAACCTCACCAAACCTCTCAGCCCCACGAGTGTCCACCCTTATGTCTCAATCAGCTGTGGGTCTAGATATGGTCAATCCAGGTGGCATCACAGCCCCTGAACGAATTTTGTAAGAATTTCTCTCTCTTTCACTGTCTTTGTTTCACGGGTTTTTTAAAGTAATTGATTTTTATAATGGGGTTTAGCTGCTTTTCACTGCTGTGTTTATGCCGCTTTACACCCACTTGACTCACTTACAGAGAGATATCAATACATAGGTTTTAAGATTCTTACTAGTCAGATATATTCTTGGGCGGTGAATAGGGGGTGTTGAGTCCAGTTCACTGAGCAAGGAGTAGGTCTTGTCTATTACATATTGGGTTTCTGGAACGGTATCTGAGCTAATTTGAAACCCTTGTTTTATGCATCACCCCACCTCACCTTTCCCGTTAAGCAGCCATAGTGTGTTTTCTAAACGTGTGACTCTGTTCTGTTTTGTAATTCAGTTCAAGGGTAGCGGTTTTGACATTCCCTCTATAAGTGATATCTCATGATAAGTGTCTTTTTCTGTGGGACTTATTTCACTTAGAATCGTCGTGCCTAAATCCACTCATCATGCTGCTACTAGCCTTATGACGTTGATTTCATGGCTGAGTGATATTCCATTGTACATAAGGACCACAACTTCTTTATCCATTCTTCTCTTTCCTGGGATATTTAAGGTGTAACGAAGTGGAGGTTCTTGTCAACAGAGCAGCCCAAAACTTTGGGGTGCCTGTGTCTTGCTGATTTTTAGTTTTCCCAATTTATACGCCCATGAGAGGAAGTGCCCTATGGTCTCTAAGCTGAGTTTTTTAGATGTTTCAGGACACACCGTACACTTCTCCAGTGTGGCTGTTGGCAATTTACATCCCGCCCATCCGCGTAGCAAGGCTCCCATTTCTCCAAGGCCTGTCCAGCATTTCTGGTTTTGACACTTTATTCAGCATGGCCCTTTTGACCGATGGGAAGCGAGACTTCTTTGTAGCGCTGATTTGCCTTTCCAGGTTGCTTGGTTGGCCAAAAAGGGCGTATGCGTTTTTTCCTGAATATATTCAGGAAAAAACGCATACGCCCTTTTTGGCCAAGGGCATCATTGTCGAGGTTTTGCCGCTTTTCCTGTGCTTTAAAGGCGATTCGAATCTACCTCCTGAAATCTGTTTCCTGCAATTCTGCCTTGCTTTCAAATCCTCTTCGTTGCCTTCCCTCAATATATTTGTGGACGAGAGTTATCATTTCTAAGTCTGCAGGTTTGTGAATTGCAGTGCCCCTGAGCTCCATTCTTCAACTCGCTTTCTTGGGAGCTGGCCGCAAAAGCGCAGGATTGCTTCAGGCCGTATTCTGGTTCCTGGCGGCAGGCTGAGCCTGTGGTTAATTCTTCTTCCTGATGGGAAAATAGAATGACCTGTGCCTGCCCCAACACCTAGAGCTAGTCTCTCATTGGTTCCCCCTCTTCCCGTTCATCCTCAGGACAATTTGCAACCTGTACGGAACAGGAGGATAAAGGTGCTGATTCTCCAAGGAGGGAGATTGCTAGTAAAGCGGCTGGAATGGTGAACCGGAGCACAAGGAGATGAGAAATGAGGTGCGTTTTAGAAACCTTTCCCGATCACACGGTGTACCATCTTCGGGGTTTCTCATGCATGTTTTCAATGTAGGACGATGCCCTTGAACCTGGAGATTTGGGACCCATGGGATGGGTACCACGCCGTATTACTTTAAAGGGTCTGCGTTTTCTCACCCAACCTCACCAAACCTCTCAGCCCCAAGAGTGTCCACCCTTATGTCTCAATCAGCTGTGGGTCTAGATATGGTCAATCCAGGTGGCATCACAGCCCCTGAACGAATTTTGTAAGAATTTCTCTCTCTTTCACTGTCTTTGTTTCACGGGTTTTGAAACGTAATTGATTTTTATAATGGGGTTTAGCTGCTTTTCACTGCTGTGTTTATGCCGCTTTACACCCATTTGACTCACTTACAGAGAGATATCAATACATAGGTTTTAAGATTCTTACTAGTCAGATATATTCTTGGGCGGTGAATAGGGGGTGTTGAGTCCAGTTCACTGAGCAAGGAGTAGGTCTTGTCTCTTACATATTGGGTTTCTGGAACGGTATCTGAGCTAATTTGAAACCCGTGTTTTATGCATCACCCCACCTCACCTTTCCCGTTAAGCAGCCATAGTGTGTTTTCTAAACGTGTGACTCTGTTCTGTTTTGTAATTCAGTTCAAGGGTAGCGGTTTTTACATTCCCTCTATGAGTGATATCTTATGATAAGTGTCTTTTTCTGTGTGACTTATTTCACTTAGAATCGTCATATCTAAATCCACTCATCATGCTGCTACTAGCCTTATGACATTGATTTCATGGCTGAGTGATATTCCATTGTACATAAGGACCGCAACTTCTTTATCCATTCTTCTCTTTCCTGGGATATTTAAGGTGTAGCGAAGTGGAGGTTCTTGTCAACAGAGTAGCCCAAAACTTTGGGGTGCCTGTGGCTTGCTGAGTTTTAGTTTTCCGAATTTATACGCCCATGAGTGGAAGTGCGCTATGCTCTCTAAGCTGAGTTTTTTAGATGTTTCAGGACACACTGTACACTTCTCCAGAGTGGCTGTTGGCAATTTACATCCCGCCCATCAGCGTAGCAAGGCTCCCATTTCTCCATGGCCTGTCCTGCATTTCTGGTTTTGACACTTTATTCAGCATGGCCCTTTTGACCGATGGGAAGCGAGACTTCTTTGTAGCGCTGATTCGCCTTTCCAGGTTGCTTGGTTGGCCAAAAAGGGCGTATGCGTTTTTTCCTGAATATATTCAGGAAAAAACGCATACGCCCTTTTTGGCCAAGGGCATCATTGTCGAGGTTTTGCCGCTTTTCCTGTGCTTTAAAGGCGATTCGAATCTACCTCCTGAAATCTGTTTCCTGCAATTCTGCCTTGCTTTCAAATCCTCTTCGTTGCCTTCCCTCAATATATTTGTGGACGAGAGTTATCATTTCTAAGACTGCAGGTTTGTGAATTGCCGTGCCCCTGAGCTCCATTCTTCAACTCGCTTTCTTGGGAGCTGGCCGCAAAAGCGCAGGATTGCTTCAGGCCGTATTCTGGTTCCTGGCGGCAGGCTGAGCCTGTGGTTAATTCTTCTTCCTGATGGGAAAATAGAATGACCTGTGCCTGCCCCAACACCTAGAGCTAGTCTCTCATTGGTTCCCCCTCTTCCCGTTCATCCTCAGGACAATTAGCAACCTGTACGGAACAGGAGGATAAAGGTGCTGATTCTCCAAGGAGGGAGATTGCTAGTAAAGCGGCTGGAATGGCGAACCGGAGCACAAGGAGATGAGAAATGAGGTGCGTTTTAGAAACCTTTCCCGATCACACGGTGTACCATCTTCGGGGTTTCTCATGCATGTTTTCAATGTAGGACGATGCCCTTGAACCTGGAGATTTGGGACCCATGGGATGAGTACCACGCCGTATTACTTTAAAGGGTCTGCGTTAGCTCAGCCAACCTCACCAAACCTCTCAGCCCCACGAGTGTCCACCCTTATGTCTCAATCAGCTGTGGGTCTAGATATGGTCAATCCAGGTGGCATCACAGCCCCTGAACGAATTTTGTAAGAATTTCTCTCTCTTTCACTTTCTTTGTTTCACGGGTTTTTTAAAGTAATTGATTTTTATAATGGGGTTTAGCTGCTTTTCACTGCTGTGTTTATGCCGCTTTACACCCACTTGACTCACTTACAGAGAGATATCAATACATATGTTTTAAGATTCTTACTAGTCAGATATATTCTTGGGCGGTGAATAGGGGGTGTTGAGTCCAGTTCACTGAGCAAGGAGTAGGTCTTGTCTATTACATATTGGGTTTCTGGAACGGTATCTGAGCTAATTTGAAACCCTTGTTTTATGCATCACCCCACCTCACCTTTCCCGTTAAGCAGCCATAGTGTGTTTTCTAAACGTGTGACTCTGTTCTGTTTTGTAATTCAGTTCAAGGGTAGCGGTTTTGACATTCCCTCTATGAGTGATATCTCATGATAAGTGTCTTTTTCTGTGTGACTTATTTCACTTAGAATCGTCGTACCTAAATCCACTCATCATGCTGCTACTAGCCTTATGACGTTGATTTCATGGCTGAGTGATATTCCATTGTACATAAGGACCACAACTTCTTTATCCATTCTTCTCTTTCCTGGGATATTTAAGGTGTAACGAAGTGGAGGTTCTTGTCAACAGAGCAGCCCAAAACTTTGGGGTGCCTGTGTCTTGCTGATTTTTAGTTTTCCCAATTTATACGCCCATGAGAGGAAGTGCCCTATGGTCTCTAAGCTGAGTTTTTTAGATGTTTCAGGACACACCGTACACTTCTCCAGTGTGGCTGTTGGCAATTTACATCCCGCCCATCAGCGTAGCAAGGCTCCCATTTCTCCAAGGCCTGTCCAGCATTTCTGGTTTTGACACTTTATTCAGCATGGCCCTTTTGACCGATGGGAAGCGAGACTTCTTTGTAGCGCTGATTTGCCTTTCCAGGTTGCTTGGTTGGCCAAAAAGGGCGTATGCGTTTTTTCCTGAATATATTCAGGAAAAAACGCATACGCCCTTTTTGGCCAAGGGCATCATTGTCGAGGTTTTGCCGCTTTTCCTGTGCTTTAAAGGCGATTCGAATCTACCTCCTGAAATCTGTTTCCTGCAATTCTGCCTTGCTTTCAAATCCTCTTCGTTGCCTTCCCTCAATATATTTGTGGACGAGAGTTATCATTTCTAAGTCTGCAGGTTTGTGAATTGCAGTGCCCCTGAGCTCCATTCTTCAACTCGCTTTCTTGGGAGCTGGCCGCAAAAGCGCAGGATTGCTTCAGGCCGTATTCTGGTTCCTGGCGGCAGGCTGAGCCTGTGGTTAATTCTTCTTCCTGATGGGAAAATAGAATGACCTGTGCCTGCCCCAACACCTAGAGCTAGTCTCTCATTGGTTCCCCCTCTTCCCGTTCATCCTCAGGACAATTAGCAACCTCTACGGAACAGGAGGATAAAGGTGCTGATTCTCCAAGGAGGGAGATTGCTAGTAAAGCGGCTGGAATGGCGAACCGGAGCACAAGGAGATGAGAAATGAGGTGCGTTTTAGAAACCTTTCCCGATCACACGGTGTACCATCTTCGGGGTTTCTCATGCATGTTTTCAATGTAGGACGATGCCCTTGAACCTGGAGATTTGGGACCCATGGGATGGGTACCACGCCGTATTACTTTAAAGGGTCTGCGTTTTCTCACCCAACCTCACCAAACCTCTCAGCCTCAAGAGTGTCCACCCTTATGTCTCAATCAGCTGTGGGTCTAGATATGGTCAATCCAGGTGGCATCACAGCCCCTGAACGAATTTTGTAAGAATTTCTCTCTCTTTCACTGTCTTTGTTTCACGGGTTTTGAAACGTAATTGATTTTTATAATGGGGTTTAGCTGCTTTTCACTGCTGTGTTTATGCCGCTTTACACCCATTTGACTCACTTACAGAGAGATATCAATACATAGGTTTTAAGATTCTTACTAGTCAGATATATTCTTGGGCGGTGAATAGGGGGTGTTGAGTCCAGTTCACTGAGCAAGGAGTAGGTCTTGTCTATTACATATTGGGTTTCTGGAACGGTATCTGAGCTAATTTGAAACCCGTGTTTTATGCATCACCCCACCTCACCTTTCCCGTTAAGCAGCCATAGTGTGTTTTCTAAACGTGTGACTCTGTTCTGTTTTGTAATTCAGTTCAAGGGTAGCGGTTTTTACATTCCCTCTATGAGTGATATCTTATGATAAGTGTCTTTTTCTGTGTGACTTATTTCACTTAGAATCGTCATATCTAAATCCACTCATCATGCTGCTACTAGCCTTATGACATTGATTTCATGGCTGAGTGATATTCCATTGTACATAAGGACCGCAACTTCTTTATCCATTCTTCTCTTTCCTGGGATATTTAAGGTGTAGCGAAGTGGAGGTTCTTGTCAACAGAGTAGCCCAAAACTTTGGGGTGCCTGTGGCTTGCTGAGTTTTAGTTTTCCGAATTTATACGCCCATGAGTGGAAGTGCGCTATGCTCTCTAAGCTGAGTTTTTTAGATGTTTCAGGACACACTGTACACTTCTCCAGAGTGGCTGTTGGCAATTTACATCCCGCCCATCAGCGTAGCAAGGCTCCCATTTCTCCATGGCCTGTCCTGCATTTCTGGTTTTGACACTTTATTCAGCATGGCCCTTTTGACCGATGGGAAGCGAGACTTCTTTGTAGCGCTGATTCGCCTTTCCAGGTTGCTTGGTTGGCCAAAAAGGGCGTATGCGTTTTTTCCTGAATATATTCAGGAAAAAACGCATACGCCCTTTTTGGCCAAGGGCATCATTGTCGAGGTTTTGCCGCTTTTCCTCTGCTTTAAAGGCGATTCGAATCTACCTCCTGAAATCTGTTTCCTGCAATTCTGCCTTGCTTTCAAATCCTCTTCGTTGCCTTCCCTCAATATATTTGTGGACGAGAGTTATCATTTCTAAGTCTGCAGGTTTGTGAATTGCAGTGCCCCTGAGCTCCATTCTTCAACTCGCTTTCTTGGGAGCTGGCCGCAAAAGCGCAGGATTGCTTCAGGCCGTATTCTGGTTCCTGGCGGCAGGCTGAGCCTGTGGTTAATTCTTCTTCCTGATGGGAAAATAGAATGACCTGTGCCTGCCCCAACACCTAGAGCTAGTCTCTCATTGGTTCCCCCTCTTCCCGTTCATCCTCAGGACAATTAGCAACCTGTACGGAACAGGAGGATAAAGGTGCTGATTCTCCAAGGAGGGAGATTGCTAGTAAAGCGGCTGGAATGGCGAACCGGAGCACAAGGAGATGAGAAATGAGGTGCGTTTTAGAAACCTTTCCCGATCACACGGTGTACCATCTTCGGGGTTTCTCATGCATGTTTTCAATGTAGGACGATGCCCTTGAACCTGGAGATTTGGGACCCATGGGATGGGTACCACGCCGTATTACTTTAAAGGGTCTGCGTTAGCTCAGCCAACCTCACCAAACCTCTCAGCCCCACGAGTGTCCACCCTTATGTCTCAATCAGCTGTGGGTCTAGATATGGTCAATCCAGGTGGCATCACAGCCCCTGAACGAATTTTGTAAGAATTTCTCTCTCTTTCACTGTCTTTGTTTCACGGGTTTCTTAAAGTAATTGATTTTTATAATGGGGTTTAGCTGCTTTTCACTGCTGTGTTTATGCCGCTTTACACCCACTTGACTCACCTACAGAGAGATATCAATACATAGGTTTTAAGATTCTTACTAGTCAGATATATTCTTGGGCGGTGAATAGGGGGTGTTGAGTCCAGTTCACTGAGCAAGGAGTAGGTCTTGTCTATTACATATTGGGTTTCTGGAACGGTATCTGAGCTAATTTGAAACCCTTGTTTTATGCATCACCCCACCTCACCTTTCCCGTTAAGCAGCCATAGTGTGTTTTCTAAACGTGTGACTCTGTTCTGTTTTGTAATTCAGTTCAAGGGTAGCGGTTTTGACATTCCCTCTATAAGTGATATCTCATGATAAGTGTCTTTTTCTGTGTGACTTATTTCACTTAGAATCGTCGTACCTAAATCCACTCATCATGCTGCTACTAGCCTTATGACGTTGATTTCATGGCTGAGTGATATTCCATTGTACATAAGGACCACAACTTCTTTATCCATTCTTCTCTTTCCTGGGATATTTAAGGTGTAACGAAGTGGAGGTTCTTGTCAACAGAGCAGCCCAAAACTTTGGGGTGCCTGTGTCTTGCTGATTTTTAGTTTTCCCAATTTATACGCCCATGAGAGGAAGTGCCCTATGGTCTCTAAGCTGAGTTTTTTAGATGTTTCAGGACACACCGTACACTTCTCCAGTGTGGCTGTTGGCAATTTACATCCCGCCCATCAGCGTAGCAAGGCTCCCATTTCTCCAAGGCCTGTCCAGCATTTCTGCTTTTGACACTTTATTCAGCATGGCCCTTTTGACCGATGGGAAGCGAGACTTCTTTGTAGCGCTGATTTGCCTTTCCAGGTTGCTTGGTTGGCCAAAAAGGGCGTATGCGTTTTTTCCTGAATATATTCAGGAAAAAACGCATACGCCCTTTTTGGCCAAGGGCATCATTGTCGAGGTTTTGCCGCTTTTCCTCTGCTTTAAAGGCGATTCGAATCTACCTCCTGAAATCTGTTTCCTGCAATTCTGCCTTGCTTTCAAATCCTCTTCGTTGCCTTCCCTCAATATATTTGTGGACGAGAGTTATCATTTCTAAGTCTGCAGGTTTGTGAATTGCAGTGCCCCTGAGCTCCATTCTTCAACTCGCTTTCTTGGGAGCTGGCCGCAAAAGCGCAGGATTGCTTCAGGCCGTATTCTGGTTCCTGGCGGCAGGCTGAGCCTGTGGTTAATTCTTCTTCCTGATGGGAAAATAGAATGACCTGTGCCTGCCCCAACACCTAGAGCTAGTCTCTCATTGGTTCCCCCTCTTCCCGTTCATCCTCAGGACAATTAGCAACCTCTACGGAACAGGAGGATAAAGGTGCTGATTCTCCAAGGAGGGAGATTGCTAGTAAAGCGGCTGGAATGGTGAACCGGAGCACAAGGAGATGAGAAATGAGGTGCGTTTTAGAAACCTTTCCCGATCACACGGTGTACCATCTTCGGGGTTTCTCATGCATGTTTTCAATGTAGGACGATGCCCTTGAACCTGGAGATTTGGGACCCATGGGATGGGTACCACGCCGTATTACTTTAAAGGGTCTGCGTTTTCTCACCCAACCTCACCAAACCTCTCAGCCCCACGAGTGTCCACCCTTATGTCTCAATCAGCTGTGGGTCTAGATATGGTCAATCCAGGTGGCATCACAGCCCCTGAACGAATTTTGTAAGAATTTCTCTCTCTTTCACTGTCTTTGTTTCACGGGTTTTGAAACGTAATTGATTTTTATAATGGGGTTTAGCTGCTTTTCACTGCTGTGTTTATGCCGCTTTACACCCATTTGACTCACTTACAGAGAGATATCAATACATAGGTTTTAAGATTCTTACTAGTCAGATATATTCTTGGGCGGTGAATAGGGGGTGTTGAGTCCAGTTCACTGAGCAAGGAGTAGGTCTTGTCTATTACATATTGGGTTTCTGGAACGGTATCTGAGCTAATTTGAAACCCGTGTTTTATGCATCACCCCACCTCACCTTTCCCGTTAAGCAGCCATAGTGTGTTTTCTAAACGTGTGACTCTGTTCTGTTTTGTAATTCAGTTCAAGGGTAGCGGTTTTTACATTCCCTCTATGAGTGATATCTTATGATAAGTGTCTTTTTCTGTGTGACTTATTTCACTTAGAATCGTCATATCTAAATCCACTCATCATGCTGCTACTAGCCTTATGACATTGATTTCATGGCTGAGTGATATTCCATTGTACATAAGGACCGCAACTTCTTTATCCATTCTTCTCTTTCCTGGGATATTTAAGGTGTAGCGAAGTGGAGGTTCTTGTCAACAGAGTAGCCCAAAACTTTGGGGTGCCTGTGGCTTGCTGAGTTTTAGTTTTCCGAATTTATACGCCCATGAGTGGAAGTGCGCTATGCTCTCTAAGCTGAGTTTTTTAGATGTTTCAGGACACACTGTACACTTCTCCAGAGTGGCTGTTGGCAATTTACATCCCGCCCATCAGCGTAGCAAGGCTCCCATTTCTCCATGGCCTGTCCTGCATTTCTGGTTTTGACACTTTATTCAGCATGGCCCTTTTGACCGATGGGAAGCGAGACTTCTTTGTAGCGCTGATTCGCCTTTCCAGGTTGCTTGGTTGGCCAAAAAGGGCGTATGCGTTTTTTCCTGAATATATTCAGGAAAAAACGCATACGCCCTTTTTGGCCAAGGGCATCATTGTCGAGGTTTTGCCGCTTTTCCTGTGCTTTAAAGGCGATTCGAATCTACCTCCTGAAATCTGTTTCCTGCAATTCTGCCTTGCTTTCAAATCCTCTTCGTTGCCTTCCCTCAATATATTTGTGGACGAGAGTTATCATTTCTAAGTCTGCAAGTTTGTGAATTGCAGTGCCCCTGAGCTCCATTCTTCAACTCGCTTTCTTGGGAGCTGGCCGCAAAAGCGCAGGATTGCTTCAGGCCGTATTCTGGTTCCTGGCGGCAGGCTGAGCCTGTGGTTAATTCTTCTTCCTGATGGGAAAATAGAATGACCTGTGCCTGCCCCAACACCTAGAGCTAGTCTCTCATTGGTTCCCCCTCTTCCCGTTCATCCTCAGGACAATTAGCAACCTGTACGGAACAGGAGGATAAAGGTGCTGATTCTCCAAGGAGGGAGATTGCTAGTAAAGCGGCTGGAATGGCGAACCGGAGCACAAGGAGATGAGAAATGAGGTGCGTTTTAGAAACCTTTCCCGATCACACGGTGTACCATCTTCGGGGTTTCTCATGCATGTTTTCAATGTAGGACGATGCCCTTGAACCTGGAGATTTGGGACCCATGGGATGGGTACCACGCCGTATTACTTTAAAGGGTCTGCGTTAGCTCAGCCAACCTCACCAAACCTCTCAGCCCCACGAGTGTCCACCCTTATGTCTCAATCAGCTGTGGGTCTAGATATGGTCAATCCAGGTGGCATCACAGCCCCTGAACGAATTTTGTAAGAATTTCTCTCTCTTTCACTGTCTTTGTTTCACGGGTTTCTTAAAGTAATTGATTTTTATAATGGGGTTTAGCTGCTTTTCACTGCTGTGTTTATGCCGCTTTACACCCACTTGACTCACTTACAGAGAGATATCAATACATAGGTTTTAAGATTCTTACTAGTCAGATATATTCTTGGGCGGTGAATAGGGGGTGTTGAGTCCAGTTCACTGAGCAAGGAGTAGGTCTTGTCTATTACATATTGGGTTTCTGGAACGGTATCTGAGCTAATTTGAAACCCTTGTTTTATGCATCACCCCACCTCACCTTTCCCGTTAAGCAGCCATAGTGTGTTTTCTAAACGTGTGACTCTGTTCTGTTTTGTAATTCAGTTCAAGGGTAGCGGTTTTGACATTCCCTCTATAAGTGATATCTCATGATAAGTGTCTTTTTCTGTGGGACTTATTTCACTTAGAATCGTCGTGCCTAAATCCACTCATCATGCTGCTACTAGCCTTATGACGTTGATTTCATGGCTGAGTGATATTCCATTGTACATAAGGACCACAACTTCTTTATCCATTCTTCTCTTTCCTGGGATATTTAAGGTGTAACGAAGTGGAGGTTCTTGTCAACAGAGCAGCCCAAAACTTTGGGGTGCCTGTGTCTTGCTGATTTTTAGTTTTCCCAATTTATACGCCCATGAGAGGAAGTGCCCTATGGTCTCTAAGCTGAGTTTTTTAGATGTTTCAGGACACACCGTACACTTCTCCAGTGTGGCTGTTGGCAATTTACATCCCGCCCATCCGCGTAGCAAGGCTCCCATTTCTCCAAGGCCTGTCCAGCATTTCTGGTTTTGACACTTTATTCAGCATGGCCCTTTTGACCGATGGGAAGCGAGACTTCTTTGTAGCGCTGATTTGCCTTTCCAGGTTGCTTGGTTGGCCAAAAAGGGCGTATGCGTTTTTTCCTGAATATATTCAGGAAAAAACGCATACGCCCTTTTTGGCCAAGGGCATCATTGTCGAGGTTTTGCCGCTTTTCCTGTGCTTTAAAGGCGATTCGAATCTACCTCCTGAAATCTGTTTCCTGCAATTCTGCCTTGCTTTCAAATCCTCTTCGTTGCCTTCCCTCAATATATTTGTGGACGAGAGTTATCATTTCTAAGTCTGCAGGTTTGTGAATTGCAGTGCCCCTGAGCTCCATTCTTCAACTCGCTTTCTTGGGAGCTGGCCG
The DNA here is from genome assembly GCF_965194805.1 of Balaenoptera borealis. Lineage (NCBI taxonomy): Eukaryota > Metazoa > Chordata > Mammalia > Artiodactyla > Balaenopteridae > Balaenoptera > Balaenoptera borealis. The sequence goes on from NC_138873.1 coordinate 91,603,965, forward strand.
CAAAAGCGCAGGATTGCTTCAGGCCGTATTCTGCTTCCTGGCGGCAGGCTGAGCCTGTGGTTAATTCTTCTTCCTGATGGGAAAATAGAATGACCTGTGCCTGCCCCAACACCTAGAGCTAGTCTCTCATTGGTTCCCCCTCTTCCCGTTCATCCTCAGGACAATTTGCAACCTGTACGGAACAGGAGGATAAAGGTGCTGATTCTCCAAGGAGGGAGATTGCTAGTAAAGCGGCTGGAATGGCGAACCGGAGCACAAGGAGATGAGAAATGAGGTGCGTTTTAGAAACCTTTCCCGATCACACGGTGTACCATCTTCGGGGTTTCTCATGCATGTTTTCAATGTAGGACGATGCCCTTGAACCTGGAGATTTGGGACCCATGGGATGGGTACCACGCCGTATTACTTTAAAGGGTCTGCGTTAGCTCAGCCAACCTCACCAAACCTCTCAGCCCCACGAGTGTCCACCCTTATGTCTCAATCAGCTGTGGGTCTAGATATGGTCAATCCAGGTGGCATCACAGCCCCTGAACGAATTTTGTAAGAATTTCTCTCTCTTTCACTGTCTTTGTTTCACGGGTTTTTTAAAGTAATTGATTTTTATAATGGGGTTTAGCTGCTTTTCACTGCTGTGTTTATGCCGCTTTACACCCACTTGACTCACTTACAGAGAGATATCAATACATAGGTTTTAAGATTCTTACTAGTCAGATATATTCTTGGGCGGTGAATAGGGGGTGTTGAGTCCAGTTCACTGAGCAAGGAGTAGGTCTTGTCTATTACATATTGGGTTTCTGGAACGGTATCTGAGCTAATTTGAAACCCTTGTTTTATGCATCACCCCACCTCACCTTTCCCGTTAAGCAGCCATAGTGTGTTTTCTAAACGTGTGACTCTGTTCTGTTTTGTAATTCAGTTCAAGGGTAGCGGTTTTGACATTCCCTCTATAAGTGATATCTCATGATAAGTGTCTTTTTCTGTGGGACTTATTTCACTTAGAATCGTCGTGCCTAAATCCACTCATCATGCTGCTACTAGCCTTATGACGTTGATTTCATGGCTGAGTGATATTCCATTGTACATAAGGACCACAACTTCTTTATCCATTCTTCTCTTTCCTGGGATATTTAAGGTGTAACGAAGTGGAGGTTCTTGTCAACAGAGCAGCCCAAAACTTTGGGGTGCCTGTGTCTTGCTGATTTTTAGTTTTCCCAATTTATACGCCCATGAGAGGAAGTGCCCTATGGTCTCTAAGCTGAGTTTTTTAGATGTTTCAGGACACACCGTACACTTCTCCAGTGTGGCTGTTGGCAATTTACATCCCGCCCATCCGCGTAGCAAGGCTCCCATTTCTCCAAGGCCTGTCCAGCATTTCTGGTTTTGACACTTTATTCAGCATGGCCCTTTTGACCGATGGGAAGCGAGACTTCTTTGTAGCGCTGATTTGCCTTTCCAGGTTGCTTGGTTGGCCAAAAAGGGCGTATGCGTTTTTTCCTGAATATATTCAGGAAAAAACGCATACGCCCTTTTTGGCCAAGGGCATCATTGTCGAGGTTTTGCCGCTTTTCCTGTGCTTTAAAGGCGATTCGAATCTACCTCCTGAAATCTGTTTCCTGCAATTCTGCCTTGCTTTCAAATCCTCTTTGTTGCCTTCCCTCAATATATTTGTGGACGAGAGTTAGCATTTCTAAGTCTGCAGGTTTGTGAATTGCAGTGCCCCTGAGCTCCATTCTTCAACTCGCTTTCTTGGGAGCTGGCCGCAAAAGCGCAGGATTGCTTCAGGCCGTATTCTGGTTCCTGGCGGCAGGCTGAGCCTGTGGTTAATTCTTCTTCCTGATGGGAAAATAGAATGACCTGTGCCTGCCCCAACACCTAGAGCTAGTCTCTCATTGGTTCCCCCTCTTCCCGTTCATCCTCAGGACAATTTGCAACCTGTACGGAACAGGAGGATAAAGGTGCTGATTCTCCAAGGAGGGAGATTGCTAGTAAAGCGGCTGGAATGGCGAACCGGAGCACAAGGAGATGAGAAATGAGGTGCGTTTTAGAAACCTTTCCCGATCACACGGTGTACCATCTTCGGGGTTTCTCATGCATGTTTTCAATGTAGGACGATGCCCTTGAACCTGGAGATTTGGGACCCATGGGATGGGTACCACGCCGTATTACTTTAAAGGGTCTGCGTTAGCTCAGCCAACCTCACCAAACCTCTCAGCCCCACGAGTGTCCACCCTTATGTCTCAATCAGCTGTGGGTCTAGATATGGTCAATCCAGGTGGCATCACAGCCCCTGAACGAATTTTGTAAGAATTTCTCTCTCTTTCACTGTCTTTGTTTCACGGGTTTTTTAAAGTAATTGATTTTTATAATGGGGTTTAGCTGCTTTTCACTGCTGTGTTTATGCCGCTTTACACCCACTTGACTCACTTACAGAGAGATATCAATACATAGGTTTTAAGATTCTTACTAGTCAGATATATTCTTGGGCGGTGAATAGGGGGTGTTGAGTCCAGTTCACTGAGCAAGGAGTAGGTCTTGTCTATTACATATTGGGTTTCTGGAACGGTATCTGAGCTAATTTGAAACCCTTGTTTTATGCATCACCCCACCTCACCTTTCCCGTTAAGCAGCCATAGTGTGTTTTCTAAACGTGTGACTCTGTTCTGTTTTGTAATTCAGTTCAAGGGTAGCGGTTTTGACATTCCCTCTATAAGTGATATCTCATGATAAGTGTCTTTTTCTGTGTGACTTATTTCACTTAGAATCGTCGTACCTAAATCCACTCATCATGCTGCTACTAGCCTTATGACGTTGATTTCATGGCTGAGTGATATTCCATTGTACATAAGGACCACAACTTCTTTATCCATTCTTCTCTTTCCTGGGATATTTAAGGTGTAACGAAGTGGAGGTTCTTGTCAACAGAGCAGCCCAAAACTTTGGGGTGCCTGTGTCTTGCTGATTTTTAGTTTTCCCAATTTATACGCCCATGAGAGGAAGTGCCCTATGGTCTCTAAGCTGAGTTTTTTAGATGTTTCAGGACACACCGTACACTTCTCCAGTGTGGCTGTTGGCAATTTACATCCCGCCCATCCGCGTAGCAAGGCTCCCATTTCTCCAAGGCCTGTCCAGCATTTCTGGTTTTGACACTTTATTCATCATGGCCCTTTTGACCAATGGGAAGCGAGACTTCTTTGTAGCGCTGATTTGCCTTTCCAGGTTGCTTGGTTGGCCAAAAAGGGCGTATGCGTTTTTTCCTGAATATATTCAGGAAAAAACGCATACGCCCTTTTTGGCCAAGGGCATCATTGTCGAGGTTTTGCCGCTTTTCCTCTGCTTTAAAGGCGATTCGAATCTACCTCCTGAAATCTGTTTCCTGCAATTCTGCCTTGCTTTCAAATCCTCTTCGTTGCCTTCCCTCAATATATTTGTGGACGAGAGTTATCATTTCTAAGTCTGCAGGTTTGTGAATTGCAGTGCCCCTGAGCTCCATTCTTCAACTCGCTTTCTTGGGAGCTGGCCGCAAAAGCGCAGGATTGCTTCAGGCCGTATTCTGGTTCCTGGCGGCAGGCTGAGCCTGTGGTTAATTCTTCTTCCTGATGGGAAAATAGAATGACCTGTGCCTGCCCCAACACCTAGAGCTAGTCTCTCATTGGTTCCCCCTCTTCCCGTTCATCCTCAGGACAATTAGCAACCTGTACGGAAAAGGAGGATAAAGGTGCTGATTCTCCAAGGAGGGAGATTGCTAGTAAAGCGGCTGGAATGGTGAACCGGAGCACAAGGAGATGAGAAATGAGGTGCGTTTTAGAAACCTTTCCCGATCACACGGTGTACCATCTTCGGGGTTTCTCATGCATGTTTTCAATGTAGGACGATGCCCTTGAACCTGGAGATTTGGGACCCATGGGATGGGTACCACGCCGTATTACTTTAAAGGGTCTGCGTTTTCTCACCCAACCTCACCAAACCTCTCAGCCCCAAGAGTGTCCACCCTTATGTCTCAATCAGCTGTGGGTCTAGATATGGTCAATCCAGGTGGCATCACAGCCCCTGAACGAATTTTGTAAGAATTTCTCTCTCTTTCACTGTCTTTGTTTCACGGGTTTTGAAACGTAATTGATTTTTATAATGGGGTTTAGCTGCTTTTCACTGCTGTGTTTATGCCGCTTTACACCCATTTGACTCACTTACAGAGAGATATCAATACATAGGTTTTAAGATTCTTACTAGTCAGATATATTCTTGGGCGGTGAATAAGGGGTGTTGAGTCCAGTTCACTGAGCAAGGAGTAGGTCTTGTCTCTTACATATTGGGTTTCTGGAACGGTATCTGAGCTAATTTGAAACCCGTGTTTTATGCATCACCCCACCTCACCTTTCCCGTTAAGCAGCCATAGTGTGTTTTCTAAACGTGTGACTCTGTTCTGTTTTGTAATTCAGTTCAAGGGTAGCGGTTTTTACATTCCCTCTATGAGTGATATCTTATGATAAGTGTCTTTTTCTGTGTGACTTATTTCACTTAGAATCGTCATATCTAAATCCACTCATCATGCTGCTACTAGCCTTATGACATTGATTTCATGGCTGAGTGATATTCCATTGTACATAAGGACCGCAACTTCTTTATCCATTCTTCTCTTTCCTGGGATATTTAAGGTGTAGCGAAGTGGAGGTTCTTGTCAACAGAGTAGCCCAAAACTTTGGGGTGCCTGTGGCTTGCTGAGTTTTAGTTTTCCGAATTTATACGCCCATGAGTGGAAGTGCGCTATGCTCTCTAAGCTGAGTTTTTTAGATGTTTCAGGACACACTGTACACTTCTCCAGAGTGGCTGTTGGCAATTTACATCCCGCCCATCAGCGTAGCAAGGCTCCCATTTCTCCATGGCCTGTCCTGCATTTCTGGTTTTGACACTTTATTCAGCATGGCCCTTTTGACCGATGGGAAGCGAGACTTCTTTGTAGCGCTGATTCGCCTTTCCAGGTTGCTTGGTTGGCCAAAAAGGGCGTATGCGTTTTTTCCTGAATATATTCAGGAAAAAACGCATACGCCCTTTTTGGCCAAGGGCATCATTGTCGAGGTTTTGCCGCTTTTCCTGTGCTTTAAAGGCGATTCGAATCTACCTCCTGAAATCTGTTTCCTGCAATTCTGCCTTGCTTTCAAATCCTCTTCGTTGCCTTCCCTCAATATATTTGTGGACGAGAGTTATCATTTCTAAGACTGCAGGTTTGTGAATTGCAGTGCCCCTGAGCTCCATTCTTCAACTCGCTTTCTTGGGAGCTGGCCGCAAAAGCGCAGGATTGCTTCAGGCCGTATTCTGGTTCCTGGCGGCAGGCTGAGCCTGTGGTGAATTCTTCTTCCTGATGGGAAAATAGAATGACCTGTGCCTGCCCCAACACCTAGAGCTAGTCTCTCATTGGTTCCCCCTCTTCCCGTTCATCCTCAGGACAATTAGCAACCTGTACGGAACAGGAGGATAAAGGTGCTGATTCTCCAAGGAGGGAGATTGCTAGTAAAGCGGCTGGAATGGCGAACCGGAGCACAAGGAGATGAGAAATGAGGTGCGTTTTAGAAACCTTTCCCGATCACACGGTGTACCATCTTCGGGGTTTCTCATGCATGTTTTCAATGTAGGACGATGCCCTTGAACCTGGAGATTTGGGACCCATGGGATGGGTACCACGCCGTATTACTTTAAAGGGTCTGCGTTAGCTCAGCCAACCTCACCAAACCTCTCAGCCCCACGAGTGTCCACCCTTATGTCTCAATCAGCTGTGGGTCTAGATATGGTCAATCCAGGTGGCATCACAGCCCCTGAACGAATTTTGTAAGAATTTCTCTCTCTTTCACTGTCTTTGTTTCACGGGTTTTTTAAAGTAATTGATTTTTATAATGGGGTTTAGCTGCTTTTCACTGCTGTGTTTATGCCGCTTTACACCCACTTGACTCACTTACAGAGAGATATCAATACATAGGTTTTAAGATTCTTACTAGTCAGATATATTCTTGGGCGGTGAATAGGGGGTGTTGAGTCCAGTTCACTGAGCAAGGAGTAGGTCTTGTCTATTACATATTGGGTTTCTGGAACGGTATCTGAGCTAATTTGAAACCCTTGTTTTATGCATCACCCCACCTCACCTTTCCCGTTAAGCAGCCATAGTGTGTTTTCTAAACGTGTGACTCTGTTCTGTTTTGTAATTCAGTTCAAGGGTAGCGGTTTTGACATTCCCTCTATAAGTGATATCTCATGATAAGTGTCTTTTTCTGTGGGACTTATTTCACTTAGAATCGTCGTGCCTAAATCCACTCATCATGCTGCTACTAGCCTTATGACGTTGATTTCATGGCTGAGTGATATTCCATTGTACATAAGGACCACAACTTCTTTATCCATTCTTCTCTTTCCTGGGATATTTAAGGTGTAACGAAGTGGAGGTTCTTGTCAACAGAGCAGCCCAAAACTTTGGGGTGCCTGTGTCTTGCTGATTTTTAGTTTTCCCAATTTATACGCCCATGAGAGGAAGTGCCCTATGGTCTCTAAGCTGAGTTTTTTAGATGTTTCAGGACACACCGTACACTTCTCCAGTGTGGCTGTTGGCAATTTACATCCCGCCCATCAGCGTAGCAAGGCTCCCATTTCTCCAAGGCCTGTCCAGCATTTCTGGTTTTGACACTTTATTCAGCATGGCCCTTTTAACCGATGGGAAGCGAGACTTCTTTGTAGCGCTGATTTGCCTTTCCAGGTTGCTTGGTTGGCCAAAAAGGGCGTATGCGTTTTTTCCTGAATATATTCAGGAAAAAACGCATACGCCCTTTTTGGCCAAGGGCATCATTGTCGAGGTTTTGCCGCTTTTCCTGTGCTTTAAAGGCGATTCGAATCTACCTCCTGAAATCTGTTTCCTGCAATTCTGCCTTGCTTTCAAATCCTCTTCGTTGCCTTCCCTCAATATATTTGTGGACGAGAGTTATCATTTCTAAGACTGCAGGTTTGTGAATTGCAGTGCCCCTGAGCTCCATTCTTCAACTCGCTTTCTTGGGAGCTGGCCGCAAAAGCGCAGGATTGCTTCAGGCCGTATTCTGGTTCCTGGCGGCAGGCTGAGCCTGTGGTTAATTCTTCTTCCTGATGGGAAAATAGAATGACCTGTGCCTGCCCCAACACCTAGAGCTAGTCTCTCATTGGTTCCCCCTCTTCCCGTTCATCCTCAGGACAATTTGCAACCTGTACGGAACAGGAGGATAAAGGTGCTGATTCTCCAAGGAGGGAGATTGCTAGTAAAGCGGCTGGAATGGCGAACCGGAGCACAAGGAGATGAGAAATGAGGTGCGTTTTAGAAACCTTTCCCGATCACACGGTGTACCATCTTCGGGGTTTCTCATGCATGTTTTCAATGTAGGACGATGCCCTTGAACCTGGAGATTTGGGACCCATGGGATGGGTACCACGCCGTATTACTTTAAAGGGTCTGCGTTAGCTCAGCCAACCTCACCAAACCTCTCAGCCCCACGAGTGTCCACCCTTATGTCTCAATCAGCTGTGGGTCTAGATATGGTCAATCCAGGTGGCATCACAGCCCCTGAACGAATTTTGTAAGAATTTCTCTCTCTTTCACTGTCTTTGTTTCACGGGTTTTTTAAAGTAATTGATTTTTATAATGGGGTTTAGCTGCTTTTCACTGCTGTGTTTATGCCGCTTTACACCCACTTGACTCACTTACAGAGAGATATCAATACATAGGTTTTAAGATTCTTACTAGTCAGATATATTCTTGGGCGGTGAATAGGGGGTGTTGAGTCCAGTTCACTGAGCAAGGAGTAGGTCTTGTCTATTACATATTGGGTTTCTGGAACGGTATCTGAGCTAATTTGAAACCCTTGTTTTATGCATCACCCCACCTCACCTTTCCCGTTAAGCAGCCATAGTGTGTTTTCTAAACGTGTGACTCTGTTCTGTTTTGTAATTCAGTTCAAGGGTAGCGGTTTTGACATTCCCTCTATAAGTGATATCTCATGATAAGTGTCTTTTTCTGTGTGACTTATTTCACTTAGAATCGTCGTACCTAAATCCACTCATCATGCTGCTACTAGCCTTATGACGTTGATTTCATGGCTGAGTGATATTCCATTGTACATAAGGACCGCAACTTCTTTATCCATTCTTCTCTTTCCTGGGATATTTAAGGTGTAACGAAGTGGAGGTTCTTGTCAACAGAGCAGCCCAAAACTTTGGGGTGCCTGTGTCTTGCTGATTTTTAGTTTTCCCAATTTATACGCCCATGAGAGGAAGTGCCCTATGGTCTCTAAGCTGAGTTTTTTAGATGTTTCAGGACACACCGTACACTTCTCCAGTGTGGCTGTTGGCAATTTACATCCCGCCCATCAGCGTAGCAAGGCTCCCATTTCTCCAAGGCCTGTCCAGCATTTCTGATTTTGACACTTTATTCAGCATGGCCCTTTTGACCGATGGGAAGCGAGACTTCTTTGTAGCGCTGATTTGCCTTTCCAGGTTGCTTGGTTGGCCAAAAAGGGCGTATGCGTTTTTTCCTGAATATATTCAGGAAAAAACGCATACGCCCTTTTTGGCCAAGGGCATCATTGTCGAGGTTTTGCCGCTTTTCCTCTGCTTTAAAGGCGATTCGAATCTACCTCCTGAAATCTGTTTCCTGCAATTCTGCCTTGCTTTCAAATCCTCTTCGTTGCCTTCCCTCAATATATTTGTGGACGAGAGTTATCATTTCTAAGACTGCAGGTTTGTGAATTGCAGTGCCCCTGAGCTCCATTCTTCAACTCGCTTTCTTGGGAGCTGGCCGCAAAAGCGCAGGATTGCTTCAGGCCGTATTCTGGTTCCTGGCGGCAGGCTGAGCCTGTGGTTAATTCTTCTTCCTGATGGGAAAATAGAATGACCTGTGCCTGCCCCAACACCTAGAGCTAGTCTCTCATTGGTTCCCCCTCTTCCCGTTCATCCTCAGGACAATTTGCAACCTGTACGGAACAGGAGGATAAAGGTGCTGATTCTCCAAGGAGGGAGATTGCTAGTAAAGCGGCTGGAATGGCGAACCGGAGCACAAGGAGATGAGAAATGAGGTGCGTTTTAGAAACCTTTCCCGATCACACGGTGTACCATCTTCGGGGTTTCTCATGCATGTTTTCAATGTAGGACGATGCCCTTGAACCTGGAGATTTGGGACCCATGGGATGGGTACCACGCCGTATTACTTTAAAGGGTCTGCGTTAGCTCAGCCAACCTCACCAAACCTCTCAGCCCCACGAGTGTCCACCCTTATGTCTCAATCAGCTGTGGGTCTAGATATGGTCAATCCAGGTGGCATCACAGCCCCTGAACGAATTTTGTAAGAATTTCTCTCTCTTTCACTGTCTTTGTTTCACGGGTTTTTTAAAGTAATTGATTTTTATAATGGGGTTTAGCTGCTTTTCACTGCTGTGTTTATGCCGCTTTACACCCACTTGACTCACTTACAGAGAGATATCAATACATAGGTTTTAAGATTCTTACTAGTCAGATATATTCTTGGGCGGTGAATAGGGGGTGTTGAGTCCAGTTCACTGAGCAAGGAGTAGGTCTTGTCTATTACATATTGGGTTTCTGGAACGGTATCTGAGCTAATTTGAAACCCTTGTTTTATGCATCACCCCACCTCACCTTTCCCGTTAAGCAGCCATAGTGTGTTTTCTAAACGTGTGACTCTGTTCTGTTTTGTAATTCAGTTCAAGGGTAGCGGTTTTGACATTCCCTCTATAAGTGATATCTCATGATAAGTGTCTTTTTCTGTGTGACTTATTTCACTTAGAATCGTCGTACCTAAATCCACTCATCATGCTGCTACTAGCCTTATGACGTTGATTTCATGGCTGAGTGATATTCCATTGTACATAAGGACCGCAACTTCTTTATCCATTCTTCTCTTTCCTGGGATATTTAAGGTGTAACGAAGTGGAGGTTCTTGTCAACAGAGCAGCCCAAAACTTTGGGGTGCCTGTGTCTTGCTGATTTTTAGTTTTCCCAATTTATACGCCCATGAGAGGAAGTGCCCTATGGTCTCTAAGCTGAGTTTTTTAGATGTTTCAGGACACACCGTACACTTCTCCAGTGTGGCTGTTGGCAATTTACATCCCGCCCATCAGCGTAGCAAGGCTCCCATTTCTCCAAGGCCTGTCCAGCATTTCTGATTTTGACACTTTATTCAGCATGGCCCTTTTGACCGATGGGAAGCGAGACTTCTTTGTAGCGCTGATTTGCCTTTCCAGGTTGCTTGGTTGGCCAAAAAGGGCGTATGCGTTTTTTCCTGAATATATTCAGGAAAAAACGCATACGCCCTTTTTGGCCAAGGGCATCATTGTCGAGGTTTTGCCGCTTTTCCTCTGCTTTAAAGGCGATTCGAATCTACCTCCTGAAATCTGTTTCCTGCAATTCTGCCTTGCTTTCAAATCCTCTTCGTTGCCTTCCCTCAATATATTTGTGGACGAGAGTTATCATTTCTAAGACTGCAGGTTTGTGAATTGCAGTGCCCCTGAGCTCCATTCTTCAACTCGCTTTCTTGGGAGCTGGCCGCAAAAGCGCAGGATTGCTTCAGGCCGTATTCTGGTTCCTGGCGGCAGGCTGAGCCTGTGGTTAATTCTTCTTCCTGATGGGAAAATAGAATGACCTGTGCCTGCCCCAACACCTAGAGCTAGTCTCTCATTGGTTCCCCCTCTTCCCGTTCATCCTCAGGACAATTTGCAACCTGTACGGAACAGGAGGATAAAGGTGCTGATTCTCCAAGGAGGGAGATTGCTAGTAAAGCGGCTGGAATGGCGAACCGGAGCACAAGGAGATGAGAAATGAGGTGCGTTTTAGAAACCTTTCCCGATCACACGGTGTACCATCTTCGGGGTTTCTCATGCATGTTTTCAATGTAGGACGATGCCCTTGAACCTGGAGATTTGGGACCCATGGGATGGGTACCACGCCGTATTACTTTAAAGGGTCTGCGTTAGCTCAGCCAACCTCACCAAACCTCTCAGCCCCACGAGTGTCCACCCTTATGTCTCAATCAGCTGTGGGTCTAGATATGGTCAATCCAGGTGGCATCACAGCCCCTGAACGAATTTTGTAAGAATTTCTCTCTCTTTCACTGTCTTTGTTTCACGGGTTTTTTAAAGTAATTGATTTTTATAATGGGGTTTAGCTGCTTTTCACTGCTGTGTTTATGCCGCTTTACACCCACTTGACTCACTTACAGAGAGATATCAATACATAGGTTTTAAGATTCTTACTAGTCAGATATATTCTTGGGCGGTGAATAGGGGGTGTTGAGTCCAGTTCACTGAGCAAGGAGTAGGTCTTGTCTATTACATATTGGGTTTCTGGAACGGTATCTGAGCTAATTTGAAACCCTTGTTTTATGCATCACCCCACCTCACCTTTCCCGTTAAGCAGCCATAGTGTGTTTTCTAAACGTGTGACTCTGTTCTGTTTTGTAATTCAGTTCAAGGGTAGCGGTTTTGACATTCCCTCTATAAGTGATATCTCATGATAAGTGTCTTTTTCTGTGTGACTTATTTCACTTAGAATCGTCGTACCTAAATCCACTCATCATGCTGCTACTAGCCTTATGACGTTGATTTCATGGCTGAGTGATATTCCATTGTACATAAGGACCACAACTTCTTTATCCATTCTTCTCTTTCCTGGGATATTTAAGGTGTAACGAAGTGGAGGTTCTTGTCAACAGAGCAGCCCAAAACTTTGGGGTGCCTGTGTCTTGCTGATTTTTAGTTTTCCCAATTTATACGCCCATGAGAGGAAGTGCCCTATGGTCTCTAAGCTGAGTTTTTTAGATGTTTCAGGACACACCGTACACTTCTCCAGTGTGGCTGTTGGCAATTTACATCCCGCCCATCCGCGTAGCAAGGCTCCCATTTCTCCAAGGCCTGTCCAGCATTTCTGGTTTTGACACTTTATTCATCATGGCCCTTTTGACCGATGGGAAGCGAGACTTCTTTGTAGCGCTGATTTGCCTTTCCAGGTTGCTTGGTTGGCCAAAAAGGGCGTATGCGTTTTTTCCTGAATATATTCAGGAAAAAACGCATACGCCCTTTTTGGCCAAGGGCATCATTGTCGAGGTTTTGCCGCTTTTCCTCTGCTTTAAAGGCGATTCGAATCTACCTCCTGAAATCTGTTTCCTGCAATTCTGCCTTGCTTTCAAATCCTCTTCGTTGCCTTCCCTCAATATATTTGTGGACGAGAGTTATCATTTCTAAGTCTGCAGGTTTGTGAATTGCAGTGCCCCTGAGCTCCATTCTTCAACTCGCTTTCTTGGGAGCTGGCCGCAAAAGCGCAGGATTGCTTCAGGCCGTATTCTGGTTCCTGGCGGCAGGCTGAGCCTGTGGTTAATTCTTCTTCCTGATGGGAAAATAGAATGACCTGTGCCTGCCCCAACACCTAGAGCTAGTCTCTCATTGGTTCCCCCTCTTCCCGTTCATCCTCAGGACAATTAGCAACCTGTACGGAAAAGGAGGATAAAGGTGCTGATTCTCCAAGGAGGGAGATTGCTAGTAAAGCGGCTGGAATGGTGAACCGGAGCACAAGGAGATGAGAAATGAGGTGCGTTTTAGAAACCTTTCCCGATCACACGGTGTACCATCTTCGGGGTTTCTCATGCATGTTTTCAATGTAGGACGATGCCCTTGAACCTGGAGATTTGGGACCCATGGGATGGGTACCACGCCGTATTACTTTAAAGGGTCTGCGTTTTCTCACCCAACCTCACCAAACCTCTCAGCCCCAAGAGTGTCCACCCTTATGTCTCAATCAGCTGTGGGTCTAGATATGGTCAATCCAGGTGGCATCACAGCCCCTGAACGAATTTTGTAAGAATTTCTCTCTCTTTCACTGTCTTTGTTTCACGGGTTTTGAAACGTAATTGATTTTTATAATGGGGTTTAGCTGCTTTTCACTGCTGTGTTTATGCCGCTTTACACCCATTTGACTCACTTACAGAGAGATATCAATACATAGGTTTTAAGATTCTTACTAGTCAGATATATTCTTGGGCGGTGAATAAGGGGTGTTGAGTCCAGTTCACTGAGCAAGGAGTAGGTCTTGTCTCTTACATATTGGGTTTCTGGAACGGTATCTGAGCTAATTTGAAACCCGTGTTTTATGCATCACCCCACCTCACCTTTCCCGTTAAGCAGCCATAGTGTGTTTTCTAAACGTGTGACTCTGTTCTGTTTTGTAATTCAGTTCAAGGGTAGCGGTTTTTACATTCCCTCTATGAGTGATATCTTATGATAAGTGTCTTTTTCTGTGTGACTTATTTCACTTAGAATCGTCATATCTAAATCCACTCATCATGCTGCTACTAGCCTTATGACATTGATTTCATGGCTGAGTGATATTCCATTGTACATAAGGACCGCAACTTCTTTATCCATTCTTCTCTTTCCTGGGATATTTAAGGTGTAGCGAAGTGGAGGTTCTTGTCAACAGAGTAGCCCAAAACTTTGGGGTGCCTGTGGCTTGCTGAGTTTTAGTTTTCCGAATTTATACGCCCATGAGTGGAAGTGCGCTATGCTCTCTAAGCTGAGTTTTTTAGATGTTTCAGGACACACTGTACACTTCTCCAGAGTGGCTGTTGGCAATTTACATCCCGCCCATCAGCGTAGCAAGGCTCCCATTTCTCCATGGCCTGTCCTGCATTTCTGGTTTTGACACTTTATTCAGCATGGCCCTTTTGACCGATGGGAAGCGAGACTTCTTTGTAGCGCTGATTCGCCTTTCCAGGTTGCTTGGTTGGCCAAAAAGGGCGTATGCGTTTTTTCCTGAATATATTCAGGAAAAAACGCATACGCCCTTTTTGGCCAAGGGCATCATTGTCGAGGTTTTGCCGCTTTTCCTGTGCTTTAAAGGCGATTCGAATCTACCTCCTGAAATCTGTTTCCTGCAATTCTGCCTTGCTTTCAAATCCTCTTCGTTGCCTTCCCTCAATATATTTGTGGACGAGAGTTATCATTTCTAAGACTGCAGGTTTGTGAATTGCAGTGCCCCTGAGCTCCATTCTTCAACTCGCTTTCTTGGGAGCTGGCCGCAAAAGCGCAGGATTGCTTCAGGCCGTATTCTGGTTCCTGGCGGCAGGCTGAGCCTGTGGTTAATTCTTCTTCCTGATGGGAAAATAGAATGACCTGTGCCTGCCCCAACACCTAGAGCTAGTCTCTCATTGGTTCCCCCTCTTCCCGTTCATCCTCAGGACAATTAGCAACCTGTACGGAACAGGAGGATAAAGGTGCTGATTCTCCAAGGAGGGAGATTGCTAGTAAAGCGGCTGGAATGGCGAACCGGAGCACAAGGAGATGAGAAATGAGGTGCGTTTTAGAAACCTTTCCCGATCACACGGTGTACCATCTTCGGGGTTTCTCATGCATGTTTTCAATGTAGGACGATGCCCTTGAACCTGGAGATTTGGGACCCATGGGATGGGTACCACGCCGTATTACTTTAAAGGGTCTGCGTTAGCTCAGCCAACCTCACGAAACCTCTCAGCCCCACGAGTGTCCACCCTTATGTCTCAATCAGCTGTGGGTCTAGATATGGTCAATCCAGGTGGCATCACAGCCCCTGAACGAATTTTGTAAGAATTTCTCTCTCTTTCACTGTCTTTGTTTCACGGGTTTTTTAAAGTAATTGATTTTTATAATGGGGTTTAGCTGCTTTTCACTGCTGTGTTTATGCCGCTTTACACCCACTTGACTCACTTACAGAGAGATATCAATACATAGCTTTTAAGATTCTTACTAGTCAGATATATTCTTGGGCGGTGAATAGGGGGTGTTGAGTCCAGTTCACTGAGCAAGGAGTAGGTCTTGTCTATTACATATTGGGTTTCTGGAACGGTATCTGAGCTAATTTGAAACCCTTGTTTTATGCATCACCCCACCTCACCTTTCCCGTTAAGCAGCCATAGTGTGTTTTCTAAACGTGTGACTCTGTTCTGTTTTGTAATTCAGTTCAAGGGTAGCGGTTTTGACATTCCCTCTATAAGTGATATCTCATGATAAGTGTCTTTTTCTGTGGGACTTATTTCACTTAGAATCGTCGTGCCTAAATCCACTCATCATGCTGCTACTAGCCTTATGACGTTGATTTCATGGCTGAGTGATATTCCATTGTACATAAGGACCACAACTTCTTTATCCATTCTTCTCTTTCCTGGGATATTTAAGGTGTAACGAAGTGGAGGTTCTTGTCAACAGAGCAGCCCAAAACTTTGGGGTGCCTGTGTCTTGCTGATTTTTAGTTTTCCCAATTTATACGCCCATGAGAGGAAGTGCCCTATGGTCTCTAAGCTGAGTTTTTTAGATGTTTCAGGACACACCGTACACTTCTCCAGTGTGGCTGTTGGCAATTTACATCCCGCCCATCCGCGTAGCAAGGCTCCCATTTCTCCAAGGCCTGTCCAGCATTTCTGGTTTTGACACTTTATTCAGCATGGCCCTTTTGACCGATGGGAAGCGAGACTTCTTTGTAGCGCTGATTTGCCTTTCCAGGTTGCTTGGTTGGCCAAAAAGGGCGTATGCGTTTTTTCCTGAATATATTCAGGAAAAAACGCATACGCCCTTTTTGGCCAAGGGCATCATTGTCGAGGTTTTGCCGCTTTTCCTGTGCTTTAAAGGCGATTCGAATCTACCTCCTGAAATCTGTTTCCTGCAATTCTGCCTTGCTTTCAAATCCTCTTCGTTGCCTTCCCTCAATATATTTGTGGACGAGAGTTATCATTTCTAAGACTGCAGGTTTGTGAATTGCAGTGCCCCTGAGCTCCATTCTTCAACTCGCTTTCTTGGGAGCTGGCCGCAAAAGCGCAGGATTGCTTCAGGCCGTATTCTGGTTCCTGGCGGCAGGCTGAGCCTGTGGTTAATTCTTCTTCCTGATGGGAAAATAGAATGACCTGTGCCTGCCCCAACACCTAGAGCTAGTCTCTCATTGGTTCCCCCTCTTCCCGTTCATCCTCAGGACAATTTGCAACCTGTACGGAACAGGAGGATAAAGGTGCTGATTCTCCAAGGAGGGAGATTGCTAGTAAAGCGGCTGGAATGGCGAACCGGAGCACAAGGAGATGAGAAATGAGGTGCGTTTTAGAAACCTTTCCCGATCACACGGTGTACCATCTTCGGGGTTTCTCATGCATGTTTTCAATGTAGGACGATGCCCTTGAACCTGGAGATTTGGGACCCATGGGATGGGTACCACGCCGTATTACTTTAAAGGGTCTGCGTTAGCTCAGCCAACCTCACCAAACCTCTCAGCCCCACGAGTGTCCACCCTTATGTCTCAATCAGCTGTGGGTCTAGATATGGTCAATCCAGGTGGCATCACAGCCCCTGAACGAATTTTGTAAGAATTTCTCTCTCTTTCACTGTCTTTGTTTCACGGGTTTTTTAAAGTAATTGATTTTTATAATGGGGTTTAGCTGCTTTTCACTGCTGTGTTTATGCCGCTTTACACCCACTTGACTCACTTACAGAGAGATATCAATACATAGGTTTTAAGATTCTTACTAGTCAGATATATTCTTGGGCGGTGAATAGGGGGTGTTGAGTCCAGTTCACTGAGCAAGGAGTAGGTCTTGTCTATTACATATTGGGTTTCTGGAACGGTATCTGAGCTAATTTGAAACCCTTGTTTTATGCATCACCCCACCTCACCTTTCCCGTTAAGCAGCCATAGTGTGTTTTCTAAACGTGTGACTCTGTTCTGTTTTGTAATTCAGTTCAAGGGTAGCGGTTTTGACATTCCCTCTATAAGTGATATCTCATGATAAGTGTCTTTTTCTGTGTGACTTATTTCACTTAGAATCGTCGTACCTAAATCCACTCATCATGCTGCTACTAGCCTTATGACGTTGATTTCATGGCTGAGTGATATTCCATTGTACATAAGGACCGCAACTTCTTTATCCATTCTTCTCTTTCCTGGGATATTTAAGGTGTAACGAAGTGGAGGTTCTTGTCAACAGAGCAGCCCAAAACTTTGGGGTGCCTGTGTCTTGCTGATTTTTAGTTTTCCCAATTTATACGCCCATGAGAGGAAGTGCCCTATGGTCTCTAAGCTGAGTTTTTTAGATGTTTCAGGACACACCGTACACTTCTCCAGTGTGGCTGTTGGCAATTTACATCCCGCCCATCCGCGTAGCAAGGCTCCCATTTCTCCAAGGCCTGTCCAGCATTTCTGGTTTTGACACTTTATTCAGCATGGCCCTTTTGACCGATGGGAAGCGAGACTTCTTTGTAGCGCTGATTTGCCTTTCCAGGTTGCTTGGTTGGCCAAAAAGGGCGTATGCGTTTTTTCCTGAATATATTCAGGAAAAAACGCATACGCCCTTTTTGGCCAAGGGCATCATTGTCGAGGTTTTGCCGCTTTTCCTGTGCTTTAAAGGTGATTCGAATCTACCTCCTGAAATCTGTTTCCTGCAATTCTGCCTTGCTTTCAAATCCTCTTCGTTGCCTTCCCTCAATATATTTGTGGACGAGAGTTATCATTTCTAAGACTGCAGGTTTGTGAATTGCAGTGCCCCTGAGCTCCATTCTTCAACTCGCTTTCTTGGGAGCTGGCCGCAAAAGCGCAGGATTGCTTCAGGCCGTATTCTGGTTCCTGGCGGCAGGCTGAGCCTGTGGTTAATTCTTCTTCCTGATGGGAAAATAGAATGACCTGTGCCTGCCCCAACACCTAGAGCTAGTCTCTCATTGGTTCCCCCTCTTCCCGTTCATCCTCAGGACAATTTGCAACCTGTACGGAACAGGAGGATAAAGGTGCTGATTCTCCAAGGAGGGAGATTGCTAGTAAAGCGGCTGGAATGGCGAACCGGAGCACAAGGAGATGAGAAATGAGGTGCGTTTTAGAAACCTTTCCCGATCACACGGTGTACCATCTTCGGGGTTTCTCATGCATGTTTTCAATGTAGGACGATGCCCTTGAACCTGGAGATTTGGGACCCATGGGATGGGTACCACGCCGTATTACTTTAAAGGGTCTGCGTTAGCTCAGCCAACCTCACCAAACCTCTCAGCCCCACGAGTGTCCACCGTTATGTCTCAATCAGCTGTGGGTCTAGATATGGTCAATCCAGGTGGCATCACAGCCCCTGAACGAATTTTGTAAGAATTTCTCTCTCTTTCACTGTCTTTGTTTCACGGGTTTTGAAACGTAATTGATTTTTATAATGGGGTTTAGCTGCTTTTCACTGCTGTGTTTATGCCGCTTTACACCCACTTGACTCACTTACAGAGAGATATCAATACATAGGTTTTAAGATTCTTACTAGTCAGATATATTCTTGGGCGGTGAATAGGGGGTGTTGAGTCCAGTTCACTGAGCAAGGAGTAGGTCTTGTCTATTACATATTGGGTTTCTGGAACGGTATCTGAGCTAATTTGAAACCCTTGTTTTATGCATCACCCCACCTCACCTTTCCCGTTAAGCAGCCATAGTGTGTTTTCTAAACGTGTGACTCTGTTCTGTTTTGTAATTCAGTTCAAGGGTAGCGGTTTTGACATTCCCTCTATAAGTGATATCTCATGATAAGTGTCTTTTTCTGTGTGACTTATTTCACTTAGAATCGTCGTACCTAAATCCACTCATCATGCTGCTACTAGCCTTATGACGTTGATTTCATGGCTGAGTGATATTCCATTGTACATAAGGACCACAACTTCTTTATCCATTCTTCTCTTTCCTGGGATATTTAAGGTGTAACGAAGTGGAGGTTCTTGTCAACAGAGCAGCCCAAAACTTTGGGGTGCCTGTGTCTTGCTGATTTTTAGTTTTCCCAATTTATACGCCCATGAGAGGAAGTGCCCTATGGTCTCTAAGCTGAGTTTTTTAGATGTTTCAGGACACACCGTACACTTCTCCAGTGTGGCTGTTGGCAATTTACATCCCGCCCATCAGCGTAGCAAGGCTCCCATTTCTCCAAGGCCTGTCCAGCATTTCTGGTTTTGACACTTTATTCAGCATGGCCCTTTTGACCGATGGGAAGCGAGACTTCTTTGTAGCGCTGATTTGCCTTTCCAGGTTGCTTGGTTGGCCAAAAAGGGCGTATGCGTTTTTTCCTGAATATATTCAGGAAAAAACGCATACGCCCTTTTTGGCCAAGGGCATCATTGTCGAGGTTTTGCCGCTTTTCCTGTGCTTTAAAGGCGATTCGAATCTACCTCCTGAAATCTGTTTCCTGCAATTCTGCCTTGCTTTCAAATCCTCTTCGTTGCCTTCCCTCAATATATTTGTGGACGAGAGTTATCATTTCTAAGACTGCAGGTTTGTGAATTGCAGTGCCCCTGAGCTCCATTCTTCAACTCGCTTTCTTGGGAGCTGGCCGCAAAAGCGCAGGATTGCTTCAGGCCGTATTCTGGTTCCTGGCGGCAGGCTGAGCCTGTGGTTAATTCTTCTTCCTGATGGGAAAATAGAATGACCTGTGCCTGCCCCAACACCTAGAGCTAGTCTCTCATTGGTTCCCCCTCTTCCCGTTCATCCTCAGGACAATTTGCAACCTGTACGGAACAGGAGGATAAAGGTGCTGATTCTCCAAGGAGGGAGATTGCTAGTAAAGCGGCTGGAATGGCGAACCGGAGCACAAGGAGATGAGAAATGAGGTGCGTTTTAGAAACCTTTCCCGATCACACGGTGTACCATCTTCGGGGTTTCTCATGCATGTTTTCAATGTAGGACGATGCCCTTGAACCTGGAGATTTGGGACCCATGGGATGGGTACCACGCCGTATTACTTTAAAGGGTCTGCGTTAGCTCAGCCAACCTCACCAAACCTCTCAGCCCCACGAGTGTCCACCCTTATGTCTCAATCAGCTGTGGGTCTAGATATGGTCAATCCAGGTGGCATCACAGCCCCTGAACGAATTTTGTAAGAATTTCTCTCTCTTTCACTGTCTTTGTTTCACGGGTTTTGAAACGTAATTTATTTTTATAATGGGATTTAGCTGCTTTTCACTGCTGTGTTTATGCCGCTTTACACCCATTTGACTCATTTACAGAGAGATATCAATACATAGGTTTTAAGATTCTTACTAGTCAGATATATTCTTGGGCGGTGAATAGGGGGTGTTGAGTCCAGTTCACTGAGCAAGGAGTAGGTCTTGTCTCTTACATATTGGGTTTCTGGAACGGTATCTGAGCTAATTTGAAACCCGTGTTTTATGCATCACCCCACCTCACCTTTCCCGTTAAGCAGCCATAGTGTGTTTTCTAAACGTGTGACTCTGTTCTGTTTTGTAATTCAGTTCAAGGGTAGCGGTTTTTACATTCCCTCTATGAGTGATATCTTATGATAAGTGTCGTTTTCTGTGTGACTTATTTCACTTAGAATCGTCATATCTAAATCCACTCATCATGCTGCTACTAGCCTTATGACATTGATTTCATGGCTGAGTGATATTCCATTGTACATAAGGACCGCAACTTCTTTATCCATTCTTCTCTTTCCTGGGATATTTAAGGTGTAGCGAGGTGGAGGTTCTTGTCAACAGAGTAGCCCAAAACTTTGAGGTGCCTGTGGCTTGCTGAGTTTTAGTTTTCCGAATTTATACGCCCATGAGTGGAAGTGCGCTATGCTCTCTAAGCTGAGTTTTTTAGATGTTTCAGGACACACTGTACACTTCTCCAGAGTGGCTGTTGGCAATTTACATCCCGCCCATCAGCGTAGCAAGGCTCCCATTTCTCCATGGCCTGTCCTGCATTTCTGGTTTTGACACTTTATTCAGCATGGCCCTTTTGACCGATGGGAAGCGAGACTTCTTTGTAGCGCTGATTCGCCTTTCCAGGTTGCTTGGTTGGCCAAAAAGGGCGTATGCGTTTTTTCCTGAATATATTCAGGAAAAAACGCATACGCCCTTTTTGGCCAAGGGCATCATTGTCGAGGTTTTGCCGCTTTTCCTGTGCTTTAAAGGCGATTCGAATCTACCTCCTGAAATCTGTTTCCTGCAATTCTGCCTTGCTTTCAAATCCTCTTCGTTGCCTTCCCTCAATATATTTGTGGACGAGAGTTATCATTTCTAAGTCTGCAAGTTTGTGAATTGCAGTGCCCCTGAGCTCCATTCTTCAACTCGCTTTCTTGGGAGCTGGCCGCAAAAGCGCAGGATTGCTTCAGGCCGTATTCTGGTTCCTGGCGGCAGGCTGAGCCTGTGGTTAATTCTTCTTCCTGATGGGAAAATAGAATGACCTGTGCCTGCCCCAACACCTAGAGCTAGTCTCTCATTGGTTCCCCCTCTTCCCGTTCATCCTCAGGACAATTAGCAACCTGTACGGAACAGGAGAATAAAGGTGCTGATTCTCCAAGGAGGGAGATTGCTAGTAAAGCGGCTGGAATGGCGAACCGGAGCACAAGGAGATGAGAAATGAGGTGCGTTTTAGAAACCTTTCCCGATCACACGGTGTACCATCTTCGGGGTTTCTCATGCATGTTTTCAATGTAGGACGATGCCCTTGAACCTGGAGATTTGGGACCCATGGGATGGGTACCACGCCGTATTACTTTAAAGGGTCTGCGTTAGCTCAGCCAACCTCACCAAACCTCTCAGCCCCACGAGTGTCCACCCTTATGTCTCAATCAGCTGTGGGTCTAGATATGGTCAATCCAGGTGGCATCACAGCCCCTGAACGAATTTTGTAAGAATTTCTCTCTCTTTCACTGTCTTTGTTTCACGGGTTTTTTAAAGTAATTGATTTTTATAATGGGGTTTAGCTGCTTTTCACTGCTGTGTTTATGCCGCTTTACACCCACTTGACTCACTTACAGAGAGATATCAATACATAGGTTTTAAGATTCTTACTAGTCAGATATATTCTTGGGCGGTGAATAGGGGGTGTTGAGTCCAGTTCACTGAGCAAGGAGTAGGTCTTGTCTATTACATATTGGGTTTCTGGAACGGTATCTGAGCTAATTTGAAACCCTTGTTTTATGCATCACCCCACCTCACCTTTCCCGTTAAGCAGCCATAGTGTGTTTTCTAAACGTGTGACTCTGTTCTGTTTTGTAATTCAGTTCAAGGGTAGCGGTTTTGACATTCCCTCTATAAGTGATATCTCATGATAAGTGTCTTTTTCTGTGTGACTTATTTCACTTAGAATCGTCGTACCTAAATCCACTCATCATGCTGCTACTAGCCTTATGACGTTGATTTCATGGCTGAGTGATATTCCATTGTACATAAGGACCGCAACTTCTTTATCCATTCTTCTCTTTCCTGGGATATTTAAGGTGTAACGAAGTGGAGGTTCTTGTCAACAGAGCAGCCCAAAACTTTGGGGTGCCTGTGTCTTGCTGATTTTTAGTTTTCCCAATTTATACGCCCATGAGAGGAAGTGCCCTATGGTCTCTAAGCTGAGTTTTTTAGATGTTTCAGGACACACCGTACACTTCTCCAGTGTGGCTGTTGGCAATTTACATCCCGCCCATCAGTGTAGCAAGGCTCCCATTTCTCCAAGGCCTGTCCAGCATTTCTGGTTTTGACACTTTATTCAGCATGGCCCTTTTGACCGATGGGAAGCGAGACTTCTTTGTAGCGCTGATTTGCCTTTCCAGGTTGCTTGGTTGGCCAAAAAGGGCGTATGCGTTTTTTCCTGAATATATTCAGGAAAAAACGCATACGCCCTTTTTGGCCAAGGGCATCATTGTCGAGGTTTTGCCGCTTTTCCTGTGCTTTAAAGGTGATTCGAATCTACCTCCTGAAATCTGTTTCCTGCAATTCTGCCTTGCTTTCAAATCCTCTTCGTTGCCTTCCCTCAATATATTTGTGGACGAGAGTTATCATTTCTAAGACTGCAGGTTTGTGAATTGCAGTGCCCCTGAGCTCCATTCTTCAACTCGCTTTCTTGGGAGCTGGCCGCAAAAGCGCAGGATTGCTTCAGGCCGTATTCTGGTTCCTGGCGGCAGGCTGAGCCTGTGGTTAATTCTTCTTCCTGATGGGAAAATAGAATGACCTGTGCCTGCCCCAACACCTAGAGCTAGTCTCTCATTGGTTCCCCCTCTTCCCGTTCATCCTCAGGACAATTTGCAACCTGTACGGAACAGGAGGATAAAGGTGCTGATTCTCCAAGGAGGGAGATTGCTAGTAAAGCGGCTGGAATGGCGAACCGGAGCACAAGGAGATGAGAAATGAGGTGCGTTTTAGAAACCTTTCCCGATCACACGGTGTACCATCTTCGGGGTTTCTCATGCATGTTTTCAATGTAGGACGATGCCCTTGAACCTGGAGATTTGGGACCCATGGGATGGGTACCACGCCGTATTACTTTAAAGGGTCTGCGTTAGCTCAGCCAACCTCACCAAACCTCTCAGCCCCACGAGTGTCCACCGTTATGTCTCAATCAGCTGTGGGTCTAGATATGGTCAATCCAGGTGGCATCACAGCCCCTGAACGAATTTTGTAAGAATTTCTCTCTCTTTCACTGTCTTTGTTTCACGGGTTTTTTAAAATAATTGATTTTTATAATGGGGTTTAGCTGCTTTTCACTGCTGTGTTTATGCCGCTTTACACCCACTTGACTCACTTACAGAGAGATATCAATACATAGGTTTTAAGATTCTTACTAGTCAGATATATTCTTGGGCGGTGAATAGGGGGTGTTGAGTCCAGTTCACTGAGCAAGGAGTAGGTCTTGTCTATTACATATTGGGTTTCTGGAACGGTATCTGAGCTAATTTGAAACCCTTGTTTTATGCATCACCCCACCTCACCTTTCCCGTTAAGCAGCCATAGTGTGTTTTCTAAACGTGTGACTCTGTTCTGTTTTGTAATTCAGTTCAAGGGTAGCGGTTTTGACATTCCCTCTATAAGTGATATCTCATGATAAGTGTCTTTTTCTGTGTGACTTATTTCACTTAGAATCGTCGTACCTAAATCCACTCATCATGCTGCTACTAGCCTTATGACGTTGATTTCATGGCTGAGTGATATTCCATTGTACATAAGGACCACAACTTCTTTATCCATTCTTCTCTTTCCTGGGATATTTAAGGTGTAACGAAGTGGAGGTTCTTGTCAACAGAGCAGCCCAAAACTTTGGGGTGCCTGTGTCTTGCTGATTTTTAGTTTTCCCAATTTATACGCCCATGAGAGGAAGTGCCCTATGGTCTCTAAGCTGAGTTTTTTAGATGTTTCAGGACACACCGTACACTTCTCCAGTGTGGCTGTTGGCAATTTACATCCCGCCCATCAGCGTAGCAAGGCTCCCATTTCTCCAAGGCCTGTCCAGCATTTCTGGTTTTGACACTTTATTCAGCATGGCCCTTTTGACCGATGGGAAGCGAGACTTCTTTGTAGCGCTGATTTGCCTTTCCAGGTTGCTTGGTTGGCCAAAAAGGGCGTATGCGTTTTTTCCTGAATATATTCAGGAAAAAACGCATACGCCCTTTTTGGCCAAGGGCATCATTGTCGAGGTTTTGCCGCTTTTCCTGTGCTTTAAAGGCGATTCGAATCTACCTCCTGAAATCTGTTTCCTGCAATTCTGCCTTGCTTTCAAATCCTCTTCGTTGCCTTCCCTCAATATATTTGTGGACGAGAGTTATCATTTCTAAGACTGCAGGTTTGTGAATTGCAGTGCCCCTGAGCTCCATTCTTCAACTCGCTTTCTTGGGAGCTGGCCGCAAAAGCGCAGGATTGCTTCAGGCCGTATTCTGGTTCCTGGCGGCAGGCTGAGCCTGTGGTTAATTCTTCTTCCTGATGGGAAAATAGAATGACCTGTGCCTGCCCCAACACCTAGAGCTAGTCTCTCATTGGTTCCCCCTCTTCCCGTTCATCCTCAGGACAATTTGCAACCTGTACGGAACAGGAGGATAAAGGTGCTGATTCTCCAAGGAGGGAGATTGCTAGTAAAGCGGCTGGAATGGCGAACCGGAGCACAAGGAGATGAGAAATGAGGTGCGTTTTAGAAACCTTTCCCGATCACACGGTGTACCATCTTCGGGGTTTCTCATGCATGTTTTCAATGTAGGACGATGCCCTTGAACCTGGAGATTTGGGACCCATGGGATGGGTACCACGCCGTATTACTTTAAAGGGTCTGCGTTAGCTCAGCCAACCTCACCAAACCTCTCAGCCCCACGAGTGTCCACCCTTATGTCTCAATCAGCTGTGGGTCTAGATATGGTCAATCCAGGTGGCATCACAGCCCCTGAACGAATTTTGTAAGAATTTCTCTCTCTTTCACTGTCTTTGTTTCACGGGTTTTGAAACGTAATTGATTTTTATAATGGGGTTTAGCTGCTTTTCACTGCTGTGTTTATGCCGCTTTACACCCATTTGACTCATTTACAGAGAGATATCAATACATAGGTTTTAAGATTCTTACTAGTCAGATATATTCTTGGGCGGTGAATAGGGGGTGTTGAGTCCAGTTCACTGAGCAAGGAGTAGGTCTTGTCTATTACATATTGGGTTTCTGGAACGGTATCTGAGCTAATTTGAAACCCGTGTTTTATGCATCACCCCACCTCACCTTTCCCGTTAAGCAGCCATAGTGTGTTTTCTAAACGTGTGACTCTGTTCTGTTTTGTAATTCAGTTCAAGGGTAGCGGTTTTTACATTCCCTCTATGAGTGATATCTTATGATAAGTGTCTTTTTCTGTGTGACTTATTTCACTTAGAATCGTCATATCTAAATCCACTCATCATGCTGCTACTAGCCTTATGACATTGATTTCATGGCTGAGTGATATTCCATTGTACATAAGGACCGCAACTTCTTTATCCATTCTTCTCTTTCCTGGGATATTTAAGGTGTAGCGAAGTGGAGGTTCTTGTCAACAGAGTAGCCCAAAACTTTGGGGTGCCTGTGGCTTGCTGAGTTTTAGTTTTCCGAATTTATACGCCCATGAGTGGAAGTGCGCTATGCTCTCTAAGCTGAGTTTTTTAGATGTTTCAGGACACACTGTACACTTCTCCAGAGTGGCTGTTGGCAATTTACATCCCGCCCATCAGCGTAGCAAGGCTCCCATTTCTCCATGGCCTGTCCTGCATTTCTGGTTTTGACACTTTATTCAGCATGGCCCTTTTGACCGATGGGAAGCGAGACTTCTTTGTAGCGCTGATTCGCCTTTCCAGGTTGCTTGGTTGGCCAAAAAGGGCGTATGCGTTTTTTCCTGAATATATTCAGGAAAAAACGCATACGCCCTTTTTGGCCAAGGGCATCATTGTCGAGGTTTTGCCGCTTTTCCTCTGCTTTAAAGGCGATTCGAATCTACCTCCTGAAATCTGTTTCCTGCAATTCTGCCTTGCTTTCAAATCCTCTTCGTTGCCTTCCCTCAATATATTTGTGGACGAGAGTTATCATTTCTAAGTCTGCAGGTTTGTGAATTGCAGTGCCCCTGAGCTCCATTCTTCAACTCGCTTTCTTGGGAGCTGGCCGCAAAAGCGCAGGATTGCTTCAGGCCGTATTCTGGTTCCTGGCGGCAGGCTGAGCCTGTGGTTAATTCTTCTTCCTGATGGGAAAATAGAATGACCTGTGCCTGCCCCAACACCTAGAGCTAGTCTCTCATTGGTTCCCCCTCTTCCCGTTCATCCTCAGGACAATTAGCAACCTGTACGGAACAGGAGAATAAAGGTGCTGATTCTCCAAGGAGGGAGATTGCTAGTAAAGCGGCTGGAATGGCGAACCGGAGCACAAGGAGATGAGAAATGAGGTGCGTTTTAGAAACCTTTCCCGATCACACGGTGTACCATCTTCGGGGTTTCTCATGCATGTTTTCAATGTAGGACGATGCCCTTGAACCTGGAGATTTGGGACCCATGGGATGGGTACCACGCCGTATTACTTTAAAGGGTCTGCGTTAGCTCAGCCAACCTCACCAAACCTCTCAGCCCCACGAGTGTCCACCCTTATGTCTCAATCAGCTGTGGGTCTAGATATGGTCAATCCAGGTGGCATCACAGCCCCTGAACGAATTTTGTAAGAATTTCTCTCTCTTTCACTGTCTTTGTTTCACGGGTTTTTTAAAGTAATTGATTTTTATAATGGGGTTTAGCTGCTTTTCACTGCTGTGTTTATGCCGCTTTACACCCACTTGACTCACTTACAGAGAGATATCAATACATAGGTTTTAAGATTCTTACTAGTCAGATATATTCTTGGGCGGTGAATAGGGGGTGTTGAGTCCAGTTCACTGAGCAAGGAGTAGGTCTTGTCTATTACATATTGGGTTTCTGGAACGGTATCTGAGCTAATTTGAAACCCTTGTTTTATGCATCACCCCACCTCACCTTTCCCGTTAAGCAGCCATAGTGTGTTTTCTAAACGTGTGACTCTGTTCTGTTTTGTAATTCAGTTCAAGGGTAGCGGTTTTGACATTCCCTCTATAAGTGATATCTCATGATAAGTGTCTTTTTCTGTGTGACTTATTTCACTTAGAATCGTCGTACCTAAATCCACTCATCATGCTGCTACTAGCCTTATGACGTTGATTTCATGGCTGAGTGATATTCCATTGTACATAAGGACCACAACTTCTTTATCCATTCTTCTCTTTCCTGGGATATTTAAGGTGTAACGAAGTGGAGGTTCTTGTCAACAGAGCAGCCCAAAACTTTGGGGTGCCTGTGTCTTGCTGATTTTTAGTTTTCCCAATTTATACGCCCATGAGAGGAAGTGCCCTATGGTCTCTAAGCTGAGTTTTTTAGATGTTTCAGGACACACCGTACACTTCTCCAGTGTGGCTGTTGGCAATTTACATCCCGCCCATCAGCGTAGCAAGGCTCCCATTTCTCCAAGGCCTGTCCAGCATTTCTGCTTTTGACACTTTATTCAGCATGGCCCTTTTGACCGATGGGAAGCGAGACTTCTTTGTAGCGCTGATTTGCCTTTCCAGGTTGCTTGGTTGGCCAAAAAGGGCGTATGCGTTTTTTCCTGAATATATTCAGGAAAAAACGCATACGCCCTTTTTGGCCAAGGGCATCATTGTCGAGGTTTTACCGCTTTTCCTGTGCTTTAAAGGCGATTCGAATCTACCTCCTGAAATCTGTTTCCTGCAATTCTGCCTTGCTTTCAAATCCTCTTCGTTGCCTTCCCTCAATATATTTGTGGACGAGAGTTATCATTTCTAAGTCTGCAGGTTTGTGAATTGCAGTGCCCCTGAGCTCCATTCTTCAACTCGCTTTCTTGGGAGCTGACCGCAAAAGCGCAGGATTGCTTCAGGCCGTATTCTGGTTCCTGGCGGCAGGCTGAGCCTGTGGTTAATTCTTCTTCCTGATGGGAAAATAGAATGACCTGTGCCTGCCCCAACACCTAGAGCTAGTCTCTCATTGGTTCCCCCTCTTCCCGTTCATCCTCAGGACAATTAGCAACCTGTACGGAACAGGAGGATAAAGGTGCTGATTCTCCAAGGAGGGAGATTGCTAGTAAAGCGGCTGGAATGGCGAACCAGAGCACAAGGAGATGAGAAATGAGGTGCGTTTTAGAAACCTTTCCCGATCACACGGTGTACCATCTTCGGGGTTTCTCATGCATGTTTTCAATGTAGGACGATGCCCTTGAACCTGGAGATTTGGGACCCATGGGATGGGTACCACGCCGTATTACTTTAAAGGGTCTGCGTTAGCTCAGCCAACCTCACCAAACCTCTCAGCCCCACGAGTGTCCACCCTTATGTCTCAATCAGCTGTGGGTCTAGATATGGTCAATCCAGGTGGCATCACAGCCCCTGAACGAATTTTGTAAGAATTTCTCTCTCTTTCACTGTCTTTGTTTCACGGGTTTTTTAAAGTAATTGATTTTTATAATGGGGTTTAGCTGCTTTTCACTGCTGTGTTTATGCCGCTTTACACCCACTTGACTCACTTACAGAGAGATATCAATACATAGGTTTTAAGATTCTTACTAGTCAGATATATTCTTGGGCGGTGAATAGGGGGTGTTGAGTCCAGTTCACTGAGCAAGGAGTAGGTCTTGTCTATTACATATTGGGTTTCTGGAACGGTATCTGAGCTAATTTGAAACCCTTGTTTTATGCATCACCCCACCTCACCTTTCCCGTTAAGCAGCCATAGTGTGTTTTCTAAACGTGTGACTCTGTTCTGTTTTGTAATTCAGTTCAAGGGTAGCGGTTTTGACATTCCCTCTATAAGTGATATCTCATGATAAGTGTCTTTTTCTGTGTGACTTATTTCACTTAGAATCGTCGTACCTAAATCCACTCATCATGCTGCTACTAGCCTTATGACGTTGATTTCATGGCTGAGTGATATTCCATTGTACATAAGGACCACAACTTCTTTATCCATTCTTCTCTTTCCTGGGATATTTAAGGTGTAACGAAGTGGAGGTTCTTGTCAACAGAGCAGCCCAAAACTTTGGGGTGCCTGTGTCTTGCTGATTTTTAGTTTTCCCAATTTATACGCCCATGAGAGGAAGTGCCCTATGGTCTCTAAGCTGAGTTTTTTAGATGTTTCAGGACACACCGTACACTTCTCCAGTGTGGCTGTTGGCAATTTACATCCCGCCCATCAGCGTAGCAAGGCTCCCATTTCTCCAAGGCCTGTCCAGCATTTCTGGTTTTGACACTTTATTCAGCATGGCCCTTTTGACCGATGGGAAGCGAGACTTCTTTGTAGCGCTGATTTGCCTTTCCAGGTTGCTTGGTTGGCCAAAAAGGGCGTATGCGTTTTTTCCTGAATATATTCAGGAAAAAACGCATACGCCCTTTTTGGCCAAGGGCATCATTGTCGAGGTTTTGCCGCTTTTCCTGTGCTTTAAAGGCGATTCGAATCTACCTCCTGAAATCTGTTTCCTGCAATTCTGCCTTGCTTTCAAATCCTCTTCGTTGCCTTCCCTCAATATATTTGTGGACGAGAGTTATCATTTCTAAGTCTGCAGGTTTGTGAATTGCAGTGCCCCTGAGCTCCATTCTTCAACTCGCTTTCTTGGGAGCTGGCCGCAAAAGCGCAGGATTGCTTCAGGCCGTATTCTGGTTCCTGGCGGCAGGCTGAGCCTGTGGTTAATTCTTCTTCCTGATGGGAAAATAGAATGACCTGTGCCTGCCCCAACACCTAGAGCTAGTCTCTCATTGGTTCCCCCTCTTCCCGTTCATCCTCAGGACAATTAGCAACCTGTACGGAACAGGAGGATAAAGGTGCTGATTCTCCAAGGAGGGAGATTGCTAGTAAAGCGGCTGGAATGGTGAACCGGAGCACAAGGAGATGAGAAATGAGGTGCGTTTTAGAAACCTTTCCCGATCACACGGTGTACCATCTTCGGGGTTTCTCATGCATGTTTTCAATGTAGGACGATGCCCTTGAACCTGGAGATTTGGGACCCATGGGATGGGTACCACGCCGTATTACTTTAAAGGGTCTGCGTTTTCTCACCCAACCTCACCAAACCTCTCAGCCTCAAGAGTGTCCACCCTTATGTCTCAATCAGCTGTGGGTCTAGATATGGTCAATCCAGGTGGCATCACAGCCCCTGAACGAATTTTGTAAGAATTTCTCTCTCTTTCACTGTCTTTGTTTCACGGGATTTGAAACGTAATTGATTTTTATAATGGGGTTTAGCTGCTTTTCACTGCTGTGTTTATGCCGCTTTACACCCATTTGACTCACTTACAGAGAGATATCAATTCATAGGTTTTAAGATTCTTACTAGTCAGATATATTCTTGGGCGGTGAATAGGGGGTGTTGAGTCCAGTTCACTGAGCAAGGAGTAGGTCTTGTCTATTACATATTGGGTTTCTGGAACGGTATCTGAGCTAATTTGAAACCCGTGTTTTATGCATCACCCCACCTCACCTTTCCCGTTAAGCAGCCATAGTGTGTTTTCTAAACGTGTGACTCTGTTCTGTTTTGTAATTCAGTTCAAGGGTAGCGGTTTTTACATTCCCTCTATGAGTGATATCTTATGATAAGTGTCTTTTTCTGTGTGACTTATTTCACTTAGAATCGTCATATCTAAATCCACTCATCATGCTGCTACTAGCCTTATGACATTGATTTCATGGCTGAGTGATATTCCATTGTACATAAGGACCGCAACTTCTTTATCCATTCTTCTCTTTCCTGGGATATTTAAGGTGTAGCGAAGTGGAGGTTCTTGTCAACAGAGTAGCCCAAAACTTTGGGGTGCCTGTGGCTTGCTGAGTTTTAGTTTTCCGAATTTATACGCCCATGAGTGGAAGTGCGCTATGCTCTCTAAGCTGAGTTTTTTAGATGTTTCAGGACACACTGTACACTTCTCCAGAGTGGCTGTTGGCAATTTACATCCCGCCCATCAGCGTAGCAAGGCTCCCATTTCTCCATGGCCTGTCCTGCATTTCTGGTTTTGACACTTTATTCAGCATGGCCCTTTTGACCGATGGGAAGCGAGACTTCTTTGTAGCGCTGATTTGCCTTTCCAGGTTGCTTGGTTGGCCAAAAAGGGCGTATGCGTTTTTTCCTGAATATATTCAGGAAAAAACGCATACGCCCTTTTTGGCCAAGGGCATCATTGTCGAGGTTTTGCCGCTTTTCCTCTGCTTTAAAGGCGATTCGAATCTACCTCCTGAAATCTGTTTCCTGCAATTCTGCCTTGCTTTCAAATCCTCTTCGTTGCCTTCCCTCAATATATTTGTGGACGAGAGTTATCATTTCTAAGTCTGCAGGTTTGTGAATTGCAGTGCCCCTGAGCTCCATTCTTCAACTCGCTTTCTTGGGAGCTGGCCGCAAAAGCGCAGGATTGCTTCAGGCCGTATTCTGGTTCCTGGCGGCAGGCTGAGCCTGTGGTTAATTCTTCTTCCTGATGGGAAAATAGAATGACCTGTGCCTGCCCCAACACCTAGAGCTAGTCTCTCATTGGTTCCCCCTCTTCCCGTTCATCCTCAGGACAATTAGCAACCTGTACGGAACAGGAGGATAAAGGTGCTGATTCTCCAAGGAGGGAGATTGCTAGTAAAGCGGCTGGAATGGTGAACCGGAGCACAAGGAGATGAGAAATGAGGTGCGTTTTAGAAACCTTTCCCGATCACACGGTGTACCATCTTCGGGGTTTCTCATGCATGTTTTCAATGTAGGACGATGCCCTTGAACCTGGAGATTTGGGACCCATGGGATGGGTACCACGCCGTATTACTTTAAAGGGTCTGCGTTAGCTCAGCCAACCTCACGAAACCTCTCAGCCCCACGAGTGTCCACCCTTATGTCTCAATCAGCTGTGGGTCTAGATATGGTCAATCCAGGTGGCATCACAGCCCCTGAACGAATTTTGTAAGAATTTCTCTCTCTTTCACTGTCTTTGTTTCACGGGTTTTTTAAAGTAATTGATTTTTATAATGGGGTTTAGCTGCTTTTCACTGCTGTGTTTATGCCGCTTTACACCCACTTGACTCACTTACAGAGAGATATCAATACATAGGTTTTAAGATTCTTACTAGTCAGATATATTCTTGGGCGGTGAATAGGGGGTGTTGAGTCCAGTTCACTGAGCAAGGAGTAGGTCTTGTCTATTACATATTGGGTTTCTGGAACGGTATCTGAGCTAATTTGAAACCCTTGTTTTATGCATCACCCCACCTCACCTTTCCCGTTAAGCAGCCATAGTGTGTTTTCTAAACGTGTGACTCTGTTCTGTTTTGTAATTCAGTTCAAGGGTAGCGGTTTTGACATTCCCTCTATAAGTGATATCTCATGATAAGTGTCTTTTTCTGTGTGACTTATTTCACTTAGAATCGTCGTACCTAAATCCACTCATCATGCTGCTACTAGCCTTATGACGTTGATTTCATGGCTGAGTGATATTCCATTGTACATAAGGACCACAACTTCTTTATCCATTCTTCTCTTTCCTGGGATATTTAAGGTGTAACGAAGTGGAGGTTCTTGTCAACAGAGCAGCCCAAAACTTTGGGGTGCCTGTGTCTTGCTGATTTTTAGTTTTCCCAATTTATACGCCCATGAGAGGAAGTGCCCTATGGTCTCTAAGCTGAGTTTTTTAGATGTTTCAGGACACACCGTACACTTCTCCAGTGTGGCTGTTGGCAATTTACATCCCGCCCATCAGCGTAGCAAGGCTCCCATTTCTCCAAGGCCTGTCCAGCATTTCTGCTTTTGACACTTTATTCAGCATGGCCCTTTTGACCGATGGGAAGCGAGACTTCTTTGTAGCGCTGATTTGCCTTTCCAGGTTGCTTGGTTGGCCAAAAAGGGCGTATGCGTTTTTTCCTGAATATATTCAGGAAAAAACGCATACGCCCTTTTTGGCCAAGGGCATCATTGTCGAGGTTTTACCGCTTTTCCTGTGCTTTAAAGGCGATTCGAATCTACCTCCTGAAATCTGTTTCCTGCAATTCTGCCTTGCTTTCAAATCCTCTTCGTTGCCTTCCCTCAATATATTTGTGGACGAGAGTTATCATTTCTAAGTCTGCAGGTTTGTGAATTGCAGTGCCCCTGAGCTCCATTCTTCAACTCGCTTTCTTGGGAGCTGGCCGCAAAAGCGCAGGATTGCTTCAGGCCGTATTCTGGTTCCTGGCGGCAGGCTGAGCCTGTGGTTAATTCTTCTTCCTGATGGGAAAATAGAATGACCTGTGCCTGCCCCAACACCTAGAGCTAGTCTCTCATTGGTTCCCCCTCTTCCCGTTCATCCTCAGGACAATTAGCAACCTGTACGGAACAGGAGGATAAAGGTGCTGATTCTCCAAGGAGGGAGATTGCTAGTAAAGCCGCTGGAATGGCGAACCAGAGCACAAGGAGATGAGAAATGAGGTGCGTTTTAGAAACCTTTCCCGATCACACGGTGTACCATCTTCGGGGTTTCTCATGCATGTTTTCAATGTAGGACGATGCCCTTGAACCTGGAGATTTGGGACCCATGGGATGGGTACCACGCCGTATTACTTTAAAGGGTCTGCGTTAGCTCAGCCAACCTCACCAAACCTCTCAGCCCCACGAGTGTCCACCCTTATGTCTCAATCAGCTGTGGGTCTAGATATGGTCAATCCAGGTGGCATCACAGCCCCTGAACGAATTTTGTAAGAATTTCTCTCTCTTTCACTGTCTTTGTTTCACGGGTTTTTTAAAGTAATTGATTTTTATAATGGGGTTTAGCTGCTTTTCACTGCTGTGTTTATGCCGCTTTACACCCACTTGACTCACTTACAGAGAGATATCAATACATAGGTTTTAAGATTCTTACTAGTCAGATATATTCTTGGGCGGTGAATAGGGGGTGTTGAGTCCAGTTCACTGAGCAAGGAGTAGGTCTTGTCTATTACATATTGGGTTTCTGGAACGGTATCTGAGCTAATTTGAAACCCTTGTTTTATGCATCACCCCACCTCACCTTTCCCGTTAAGCAGCCATAGTGTGTTTTCTAAACGTGTGACTCTGTTCTGTTTTGTAATTCAGTTCAAGGGTAGCGGTTTTGACATTCCCTCTATAAGTGATATCTCATGATAAGTGTCTTTTTCTGTGTGACTTATTTCACTTAGAATCGTCGTACCTAAATCCACTCATCATGCTGCTACTAGCCTTATGACGTTGATTTCATGGCTGAGTGATATTCCATTGTACATAAGGACCACAACTTCTTTATCCATTCTTCTCTTTCCTGGGATATTTAAGGTGTAACGAAGTGGAGGTTCTTGTCAACAGAGCAGCCCAAAACTTTGGGGTGCCTGTGTCTTGCTGATTTTTAGTTTTCCCAATTTATACGCCCATGAGAGGAAGTGCCCTATGGTCTCTAAGCTGAGTTTTTTAGATGTTTCAGGACACACCGTACACTTCTCCAGTGTGGCTGTTGGCAATTTACATCCCGCCCATCAGCGTAGCAAGGCTCCCATTTCTCCAAGGCCTGTCCAGCATTTCTGGTTTTGACACTTTATTCAGCATGGCCCTTTTGACCGATGGGAAGCGAGACTTCTTTGTAGCGCTGATTTGCCTTTCCAGGTTGCTTGGTTGGCCAAAAAGGGCGTATGCGTTTTTTCCTGAATATATTCAGGAAAAAACGCATACGCCCTTTTTGGCCAAGGGCATCATTGTCGAGGTTTTGCCGCTTTTCCTCTGCTTTAAAGGCGATTCGAATCTACCTCCTGAAATCTGTTTCCTGCAATTCTGCCTTGCTTTCAAATCCTCTTCGTTGCCTTCCCTCAATATATTTGTGGACGAGAGTTATCATTTCTAAGTCTGCAGGTTTGTGAATTGCAGTGCCCCTGAGCTCCATTCTTCAACTCGCTTTCTTGGGAGCTGGCCGCAAAAGCGCAGGATTGCTTCAGGCCGTATTCTGGTTCCTGGCGGCAGGCTGAGCCTGTGGTTAATTCTTCTTCCTGATGGGAAAATAGAATGACCTGTGCCTGCCCCAACACCTAGAGCTAGTCTCTCATTGGTTCCCCCTCTTCCCGTTCATCCTCAGGACAATTAGCAACCTCTACGGAACAGGAGGATAAAGGTGCTGATTCTCCAAGGAGGGAGATTGCTAGTAAAGCGGCTGGAATGGTGAACCGGAGCACAAGGAGATGAGAAATGAGGTGCGTTTTAGAAACCTTTCCCGATCACACGGTGTACCATCTTCGGGGTTTCTCATGCATGTTTTCAATGTAGGACGATGCCCTTGAACCTGGAGATTTGGGACCCATGGGATGGGTACCACGCCGTATTACTTTAAAGGGTCTGCGTTTTCTCACCCAACCTCACCAAACCTCTCAGCCTCAAGAGTGTCCACCCTTATGTCTCAATCAGCTGTGGGTCTAGATATGGTCAATCCAGGTGGCATCACAGCCCCTGAACGAATTTTGTAAGAATTTCTCTCTCTTTCACTGTCTTTGTTTCACGGGTTTTGAAACGTAATTGATTTTTATAATGGGGTTTAGCTGCTTTTCACTGCTGTGTTTATGCCGCTTTACACCCATTTGACTCACTTACAGAGAGATATCAATACATAGGTTTTAAGATTCTTACTAGTCAGATATATTCTTGGGCGGTGAATAGGGGGTGTTGAGTCCAGTTCACTGAGCAAGGAGTAGGTCTTGTCTATTACATATTGGGTTTCTGGAACGGTATCTGAGCTAATTTGAAACCCGTGTTTTATGCATCACCCCACCTCACCTTTCCCGTTAAGCAGCCATAGTGTGTTTTCTAAACGTGTGACTCTGTTCTGTTTTGTAATTCAGTTCAAGGGTAGCGGTTTTTACATTCCCTCTATGAGTGATATCTTATGATAAGTGTCTTTTTCTGTGTGACTTATTTCACTTAGAATCGTCATATCTAAATCCACTCATCATGCTGCTACTAGCCTTATGACATTGATTTCATGGCTGAGTGATATTCCATTGTACATAAGGACCGCAACTTCTTTATCCATTCTTCTCTTTCCTGGGATATTTAAGGTGTAGCGAAGTGGAGGTTCTTGTCAACAGAGTAGCCCAAAACTTTGGGGTGCCTGTGGCTTGCTGAGTTTTAGTTTTCCGAATTTATACGCCCATGAGTGGAAGTGCGCTATGCTCTCTAAGCTGAGTTTTTTAGATGTTTCAGGACACACTGTACACTTCTCCAGAGTGGCTGTTGGCAATTTACATCCCGCCCATCAGCGTAGCAAGGCTCCCATTTCTCCATGGCCTGTCCTGCATTTCTGGTTTTGACACTTTATTCAGCATGGCCCTTTTGACCGATGGGAAGCGAGACTTCTTTGTAGCGCTGATTCGCCTTTCCAGGTTGCTTGGTTGGCCAAAAAGGGCGTATGCGTTTTTTCCTGAATATATTCAGGAAAAAACGCATACGCCCTTTTTGGCCAAGGGCATCATTGTCGAGGTTTTGCCGCTTTTCCTCTGCTTTAAAGGCGATTCGAATCTACCTCCTGAAATCTGTTTCCTGCAATTCTGCCTTGCTTTCAAATCCTCTTCGTTGCCTTCCCTCAATATATTTGTGGACGAGAGTTATCATTTCTAAGTCTGCAGGTTTGTGAATTGCAGTGCCCCTGAGCTCCATTCTTCAACTCGCTTTCTTGGGAGCTGGCCGCAAAAGCGCAGGATTGCTTCAGGCCGTATTCTGGTTCCTGGCGGCAGGCTGAGCCTGTGGTTAATTCTTCTTCCTGATGGGAAAATAGAATGACCTGTGCCTGCCCCAACACCTAGAGCTAGTCTCTCATTGGTTCCCCCTCTTCCCGTTCATCCTCAGGACAATTAGCAACCTGTACGGAACAGGAGGATAAAGGTGCTGATTCTCCAAGGAGGGAGATTGCTAGTAAAGCGGCTGGAATGGCGAACCGGAGCACAAGGAGATGAGAAATTAGGTGCGTTTTAGAAACCTTTCCCGATCACACGGTGTACCATCTTCGGGGTTTCTCATGCATGTTTTCAATGTAGGACGATGCCCTTGAACCTGGAGATTTGGGACCCATGGGATGGGTACCACGCCGTATTACTTTAAAGGGTCTGCGTTAGCTCAGCCAACCTCACCAAACCTCTCAGCCCCACGAGTGTCCACCCTTATGTCTCAATCAGCTGTGGGTCTAGATATGGTCAATCCAGGTGGCATCACAGCCCCTGAACGAATTTTGTAAGAATTTCTCTCTCTTTCACTGTCTTTGTTTCACGGGTTTTTTAAAGTAATTGATTTTTATAATGGGGTTTAGCTGCTTTTCACTGCTGTGTTTATGCCGCTTTACACCCACTTGACTCACTTACAGAGAGATATCAATACAAAGGTTTTAAGATTCTTACTAGTCAGATATATTCTTGGGTCGTGAATAGGGGGTGTTGAGTCCAGTTCACTGAGCAAGGAGTAGGTCTTGTCTATTACATATTGGGTTTATGGAACGGTATCTGAGCTAATTTGAAACCCTTGTTTTATGCATCACCCCACCTCACCTTTCCCGTTAAGCAGCCATAGTGTGTTTTCTAAACGTGTGACTCTGTTCTGTTTTGTAATTCAGTTCAAGGGTAGCGGTTTTGACATTCCCTCTATAAGTGATATCTCATGATAAGTGTCTTTTTCTGTGTGACTTATTTCACTTAGAATCGTCGTGCCTAAATCCACTCATCATGCTGCTACTAGCCTTATGACGTTGATTTCATGGCTGAGTGATATTCCATTGTACATAAGGACCACAACTTCTTTATCCATTCTTCTCTTTCCTGGGATATTTAAGGTGTAACGAAGTGGAGGTTCTTGTCAACAGAGCAGCCCAAAACTTTGGGGTGCCTGTGTCTTGCTGATTTTTAGTTTTCCCAATTTATACGCCCATGAGAGGAAGTGCCCTATGGTCTCTAAGCTGAGTTTTTTAGATGTTTCAGGACACACCGTACACTTCTCCAGTGTGGCTGTTGGCAATTTACATCCCGCCCATCCGCGTAGCAAGGCTCCCATTTCTCCAAGGCCTGTCCAGCATTTCTGGTTTTGACACTTTATTCAGCATGGCCCTTTTGACCGATGGGAAGCGAGACTTCTTTGTAGCGCTGATTTGCCTTTCCAGGTTGCTTGGTTGGCCAAAAAGGGCGTATGCGTTTTTTCCTGAATATATTCAGGAAAAAACGCATACGCCCTTTTTGGCCAAGGGCATCATTGTCGAGGTTTTGCCGCTTTTCCTGTGCTTTAAAGGCGATTCGAATCTACCTCCTGAAATCTGTTTCCTGCAATTCTGCCTTGCTTTCAAATCCTCTTCGTTGCCTTCCCTCAATATATTTGTGGACGAGAGTTATCATTTCTAAGTCTGCAGGTTTGTGAATTGCAGTGCCCCTGAGCTCCATTCTTCAACTCGCTTTCTTGGGAGCTGGCCGCAAAAGCGCAGGATTGCTTCAGGCCGTATTCTGGTTCCTGGCGGCAGGCTGAGCCTGTGGTTAATTCTTCTTCCTGATGGGAAAATAGAATGACCTGTGCCTGCCCCAACACCTAGAGCTAGTCTCTCATTGGTTCCCCCTCTTCCCGTTCATCCTCAGGACAATTAGCAACCTCTACGGAACAGGAGGATAAAGGTGCTGATTCTCCAAGGAGGGAGATTGCTAGTAAAGCGGCTGGAATGGCGAACCGGAGCACAAGGAGATGAGAAATGAGGTGCGTTTTAGAAACCTTTCCCGATCACACGGTGTACCATCTTCGGGGTTTCTCATGCATGTTTTCAATGTAGGACGATGCCCTTGAACCTGGAGATTTGGGACCCATGGGATGGGTACCACGCCGTATTACTTTAAAGGGTCTGCGTTTTCTCACCCAACCTCACCAAACCTCTCAGCCTCAAGAGTGTCCACCCTTATGTCTCAATCAGCTGTGGGTCTAGATATGGTCAATCCAGGTGGCATCACAGCCCCTGAACGAATTTTGTAAGAATTTCTCTCTCTTTCACTGTCTTTGTTTCACGGGTTTTGAAACGTAATTGATTTTTATAATGGGGTTTAGCTGCTTTTCACTGCTGTGTTTATGCCGCTTTACACCCATTTGACTCACTTACAGAGAGATATCAATACATAGGTTTTAAGATTCTTACTAGTCAGATATATTCTTGGGCGGTGAATAGGGGGTGTTGAGTCCAGTTCACTGAGCAAGGAGTAGGTCTTGTCTATTACATATTGGGTTTCTGGAACGGTATCTGAGCTAATTTGAAACCCGTGTTTTATGCATCACCCCACCTCACCTTTCCCGTTAAGCAGCCATAGTGTGTTTTCTAAACGTGTGACTCTGTTCTGTTTTGTAATTCAGTTCAAGGGTAGCGGTTTTTACATTCCCTCTATGAGTGATATCTTATGATAAGTGTCTTTTTCTGTGTGACTTATTTCACTTAGAATCGTCATATCTAAATCCACTCATCATGCTGCTACTAGCCTTATGACATTGATTTCATGGCTGAGTGATATTCCATTGTACATAAGGACCGCAACTTCTTTATCCATTCTTCTCTTTCCTGGGATATTTAAGGTGTAGCGAAGTGGAGGTTCTTGTCAACAGAGTAGCCCAAAACTTTGGGGTGCCTGTGGCTTGCTGAGTTTTAGTTTTCCGAATTTATACGCCCATGAGTGGAAGTGCGCTATGCTCTCTAAGCTGAGTTTTTTAGATGTTTCAGGACACACCGTACACTTCTCCAGAGTGGCTGTTGGCAATTTACATCCCGCCCATCAGCGTAGCAAGGCTCCCATTTCTCCATGGCCTGTCCTGCATTTCTGGTTTTGACACTTTATTCAGCATGGCCCTTTTGACCGATGGGAAGCGAGACTTCTTTGTAGCGCTGATTCGCCTTTCCAGGTTGCTTGGTTGGCCAAAAAGGGCGTATGCGTTTTTTCCTGAATATATTCAGGAAAAAACGCATACGCCCTTTTTGGCCAAGGGCATCATTGTCGAGGTTTTGCCGCTTTTCCTCTGCTTTAAAGGCGATTCGAATCTACCTCCTGAAATCTGTTTCCTGCAATTCTGCCTTGCTTTCAAATCCTCTTCGTTGCCTTCCCTCAATATATTTGTGGACGAGAGTTATCATTTCTAAGTCTGCAGGTTTGTGAATTGCAGTGCCCCTGAGCTCCATTCTTCAACTCGCTTTCTTGGGAGCTGGCCGCAAAAGCGCAGGATTGCTTCAGGCCGTATTCTGGTTCCTGGCGGCAGGCTGAGCCTGTGGTTAATTCTTCTTCCTGATGGGAAAATAGAATGACCTGTGCCTGCCCCAACACCTAGAGCTAGTCTCTCATTGGTTCCCCCTCTTCCCGTTCATCCTCAGGACAATTAGCAACCTCTACGGAACAGGAGGATAAAGGTGCTGATTCTCCAAGGAGGGAGATTGCTAGTAAAGCGGCTGGAATGGTGAACCGGAGCACAAGGAGATGAGAAATGAGGTGCGTTTTAGAAACCTTTCCCGATCACACGGTGTACCATCTTCGGGGTTTCTCATGCATGTTTTCAATGTAGGACGATGCCCTTGAACCTGGAGATTTGGGACCCATGGGATGGGTACCACGCCGTATTACTTTAAAGGGTCTGCGTTTTCTCACCCAACCTCACCAAACCTCTCAGCCTCAAGAGTGTCCACCCTTATGTCTCAATCAGCTGTGGGTCTAGATATGGTCAATCCAGGTGGCATCACAGCCCCTGAACGAATTTTGTAAGAATTTCTCTCTCTTTCACTGTCTTTGTTTCACGGGTTTTGAAACGTAATTGATTTTTATAATGGGGTTTAGCTGCTTTTCACTGCTGTGTTTATGCCGCTTTACACCCACTTGACTCACTTACAGAGAGATATCAATACAAAGGTTTTAAGATTCTTACTAGTCAGATATATTCTTGGGCGGTGAATAGGGGGTGTTGAGTCCAGTTCACTGAGCAAGGAGTAGGTCTTGTCTAT
This sequence comes from Balaenoptera borealis, assembly GCF_965194805.1. NCBI lineage: Eukaryota > Metazoa > Chordata > Mammalia > Artiodactyla > Balaenopteridae > Balaenoptera > Balaenoptera borealis. The sequence continues at coordinate 91,645,225 of NC_138873.1, forward strand.
TACATATTGGGTTTCTGGAACGGTATCTGAGCTAATTTGAAACCCGTGTTTTATGCATCACCCCACCTCACCTTTCCCGTTAAGCAGCCATAGTGTGTTTTCTAAACGTGTGACTCTGTTCTGTTTTGTAATTCAGTTCAAGGGTAGCGGTTTTTACATTCCCTCTATGAGTGATATCTTATGATAAGTGTCTTTTTCTGTGTGACTTATTTCACTTAGAATCGTCATATCTAAATCCACTCATCATGCTGCTACTAGCCTTATGACATTGATTTCATGGCTGAGTGATATTCCATTGTACATAAGGACCGCAACTTCTTTATCCATTCTTCTCTTTCCTGGGATATTTAAGGTGTAGCGAAGTGGAGGTTCTTGTCAACAGAGTAGCCCAAAACTTTGGGGTGCCTGTGGCTTGCTGAGTTTTAGTTTTCCGAATTTATACGCCCATGAGTGGAAGTGCGCTATGCTCTCTAAGCTGAGTTTTTTAGATGTTTCAGGACACACTGTACACTTCTCCAGAGTGGCTGTTGGCAATTTACATCCCGCCCATCAGCGTAGCAAGGCTCCCATTTCTCCATGGCCTGTCCTGCATTTCTGGTTTTGACACTTTATTCAGCATGGCCCTTTTGACCGATGGGAAGCGAGACTTCTTTGTAGCGCTGATTCGCCTTTCCAGGTTGCTTGGTTGGCCAAAAAGGGCGTATGCGTTTTTTCCTGAATATATTCAGGAAAAAACGCATACGCCCTTTTTGGCCAAGGGCATCATTGTCGAGGTTTTGCCGCTTTTCCTCTGCTTTAAAGGCGATTCGAATCTACCTCCTGAAATCTGTTTCCTGCAATTCTGCCTTGCTTTCAAATCCTCTTCGTTGCCTTCCCTCAATATATTTGTGGACGAGAGTTATCATTTCTAAGTCTGCAGGTTTGTGAATTGCAGTGCCCCTGAGCTCCATTCTTCAACTCGCTTTCTTGGGAGCTGGCCGCAAAAGCGCAGGATTGCTTCAGGCCGTATTCTGGTTCCTGGCGGCAGGCTGAGCCTGTGGTTAATTCTTCTTCCTGATGGGAAAATAGAATGACCTGTGCCTGCCCCAACACCTAGAGCTAGTCTCTCATTGGTTCCCCCTCTTCCCGTTCATCCTCAGGACAATTAGCAACCTGTACGGAACAGGAGGATAAAGGTGCTGATTCTCCAAGGAGGGAGATTGCTAGTAAAGCGGCTGGAATGGCGAACCGGAGCACAAGGAGATGAGAAATTAGGTGCGTTTTAGAAACCTTTCCCGATCACACGGTGTACCATCTTCGGGGTTTCTCATGCATGTTTTCAATGTAGGACGATGCCCTTGAACCTGGAGATTTGGGACCCATGGGATGGGTACCACGCCGTATTACTTTAAAGGGTCTGCGTTAGCTCAGCCAACCTCACCAAACCTCTCAGCCCCACGAGTGTCCACCCTTATGTCTCAATCAGCTGTGGGTCTAGATATGGTCAATCCAGGTGGCATCACAGCCCCTGAACGAATTTTGTAAGAATTTCTCTCTCTTTCACTGTCTTTGTTTCACGGGTTTTTTAAAGTAATTGATTTTTATAATGGGGTTTAGCTGCTTTTCACTGCTGTGTTTATGCCGCTTTACACCCACTTGACTCACTTACAGAGAGATATCAATACAAAGGTTTTAAGATTCTTACTAGTCAGATATATTCTTGAGCGGTGAATAGGGGGTGTTGAGTCCAGTTCACTGAGCAAGGAGTAGGTCTTGTCTATTACATATTGGGTTTCTGGAACGGTATCTGAGCTAATTTGAAACCCTTGTTTTATGCATCACCCCACCTCACCTTTCCCGTTAAGCAGCCATAGTGTGTTTTCTAAACGTGTGACTCTGTTCTGTTTTGTAATTCAGTTCAAGGGTAGCGGTTTTGACATTCCCTCTATAAGTGATATCTCATGATAAGTGTCTTTTTCTGTGTGACTTATTTCACTTAGAATCGTCGTGCCTAAATCCACTCATCATGCTGCTACTAGCCTTATGACGTTGATTTCATGGCTGAGTGATATTCCATTGTACATAAGGACCACAACTTCTTTATCCATTCTTCTCTTTCCTGGGATATTTAAGGTGTAACGAAGTGGAGGTTCTTGTCAACAGAGCAGCCCAAAACTTTGGGGTGCCTGTGTCTTGCTGATTTTTAGTTTTCCCAATTTATACGCCCATGAGAGGAAGTGCCCTATGGTCTCTAAGCTGAGTTTTTTAGATGTTTCAGGACACACCGTACACTTCTCCAGTGTGGCTGTTGGCAATTTACATCCCGCCCATCCGCGTAGCAAGGCTCCCATTTCTCCAAGGCCTGTCCAGCATTTCTGGTTTTGACACTTTATTCAGCATGGCCCTTTTGACCGATGGGAAGCGAGACTTCTTTGTAGCGCTGATTTGCCTTTCCAGGTTGCTTGGTTGGCCAAAAAGGGCGTATGCGTTTTTTCCTGAATATATTCAGGAAAAAACGCATACGCCCTTTTTGGCCAAGGGCATCATTGTCGAGGTTTTGCCGCTTTTCCTGTGCTTTAAAGGCGATTCGAATCTACCTCCTGAAATCTGTTTCCTGCAATTCTGCCTTGCTTTCAAATCCTCTTCGTTGCCTTCCCTCAATATATTTGTGGACGAGAGTTATCATTTCTAAGTCTGCAGGTTTGTGAATTGCAGTGCCCCTGAGCTCCATTCTTCAACTCGCTTTCTTGGGAGCTGGCCGCAAAAGCGCAGGATTGCTTCAGGCCGTATTCTGGTTCCTGGCGGCAGGCTGAGCCTGTGGTTAATTCTTCTTCCTGATGGGAAAATAGAATGACCTGTGCCTGCCCCAACACCTAGAGCTAGTCTCTCATTGGTTCCCCCTCTTCCCGTTCATCCTCAGGACAATTAGCAACCTGTACGGAACAGGAGGATAAAGGTGCTGATTCTCCAAGGAGGGAGATTGCTAGTAAAGCGGCTGGAATGGCGAACCGGAGCACAAGGAGATGAGAAATGAGGTGCGTTTTAGAAACCTTTCCCGATCACACGGTGTACCATCTTCGGGGTTTCTCATGCATGTTTTCAATGTAGGACGATGCCCTTGAACCTGGAGATTTGGGACCCATGGGATGGGTACCACGCCGTATTACTTTAAAGGGTCTGCGTTAGCTCAGCCAACCTCACCAAACCTCTCAGCCCCACGAGTGTCCACCCTTATGTCTCAATCAGCTGTGGGTCTAGATATGGTCAATCCAGGTGGCATCACAGCCCCTGAACGAATTTTGTAAGAATTTCTCTCTCTTTCACTGTCTTTGTTTCACGGGTTTTTTAAAGTAATTGATTTTTATAATGGGGTTTAGCTGCTTTTCACTGCTGTGTTTATGCCGCTTTACACCCACTTGACTCACTTACAGAGAGATATCAATACATAGGTTTTAAGATTCTTACTAGTCAGATATATTCTTGGGCGGTGAATAGGGGGTGTTGAGTCCAGTTCACTGAGCAAGGAGTAGGTCTTGTCTATTACATATTGGGTTTCTGGAACGGTATCTGAGCTAATTTGAAACCCTTGTTTTATGCATCACCCCACCTCACCTTTCCCGTTAAGCAGCCATAGTGTGTTTTCTAAACGTGTGACTCTGTTCTGTTTTGTAATTCAGTTCAAGGGTAGCGGTTTTGACATTCCCTCTATAAGTGATATCTCATGATAAGTGTCTTTTTCTGTGTGACTTATTTCACTTAGAATCGTCGTACCTAAATCCACTCATCATGCTGCTACTAGCCTTATGACGTTGATTTCATGGCTGAGTGATATTCCATTGTACATAAGGACCACAACTTCTTTATCCATTCTTCTCTTTCCTGGGATATTTAAGGTGTAACGAAGTGGAGGTTCTTGTCAACAGAGCAGCCCAAAACTTTGGGGTGCCTGTGTCTTGCTGATTTTTAGTTTTCCCAATTTATACGCCCATGAGAGGAAGTGCCCTATGGTCTCTAAGCTGAGTTTTTTAGATGTTTCAGGACACACCGTACACTTCTCCAGTGTGGCTGTTGGCAATTTACATCCCGCCCATCAGCGTAGCAAGGCTCCCATTTCTCCAAGGCCTGTCCAGCATTTCTGGTTTTGACACTTTATTCAGCATGGCCCTTTTGACCGATGGGAAGCGAGACTTCTTTGTAGCGCTGATTTGCCTTTCCAGGTTGCTTGGTTGGCCAAAAAGGGCGTATGCGTTTTTTCCTGAATATATTCAGGAAAAAACGCATACGCCCTTTTTGGCCAAGGGCATCATTGTCGAGGTTTTGCCGCTTTTCCTCTGCTTTAAAGGCGATTCGAATCTACCTCCTGAAATCTGTTTCCTGCAATTCTGCCTTGCTTTCAAATCCTCTTCGTTGCCTTCCCTCAATATATTTGTGGACGAGAGTTATCATTTCTAAGTCTGCAGGTTTGTGAATTGCAGTGCCCCTGAGCTCCATTCTTCAACTCGCTTTCTTGGGAGCTGGCCGCAAAAGCGCAGGATTGCTTCAGGCCGTATTCTGGTTCCTGGCGGCAGGCTGAGCCTGTGGTTAATTCTTCTTCCTGATGGGAAAATAGAATGACCTGTGCCTGCCCCAACACCTAGAGCTAGTCTCTCATTGGTTCCCCCTCTTCCCGTTCATCCTCAGGACAATTAGCAACCTCTACGGAACAGGAGGATAAAGGTGCTGATTCTCCAAGGAGGGAGATTGCTAGTAAAGCGGCTGGAATGGTGAACCGGAGCACAAGGAGATGAGAAATGAGGTGCGTTTTAGAAACCTTTCCCGATCACACGGTGTACCATCTTCGGGGTTTCTCATGCATGTTTTCAATGTAGGACGATGCCCTTGAACCTGGAGATTTGGGACCCATGGGATGGGTACCACGCCGTATTACTTTAAAGGGTCTGCGTTTTCTCACCCAACCTCACCAAACCTCTCAGCCTCAAGAGTGTCCACCCTTATGTCTCAATCAGCTGTGGGTCTAGATATGGTCAATCCAGGTGGCATCACAGCCCCTGAACGAATTTTGTAAGAATTTCTCTCTCTTTCACTGTCTTTGTTTCACGGGTTTTGAAACGTAATTGATTTTTATAATGGGGTTTAGCTGCTTTTCACTGCTGTGTTTATGCCGCTTTACACCCATTTGACTCACTTACAGAGAGATATCAATACATAGGTTTTAAGATTCTTACTAGTCAGATATATTCTTGGGCGGTGAATAGGGGGTGTTGAGTCCAGTTCACTGAGCAAGGAGTAGGTCTTGTCTCTTACATATTGGGTTTCTGGAACGGTATCTGAGCTAATTTGAAACCCGTGTTTTATGCATCACCCCACCTCACCTTTCCCGTTAAGCAGCCATAGTGTGTTTTCTAAACGTGTGACTCTGTTCTGTTTTGTAATTCAGTTCAAGGGTAGCGGTTTTTACATTCCCTCTATGAGTGATATCTTATGATAAGTGTCTTTTTCTGTGTGACTTATTTCACTTAGAATCGTCATATCTAAATCCACTCATCATGCTGCTACTAGCCTTATGACATTGATTTCATGGCTGAGTGATATTCCATTGTACATAAGGACCGCAACTTCTTTATCCATTCTTCTCTTTCCTGGGATATTTAAGGTGTAGCGAAGTGGAGGTTCTTGTCAACAGCGTAGCCCAAAACTTTGGGGTGCCTGTGGCTTGCTGAGTTTTAGTTTTCCGAATTTATACGCCCATGAGTGGAAGTGCGCTATGCTCTCTAAGCTGAGTTTTTTAGATGTTTCAGGACACACTGTACACTTCTCCAGAGTGGCTGTTGGCAATTTACATCCCGCCCATCAGCGTAGCAAGGCTCCCATTTCTCCATGGCCTGTCCTGCATTTCTGGTTTTGACACTTTATTCAGCATGGCCCTTTTGACCGATGGGAAGCGAGACTTCTTTGTAGCGCTGATTCGCCTTTCCAGGTTGCTTGGTTGGCCAAAAAGGGCGTATGCGTTTTTTCCTGAATATATTCAGGAAAAAACGCATACGCCCTTTTTGGCCAAGGGCATCATTGTCGAGGTTTTGCCGCTTTTCCTCTGCTTTAAAGGCGATTCGAATCTACCTCCTGAAATCTGTTTCCTGCAATTCTGCCTTGCTTTCAAATCCTCTTCGTTGCCTTCCCTCAATATATTTGTGGACGAGAGTTATCATTTCTAAGTCTGCAAGTTTGTGAATTGCAGTGCCCCTGAGCTCCATTCTTCAACTCGCTTTCTTGGGAGCTGGCCGCAAAAGCGCAGGATTGCTTCAGGCCGTATTCTGGTTCCTGGCGGCAGGCTGAGCCTGTGGTTAATTCTTCTTCCTGATGGGAAAATAGAATGACCTGTGCCTGCCCCAACACCTAGAGCTAGTCTCTCATTGGTTCCCCCTCTTCCCGTTCATCCTCAGGACAATTAGCAACCTGTACGGAACAGGAGGATAAAGGTGCTGATTCTCCAAGGAGGGAGATTGCTAGTAAAGCGGCTGGAATGGCGAACCGGAGCACAAGGAGATGAGAAATTAGGTGCGTTTTAGAAACCTTTCCCGATCACACGGTGTACCATCTTCGGGGTTTCTCATGCATGTTTTCAATGTAGGACGATGCCCTTGAACCTGGAGATTTGGGACCCATGGGATGGGTACCACGCCGTATTACTTTAAAGGGTCTGCGTTAGCTCAGCCAACCTCACGAAACCTCTCAGCCCCACGAGTGTCCACCCTTATGTCTCAATCAGCTGTGGGTCTAGATATGGTCAATCCAGGTGGCATCACAGCCCCTGAACGAATTTTGTAAGAATTTCTCTCTCTTTCACTGTCTTTGTTTCACGGGTTTTTTAAAGTAATTGATTTTTATAATGGGGTTTAGCTGCTTTTCACTGCTGTGTTTATGCCGCTTTACACCCACTTGACTCACTTACAGAGAGATATCAATACAAAGGTTTTAAGATTCTTACTAGTCAGATATATTCTTGGGCGGTGAATAGGGGGTGTTGAGTCCAGTTCACTGAGCAAGGAGTAGGTCTTGTCTATTACATATTGGGTTTCTGGAACGGTATCTGAGCTAATTTGAAACCCTTGTTTTATGCATCACCCCACCTCACCTTTCCCGTTAAGCAGCCATAGTGTGTTTTCTAAACGTGTGACTCTGTTCTGTTTTGTAATTCAGTTCAAGGGTAGCGGTTTTGACATTCCCTCTATAAGTGATATCTCATGATAAGTGTCTTTTTCTGTGTGACTTATTTCACTTAGAATCGTCGTACCTAAATCCACTCATCATGCTGCTACTAGCCTTATGACGTTGATTTCATGGCTGAGTGATATTCCATTGTACATAAGGACCACAACTTCTTTATCCATTCTTCTCTTTCCTGGGATATTTAAGGTGTAACGAAGTGGAGGTTCTTGTCAACAGAGCAGCCCAAAACTTTGGGGTGCCTGTGTCTTGCTGATTTTTAGTTTTCCCAATTTATACGCCCATGAGAGGAAGTGCCCTATGGTCTCTAAGCTGAGTTTTTTAGATGTTTCAGGACACACCGTACACTTCTCCAGTGTGGCTGTTGGCAATTTACATCCCGCCCATCAGCGTAGCAAGGCTCCCATTTCTCCAAGGCCTGTCCAGCATTTCTGGTTTTGACACTTTATTCAGCATGGCCCTTTTGACCGATGGGAAGCGAGACTTCTTTGTAGCGCTGATTTGCCTTTCCAGGTTGCTTGGTTGGCCAAAAAGGGCGTATGCGTTTTTTCCTGAATATATTCAGGAAAAAACGCATACGCCCTTTTTGGCCAAGGGCATCATTGTCGAGGTTTTGCCGCTTTTCCTGTGCTTTAAAGGCGATTCGAATCTACCTCCTGAAATCTGTTTCCTGCAATTCTGCCTTGCTTTCAAATCCTCTTCGTTGCCTTCCCTCAATATATTTGTGGACGAGAGTTATCATTTCTAAGACTGCAGGTTTGTGAATTGCAGTGCCCCTGAGCTCCATTCTTCAACTCGCTTTCTTGGGAGCTGGCCGCAAAAGCGCAGGATTGCTTCAGGCCGTATTCTGGTTCCTGGCGGCAGGCTGAGCCTGTGGTTAATTCTTCTTCCTGATGGGAAAATAGAATGACCTGTGCCTGCCCCAACACCTAGAGCTAGTCTCTCATTGGTTCCCCCTCTTCCCGTTCATCCTCAGGACAATTTGCAACCTGTACGGAACAGGAGGATAAAGGTGCTGATTCTCCAAGGAGGGAGATTGCTAGTAAAGCGGCTGGAATGGCGAACCGGAGCACAAGGAGATGAGAAATGAGGTGCGTTTTAGAAACCTTTCCCGATCACACGGTGTACCATCTTCGGGGTTTCTCATGCATGTTTTCAATGTAGGACGATGCCCTTGAACCTGGAGATTTGGGACCCATGGGATGGGTACCACGCCGTATTACTTTAAAGGGTCTGCGTTAGCTCAGCCAACCTCACCAAACCTCTCAGCCCCACGAGTGTCCACCCTTATGTCTCAATCAGCTGTGGGTCTAGATATGGTCAATCCAGGTGGCATCACAGCCCCTGAACGAATTTTGTAAGAATTTCTCTCTCTTTCACTGTCTTTGTTTCACGGGTTTTGAAACGTAATTGATTTTTATAATGGGGTTTAGCTGCTTTTCACTGCTGTGTTTATGCCGCTTTACACCCATTTGACTCATTTACAGAGAGATATCAATACATAGGTTTTAAGATTCTTACTAGTCAGATATATTCTTGGGCGGTGAATAGGGGGTGTTGAGTCCAGTTCACTGAGCAAGGAGTAGGTCTTGTCTATTACATATTGGGTTTCTGGAACGGTATCTGAGCTAATTTGAAACCCGTGTTTTATGCATCACCCCACCTCACCTTTCCCGTTAAGCAGCCATAGTGTGTTTTCTAAACGTGTGACTCTGTTCTGTTTTGTAATTCAGTTCAAGGGTAGCGGTTTTTACATTCCCTCTATGAGTGATATCTTATGATAAGTGTCTTTTTCTGTGTGACTTATTTCACTTAGAATCGTCATATCTAAATCCACTCATCATGCTGCTACTAGCCTTATGACATTGATTTCATGGCTGAGTGATATTCCATTGTACATAAGGACCGCAACTTCTTTATCCATTCTTCTCTTTCCTGGGATATTTAAGGTGTAGCGAAGTGGAGGTTCTTGTCAACAGAGTAGCCCAAAACTTTGGGGTGCCTGTGGCTTGCTGAGTTTTAGTTTTCCGAATTTATACGCCCATGAGTGGAAGTGCGCTATGCTCTCTAAGCTGAGTTTTTTAGATGTTTCAGGACACACTGTACACTTCTCCAGAGTGGCTGTTGGCAATTTACATCCCGCCCATCAGCGTAGCAAGGCTCCCATTTCTCCATGGCCTGTCCTGCATTTCTGGTTTTGACACTTTATTCAGCATGGCCCTTTTGACCGATGGGAAGCGAGACTTCTTTGTAGCGCTGATTCGCCTTTCCAGGTTGCTTGGTTGGCCAAAAAGGGCGTATGCGTTTTTTCCTGAATATATTCAGGAAAAAACGCATACGCCCTTTTTGGCCAAGGGCATCATTGTCGAGGTTTTGCCGCTTTTCCTCTGCTTTAAAGGCGATTCGAATCTACCTCCTGAAATCTGTTTCCTGCAATTCTGCCTTGCTTTCAAATCCTCTTCGTTGCCTTCCCTCAATATATTTGTGGACGAGAGTTATCATTTCTAAGTCTGCAGGTTTGTGAATTGCAGTGCCCCTGAGCTCCATTCTTCAACTCGCTTTCTTGGGAGCTGGCCGCAAAAGCGCAGGATTGCTTCAGGCCGTATTCTGGTTCCTGGCGGCAGGCTGAGCCTGTGGTTAATTCTTCTTCCTGATGGGAAAATAGAATGACCTGTGCCTGCCCCAACACCTAGAGCTAGTCTCTCATTGGTTCCCCCTCTTCCCGTTCATCCTCAGGACAATTAGCAACCTGTACGGAACAGGAGGATAAAGGTGCTGATTCTCCAAGGAGGGAGATTGCTAGTAAAGCGGCTGGAATGGCGAACCGGAGCACAAGGAGATGAGAAATGAGGTGCGTTTTAGAAACCTTTCCCGATCACACGGTGTACCATCTTCGGGGTTTCTCATGCATGTTTTCAATGTAGGACGATGCCCTTGAACCTGGAGATTTGGGACCCATGGGATGGGTACCACGCCGTATTACTTTAAAGGGTCTGCGTTAGCTCAGCCAACCTCACCAAACCTCTCAGCCCCACGAGTGTCCACCCTTATGTCTCAATCAGCTGTGGGTCTAGATATGGTCAATCCAGGTGGCATCACAGCCCCTGAACGAATTTTGTAAGAATTTCTCTCTCTTTCACTGTCTTTGTTTCACGGGTTTTTTAAAGTAATTGATTTTTATAATGGGGTTTAGCTGCTTTTCACTGCTGTGTTTATGCCGCTTTACACCCACTTGACTCACTTACAGAGAGATATCAATACATAGGTTTTAAGATTCTTACTAGTCAGATATATTCTTGGGCGGTGAATAGGGGGTGTTGAGTCCAGTTCACTGAGCAAGGAGTAGGTCTTGTCTATTACATATTGGGTTTCTGGAACGGTATCTGAGCTAATTTGAAACCCTTGTTTTATGCATCACCCCACCTCACCTTTCCCGTTAAGCAGCCATAGTGTGTTTTCTAAACGTGTGACTCTGTTCTGTTTTGTAATTCAGTTCAAGGGTAGCGGTTTTGACATTCCCTCTATAAGTGATATCTCATGATAAGTGTCTTTTTCTGTGTGACTTATTTCACTTAGAATCGTCGTACCTAAATCCACTCATCATGCTGCTACTAGCCTTATGACGTTGATTTCATGGCTGAGTGATATTCCATTGTACATAAGGACCACAACTTCTTTATCCATTCTTCTCTTTCCTGGGATATTTAAGGTGTAACGAAGTGGAGGTTCTTGTCAACAGAGCAGCCCAAAACTTTGGGGTGCCTGTGTCTTGCTGATTTTTAGTTTTCCCAATTTATACGCCCATGAGAGGAAGTGCCCTATGGTCTCTAAGCTGAGTTTTTTAGATGTTTCAGGACACACCGTACACTTCTCCAGTGTGGCTGTTGGCAATTTACATCCCGCCCATCAGCGTAGCAAGGCTCCCATTTCTCCAAGGCCTGTCCAGCATTTCTGCTTTTGACACTTTATTCAGCATGGCCCTTTTGACCGATGGGAAGCGAGACTTCTTTGTAGCGCTGATTTGCCTTTCCAGGTTGCTTGGTTGGCCAAAAAGGGCGTATGCGTTTTTTCCTGAATATATTCAGGAAAAAACGCATACGCCCTTTTTGGCCAAGGGCATCATTGTCGAGGTTTTACCGCTTTTCCTGTGCTTTAAAGGCGATTCGAATCTACCTCCTGAAATCTGTTTCCTGCAATTCTGCCTTGCTTTCAAATCCTCTTCGTTGCCTTCCCTCAATATATTTGTGGACGAGAGTTATCATTTCTAAGTCTGCAGGTTTGTGAATTGCAGTGCCCCTGAGCTCCATTCTTCAACTCGCTTTCTTGGGAGCTGGCCGCAAAAGCGCAGGATTGCTTCAGGCCGTATTCTGGTTCCTGGCGGCAGGCTGAGCCTGTGGTTAATTCTTCTTCCTGATGGGAAAATAGAATGACCTGTGCCTGCCCCAACACCTAGAGCTAGTCTCTCATTGGTTCCCCCTCTTCCCGTTCATCCTCAGGACAATTAGCAACCTGTACGGAACAGGAGGATAAAGGTGCTGATTCTCCAAGGAGGGAGATTGCTAGTAAAGCGGCTGGAATGGCGAACCAGAGCACAAGGAGATGAGAAATGAGGTGCGTTTTAGAAACCTTTCCCGATCACACGGTGTACCATCTTCGGGGTTTCTCATGCATGTTTTCAATGTAGGACGATGCCCTTGAACCTGGAGATTTGGGACCCATGGGATGGGTACCACGCCGTATTACTTTAAAGGGTCTGCGTTAGCTCAGCCAACCTCACCAAACCTCTCAGCCCCACGAGTGTCCACCCTTATGTCTCAATCAGCTGTGGGTCTAGATATGGTCAATCCAGGTGGCATCACAGCCCCTGAACGAATTTTGTAAGAATTTCTCTCTCTTTCACTGTCTTTGTTTCACGGGTTTTTTAAAGTAATTGATTTTTATAATGGGGTTTAGCTGCTTTTCACTGCTGTGTTTATGCCGCTTTACACCCACTTGACTCACTTACAGAGAGATATCAATACATAGGTTTTAAGATTCTTACTAGTCAGATATATTCTTGGGCGGTGAATAGGGGGTGTTGAGTCCAGTTCACTGAGCAAGGAGTAGGTCTTGTCTATTACATATTGGGTTTCTGGAACGGTATCTGAGCTAATTTGAAACCCTTGTTTTATGCATCACCCCACCTCACCTTTCCCGTTAAGCAGCCATAGTGTGTTTTCTAAACGTGTGACTCTGTTCTGTTTTGTAATTCAGTTCAAGGGTAGCGGTTTTGACATTCCCTCTATAAGTGATATCTCATGATAAGTGTCTTTTTCTGTGTGACTTATTTCACTTAGAATCGTCGTACCTAAATCCACTCATCATGCTGCTACTAGCCTTATGACGTTGATTTCATGGCTGAGTGATATTCCATTGTACATAAGGACCACAACTTCTTTATCCATTCTTCTCTTTCCTGGGATATTTAAGGTGTAACGAAGTGGAGGTTCTTGTCAACAGAGCAGCCCAAAACTTTGGGGTGCCTGTGTCTTGCTGATTTTTAGTTTTCCCAATTTATACGCCCATGAGAGGAAGTGCCCTATGGTCTCTAAGCTGAGTTTTTTAGATGTTTCAGGACACACCGTACACTTCTCCAGTGTGGCTGTTGGCAATTTACATCCCGCCCATCAGCGTAGCAAGGCTCCCATTTCTCCAAGGCCTGTCCAGCATTTCTGGTTTTGACACTTTATTCAGCATGGCCCTTTTGACCGATGGGAAGCGAGACTTCTTTGTAGCGCTGATTTGCCTTTCCAGGTTGCTTGGTTGGCCAAAAAGGGCGTATGCGTTTTTTCCTGAATATATTCAGGAAAAAACGCATACGCCCTTTTTGGCCAAGGGCATCATTGTCGAGGTTTTGCCGCTTTTCCTGTGCTTTAAAGGCGATTCGAATCTACCTCCTGAAATCTGTTTCCTGCAATTCTGCCTTGCTTTCAAATCCTCTTCGTTGCCTTCCCTCAATATATTTGTGGACGAGAGTTATCATTTCTAAGTCTGCAGGTTTGTGAATTGCAGTGCCCCTGAGCTCCATTCTTCAACTCGCTTTCTTGGGAGCTGGCCGCAAAAGCGCAGGATTGCTTCAGGCCGTATTCTGGTTCCTGGCGGCAGGCTGAGCCTGTGGTTAATTCTTCTTCCTGATGGGAAAATAGAATGACCTGTGCCTGCCCCAACACCTAGAGCTAGTCTCTCATTGGTTCCCCCTCTTCCCGTTCATCCTCAGGACAATTAGCAACCTGTACGGAACAGGAGGATAAAGGTGCTGATTCTCCAAGGAGGGAGATTGCTAGTAAAGCGGCTGGAATGGTGAACCGGAGCACAAGGAGATGAGAAATGAGGTGCGTTTTAGAAACCTTTCCCGATCACACGGTGTACCATCTTCGGGGTTTCTCATGCATGTTTTCAATGTAGGACGATGCCCTTGAACCTGGAGATTTGGGACCCATGGGATGGGTACCACGCCGTATTACTTTAAAGGGTCTGCGTTTTCTCACCCAACCTCACCAAACCTCTCAGCCTCAAGAGTGTCCACCCTTATGTCTCAATCAGCTGTGGGTCTAGATATGGTCAATCCAGGTGGCATCACAGCCCCTGAACGAATTTTGTAAGAATTTCTCTCTCTTTCACTGTCTTTGTTTCACGGGATTTGAAACGTAATTGATTTTTATAATGGGGTTTAGCTGCTTTTCACTGCTGTGTTTATGCCGCTTTACACCCATTTGACTCACTTACAGAGAGATATCAATTCATAGGTTTTAAGATTCTTACTAGTCAGATATATTCTTGGGCGGTGAATAGGGGGTGTTGAGTCCAGTTCACTGAGCAAGGAGTAGGTCTTGTCTATTACATATTGGGTTTCTGGAACGGTATCTGAGCTAATTTGAAACCCGTGTTTTATGCATCACCCCACCTCACCTTTCCCGTTAAGCAGCCATAGTGTGTTTTCTAAACGTGTGACTCTGTTCTGTTTTGTAATTCAGTTCAAGGGTAGCGGTTTTTACATTCCCTCTATGAGTGATATCTTATGATAAGTGTCTTTTTCTGTGTGACTTATTTCACTTAGAATCGTCATATCTAAATCCACTCATCATGCTGCTACTAGCCTTATGACATTGATTTCATGGCTGAGTGATATTCCATTGTACATAAGGACCGCAACTTCTTTATCCATTCTTCTCTTTCCTGGGATATTTAAGGTGTAGCGAAGTGGAGGTTCTTGTCAACAGAGTAGCCCAAAACTTTGGGGTGCCTGTGGCTTGCTGAGTTTTAGTTTTCCGAATTTATACGCCCATGAGTGGAAGTGCGCTATGCTCTCTAAGCTGAGTTTTTTAGATGTTTCAGGACACACTGTACACTTCTCCAGAGTGGCTGTTGGCAATTTACATCCCGCCCATCAGCGTAGCAAGGCTCCCATTTCTCCATGGCCTGTCCTGCATTTCTGGTTTTGACACTTTATTCAGCATGGCCCTTTTGACCGATGGGAAGCGAGACTTCTTTGTAGCGCTGATTTGCCTTTCCAGGTTGCTTGGTTGGCCAAAAAGGGCGTATGCGTTTTTTCCTGAATATATTCAGGAAAAAACGCATACGCCCTTTTTGGCCAAGGGCATCATTGTCGAGGTTTTGCCGCTTTTCCTCTGCTTTAAAGGCGATTCGAATCTACCTCCTGAAATCTGTTTCCTGCAATTCTGCCTTGCTTTCAAATCCTCTTCGTTGCCTTCCCTCAATATATTTGTGGACGAGAGTTATCATTTCTAAGTCTGCAGGTTTGTGAATTGCAGTGCCCCTGAGCTCCATTCTTCAACTCGCTTTCTTGGGAGCTGGCCGCAAAAGCGCAGGATTGCTTCAGGCCGTATTCTGGTTCCTGGCGGCAGGCTGAGCCTGTGGTTAATTCTTCTTCCTGATGGGAAAATAGAATGACCTGTGCCTGCCCCAACACCTAGAGCTAGTCTCTCATTGGTTCCCCCTCTTCCCGTTCATCCTCAGGACAATTAGCAACCTGTACGGAACAGGAGGATAAAGGTGCTGATTCTCCAAGGAGGGAGATTGCTAGTAAAGCGGCTGGAATGGTGAACCGGAGCACAAGGAGATGAGAAATGAGGTGCGTTTTAGAAACCTTTCCCGATCACACGGTGTACCATCTTCGGGGTTTCTCATGCATGTTTTCAATGTAGGACGATGCCCTTGAACCTGGAGATTTGGGACCCATGGGATGGGTACCACGCCGTATTACTTTAAAGGGTCTGCGTTAGCTCAGCCAACCTCACGAAACCTCTCAGCCCCACGAGTGTCCACCCTTATGTCTCAATCAGCTGTGGGTCTAGATATGGTCAATCCAGGTGGCATCACAGCCCCTGAACGAATTTTGTAAGAATTTCTCTCTCTTTCACTGTCTTTGTTTCACGGGTTTTTTAAAGTAATTGATTTTTATAATGGGGTTTAGCTGCTTTTCACTGCTGTGTTTATGCCGCTTTACACCCACTTGACTCACTTACAGAGAGATATCAATACATAGGTTTTAAGATTCTTACTAGTCAGATATATTCTTGGGCGGTGAATAGGGGGTGTTGAGTCCAGTTCACTGAGCAAGGAGTAGGTCTTGTCTATTACATATTGGGTTTCTGGAACGGTATCTGAGCTAATTTGAAACCCTTGTTTTATGCATCACCCCACCTCACCTTTCCCGTTAAGCAGCCATAGTGTGTTTTCTAAACGTGTGACTCTGTTCTGTTTTGTAATTCAGTTCAAGGGTAGCGGTTTTGACATTCCCTCTATAAGTGATATCTCATGATAAGTGTCTTTTTCTGTGTGACTTATTTCACTTAGAATCGTCGTACCTAAATCCACTCATCATGCTGCTACTAGCCTTATGACGTTGATTTCATGGCTGAGTGATATTCCATTGTACATAAGGACCACAACTTCTTTATCCATTCTTCTCTTTCCTGGGATATTTAAGGTGTAACGAAGTGGAGGTTCTTGTCAACAGAGCAGCCCAAAACTTTGGGGTGCCTGTGTCTTGCTGATTTTTAGTTTTCCCAATTTATACGCCCATGAGAGGAAGTGCCCTATGGTCTCTAAGCTGAGTTTTTTAGATGTTTCAGGACACACCGTACACTTCTCCAGTGTGGCTGTTGGCAATTTACATCCCGCCCATCAGCGTAGCAAGGCTCCCATTTCTCCAAGGCCTGTCCAGCATTTCTGCTTTTGACACTTTATTCAGCATGGCCCTTTTGACCGATGGGAAGCGAGACTTCTTTGTAGCGCTGATTTGCCTTTCCAGGTTGCTTGGTTGGCCAAAAAGGGCGTATGCGTTTTTTCCTGAATATATTCAGGAAAAAACGCATACGCCCTTTTTGGCCAAGGGCATCATTGTCGAGGTTTTACCGCTTTTCCTGTGCTTTAAAGGCGATTCGAATCTACCTCCTGAAATCTGTTTCCTGCAATTCTGCCTTGCTTTCAAATCCTCTTCGTTGCCTTCCCTCAATATATTTGTGGACGAGAGTTATCATTTCTAAGTCTGCAGGTTTGTGAATTGCAGTGCCCCTGAGCTCCATTCTTCAACTCGCTTTCTTGGGAGCTGGCCGCAAAAGCGCAGGATTGCTTCAGGCCGTATTCTGGTTCCTGGCGGCAGGCTGAGCCTGTGGTTAATTCTTCTTCCTGATGGGAAAATAGAATGACCTGTGCCTGCCCCAACACCTAGAGCTAGTCTCTCATTGGTTCCCCCTCTTCCCGTTCATCCTCAGGACAATTAGCAACCTGTACGGAACAGGAGGATAAAGGTGCTGATTCTCCAAGGAGGGAGATTGCTAGTAAAGCCGCTGGAATGGCGAACCAGAGCACAAGGAGATGAGAAATGAGGTGCGTTTTAGAAACCTTTCCCGATCACACGGTGTACCATCTTCGGGGTTTCTCATGCATGTTTTCAATGTAGGACGATGCCCTTGAACCTGGAGATTTGGGACCCATGGGATGGGTACCACGCCGTATTACTTTAAAGGGTCTGCGTTAGCTCAGCCAACCTCACCAAACCTCTCAGCCCCACGAGTGTCCACCCTTATGTCTCAATCAGCTGTGGGTCTAGATATGGTCAATCCAGGTGGCATCACAGCCCCTGAACGAATTTTGTAAGAATTTCTCTCTCTTTCACTGTCTTTGTTTCACGGGTTTTTTAAAGTAATTGATTTTTATAATGGGGTTTAGCTGCTTTTCACTGCTGTGTTTATGCCGCTTTACACCCACTTGACTCACTTACAGAGAGATATCAATACATAGGTTTTAAGATTCTTACTAGTCAGATATATTCTTGGGCGGTGAATAGGGGGTGTTGAGTCCAGTTCACTGAGCAAGGAGTAGGTCTTGTCTATTACATATTGGGTTTCTGGAACGGTATCTGAGCTAATTTGAAACCCTTGTTTTATGCATCACCCCACCTCACCTTTCCCGTTAAGCAGCCATAGTGTGTTTTCTAAACGTGTGACTCTGTTCTGTTTTGTAATTCAGTTCAAGGGTAGCGGTTTTGACATTCCCTCTATGAGTGATATCTCATGATAAGTGTCTTTTTCTGTGTGACTTATTTCACTTAGAATCGTCGTACCTAAATCCACTCATCATGCTGCTACTAGCCTTATGACGTTGATTTCATGGCTGAGTGATATTCCATTGTACATAAGGACCGCAACTTCTTTATCCATTCTTCTCTTTCCTGGGATATTTAAGGTGTAACGAAGTGGAGGTTCTTGTCAACAGAGCAGCCCAAAACTTTGGGGTGCCTGTGTCTTGCTGATTTTTAGTTTTCCCAATTTATACGCCCATGAGAGGAAGTGCCCTATGGTCTCTAAGCTGAGTTTTTTAGATGTTTCAGGACACACCGTACACTTCTCCAGAGTGGCTGTTGGCAATTTACATCCCGCCCATCAGCGTAGCAAGGCTCCCATTTCTCCATGGCCTGTCCTGCATTTCTGGTTTTGACACTTTATTCAGCATGGCCCTTTTGACCGATGGGAAGCGAGACTTCTTTGTAGCGCTGATTCGCCTTTCCAGGTTGCTTGGTTGGCCAAAAAGGGCGTATGCGTTTTTTCCTGAATATATTCAGGAAAAAACGCATACGCCCTTTTTGGCCAAGGGCATCATTGTCGAGGTTTTGCCGCTTTTCCTGTGCTTTAAAGGCGATTCGAATCTACCTCCTGAAATCTGTTTCCTGCAATTCTGCCTTGCTTTCAAATCCTCTTCGTTGCCTTCCCTCAATATATTTGTGGACGAGAGTTATCATTTCTAAGTCTGCAAGTTTGTGAATTGCAGTGCCCCTGAGCTCCATTCTTCAACTCGCTTTCTTGGGAGCTGGCCGCAAAAGCGCAGGATTGCTTCAGGCCGTATTCTGGTTCCTGGCGGCAGGCTGAGCCTGTGGTTAATTCTTCTTCCTGATGGGAAAATAGAATGACCTGTGCCTGCCCCAACACCTAGAGCTAGTCTCTCATTGGTTCCCCCTCTTCCCGTTCATCCTCAGGACAATTTGCAACCTGTACGGAACAGGAGGATAAAGGTGCTGATTCTCCAAGGAGGGAGATTGCTAGTAAAGCGGCTGGAATGGCGAACCGGAGCACAAGGAGATGAGAAATGAGGTGCGTTTTAGAAACCTTTCCCGATCACACGGTGTACCATCTTCGGGGTTTCTCATGCATGTTTTCAATGTAGGACGATGCCCTTGAATCTGGAGATTTGGGACCCATGGGATGAGTACCACGCCGTATTACTTTAAAGGGTCTGCGTTAGCTCAGCCAACCTCACGAAACCTCTCAGCCCCACGAGTGTCCACCCTTATGTCTCAATCAGCTGTGGGTCTAGATATGGTCAATCCAGGTGGCATCACAGCCCCTGAACGAATTTTGTAAGAATTTCTCTCTCTTTCACTGTCTTTGTTTCACGGGTTTTTTAAAGTAATTGATTTTTATAATGGGGTTTAGCTGCTTTTCACTGCTGTGTTTATGCCGCTTTACACCCACTTGACTCACTTACAGAGAGATATCAATACATAGGTTTTAAGATTCTTACTAGTCAGATATATTCTTGGGCGGTGAATAGGGGGTGTTGAGTCCAGTTCAATGAGCAAGGAGTAGGTCTTGTCTATTACATATTGGGTTTCTGGAACGGTATCTGAGCTAATTTGAAACCCTTGTTTTATGCATCACCCCACCTCACCTTTCCCGTTAAGCAGCCATAGTGTGTTTTCTAAACGTGTGACTCTGTTCTGTTTTGTAATTCAGTTCAAGGGTAGCGGTTTTGACATTCCCTCTATAAGTGATATCTCATGATAAGTGTCTTTTTCTGTGTGACTTATTTCACTTAGAATCGTCGTACCTAAATCCACTCATCATGCTGCTACTAGCCTTATGACGTTGATTTCATGGCTGAGTGATATTCCATTGTACATAAGGACCACAACTTCTTTATCCATTCTTCTCTTTCCTGGGATATTTAAGGTGTAACGAAGTGGAGGTTCTTGTCAACAGAGCAGCCCAAAACTTTGGGGTGCCTGTGTCTTGCTGATTTTTAGTTTTCCCAATTTATACGCCCATGAGAGGAAGTGCTCTATGGTCTCTAAGCTGAGTTTTTTAGATGTTTCAGGACACACCGTACACTTCTCCAGTGTGGCTGTTGGCAATTTACATCCCGCCCATCAGCGTAGCAAGGCTCCCATTTCTCCAAGGCCTGTCCAGCATTTCTGCTTTTGACACTTTATTCAGCATGGCCCTTTTGACCGATGGGAAGCGAGACTTCTTTGTAGCGCTGATTTGCCTTTCCAGGTTGCTTGGTTGGCCAAAAAGGGCGTATGCGTTTTTTCCTGAATATATTCAGGAAAAAACGCATACGCCCTTTTTGGCCAAGGGCATCATTGTCGAGGTTTTACCGCTTTTCCTGTGCTTTAAAGGCGATTCGAATCTACCTCCTGAAATCTGTTTCCTGCAATTCTGCCTTGCTTTCAAATCCTCTTCGTTGCCTTCCCTCAATATATTTGTGGACGAGAGTTATCATTTCTAAGTCTGCAGGTTTGTGAATTGCAGTGCCCCTGAGCTCCATTCTTCAACTCGCTTTCTTGGGAGCTGGCCGCAAAAGCGCAGGATTGCTTCAGGCCGTATTCTGGTTCCTGGCGGCAGGCTGAGCCTGTGGTTAATTCTTCTTCCTGATGGGAAAATAGAATGACCTGTGCCTGCCCCAACACCTAGAGCTAGTCTCTCATTGGTTCCCCCTCTTCCCGTTCATCCTCAGGACAATTTGAAACCTGTACGGAACAGGAGGATAAAGGTGCTGATTCTCCAAGGAGGGAGATTGCTAGTAAAGCGGCTGGAATGACGAACCGGAGCACAAGGAGATGAGAAATGAGGTGCGTTTTAGAAACCTTTCCCGATCACACGGTGTACCATCTTCGGGGTTTCTCATGCATGTTTTCAATGTAGGACGATGCCCTTGAACCTGGAGATTTGGGACCCATGGGATGGGTACCACGCCGTATTACTTTAAAGGGTCTGCGTTTTCTCACCCAACCTCACCAAACCTCTCAGCCCCAAGAGTGTCCACCCTTATGTCTCAATCAGCTGTGGGTCTAGATATGGTCAATCCAGGTGGCATCACAGCCCCTGAACGAATTTTGTAAGAATTTCTCTCTCTTTCACTGTCTTTGTTTCACGGGTTTTGAAAAGTAATTGATTTTTATAATGGGGTTTAGCTGCTTTTCACTGCTGTGTTTATGCCGCTTTACACCCATTTGACTCACTTACAGAGAGATATCAATACATAGGTTTTAAGATTCTTACTAGTCAGATATATTCTTGGGCGGTGAATAGGGGGTGTTGAGTCCAGTTCACTGAGCAAGGAGTAGGTCTTGTCTATTACATATTGGGTTTCTGGAACGGTATCTGAGCTAATTTGAAACCCGTGTTTTATGCATCACCCCACCTCACCTTTCCCGTTAAGCAGCCATAGTGTGTTTTCTAAACGTGTGACTCTGTTCTGTTTTGTAATTCAGTTCAAGGGTAGCGGTTTTTACATTCCCTCTATGAGTGATATCTTATGATAAGTGTCTTTTTCTGTGTGACTTATTTCACTTAGAATCGTCATATCTAAATCCACTCATCATGCTGCTACTAGCCTTATGACATTGATTTCATGGCTGAGTGATATTCCATTGTACATAAGGACCGCAACTTCTTTATCCATTCTTCTCTTTCCTGGGATATTTAAGGTGTAGCGAAGTGGAGGTTCTTGTCAACAGAGTAGCCCAAAACTTTGGGGTGCCTGTGGCTTGCTGAGTTTTAGTTTTCCGAATTTATACGCCCATGAGTGGAAGTGCGCTATGCTCTCTAAGCTGAGATTTTTAGATGTTTCAGGACACACTGTACACTTCTCCAGAGTGGCTGTTGGCAATTTACATCCCGCCCATCAGCGTAGCAAGGCTCCCATTTCTCCATGGCCTGTCCTGCATTTCTGGTTTTGACACTTTATTCAGCATGGCCCTTTTGACCGATGGGAAGCGAGACTTCTTTGTAGCGCTGATTCGCCTTTCCAGGTTGCTTGGTTGGCCAAAAAGGGCGTATGCGTTTTTTCCTGAATATATTCAGGAAAAAACGCATACGCCCTTTTTGGCCAAGGGCATCATTGTCGAGGTTTTGCCGCTTTTCCTGTGCTTTAAAGGCGATTCGAATCTACCTCCTGAAATCTGTTTCCTGCAATTCTGCCTTGCTTTCAAATCCTCTTCGTTGCCTTCCCTCAATATATTTGTGGACGAGAGTTATCATTTCTAAGTCTGCAGGTTTGTGAATTGCAGTGCCCCTGAGCTCCATTCTTCAACTCGCTTTCTTGGGAGCTGGCCGCAAAAGCGCAGGATTGCTTCAGGCCGTATTCTGGTTCCTGGCGGCAGGCTGAGCCTGTGGTTAATTCTTCTTCCTGATGGGAAAATAGAATGACCTGTGCCTGCCCCAACACCTAGAGCTAGTCTCTCATTGGTTCCCCCTCTTCCCGTTCATCCTCAGGACAATTAGCAACCTGTACGGAACAGGAGGATAAAGGTGCTGATTCTCCAAGGAGGGAGATTGCTAGTAAAGCGGCTGGAATGGCGAACCGGAGCACAAGGAGATGAGAAATGAGGTGCGTTTTAGAAACCTTTCCCGATCACACGGTGTACCATCTTCGGGGTTTCTCATGCATGTTTTCAATGTAGGACGATGCCCTTGAACCTGGAGATTTGGGACCCATGGGATGGGTACCACGCCGTATTACTTTAAAGGGTCTGCGTTAGCTCAGCCAACCTCACGAAACCTCTCAGCCCCACGAGTGTCCACCCTTATGTCTCAATCAGCTGTGGGTCTAGATATGGTCAATCCAGGTGGCATCACAGCCCCTGAACGAATTTTGTAAGAATTTCTCTCTCTTTCACTGTCTTTGTTTCACGGGTTTTTTAAAGTAATTGATTTTTATAATGGGGTTTAGCTGCTTTTCACTGCTGTGTTTATGCCGCTTTACACCCACTTGACTCACTTACAGAGAGATATCAATACATAGGTTTTAAGATTCTTACTAGTCAGATATATTCTTGGGCGGTGAATAGGGGGTGTTGAGTCCAGTTCACTGAGCAAGGAGTAGGTCTTGTCTATTACATATTGGGTTTCTGGAACGGTATCTGAGCTAATTTGAAACCCTTGTTTTATGCATCACCCCACCTCACCTTTCCCGTTAAGCAGCCATAGTGTGTTTTCTAAACGTGTGACTCTGTTCTGTTTTGTAATTCAGTTCAAGGGTAGCGGTTTTGACATTCCCTCTATAAGTGATATCTCATGATAAGTGTCTTTTTCTGTGTGACTTATTTCACTTAGAATCGTCGTACCTAAATCCACTCATCATGCTGCTACTAGCCTTATGACGTTGATTTCATGGCTGAGTGATATTCCATTGTACATAAGGACCACAACTTCTTTATCCATTCTTCTCTTTCCTGGGATATTTAAGGTGTAACGAAGTGGAGGTTCTTGTCAACAGAGCAGCCCAAAACTTTGGGGTGCCTGTGTCTTGCTGATTTTTAGTTTTCCCAATTTATACGCCCATGAGAGGAAGTGCCCTATGGTCTCTAAGCTGAGTTTTTTAGATGTTTCAGGACACACCGTACACTTCTCCAGTGTGGCTGTTGGCAATTTACATCCCGCCCATCAGCGTAGCAAGGCTCCCATTTCTCCAAGGCCTGTCCAGCATTTCTGCTTTTGACACTTTATTCAGCATGGCCCTTTTGACCGATGGGAAGCGAGACTTCTTTGTAGCGCTGATTTGCCTTTCCAGGTTGCTTGGTTGGCCAAAAAGGGCGTATGCGTTTTTTCCTGAATATATTCAGGAAAAAACGCATACGCCCTTTTTGGCCAAGGGCATCATTGTCGAGGTTTTACCGCTTTTCCTGTGCTTTAAAGGCGATTCAAATCTACCTCCTGAAATCTGTTTCCTGCAATTCTGCCTTGCTTTCAAATCCTCTTCGTTGCCTTCCCTCAATATATTTGTGGACGAGAGTTATCATTTCTAAGTCTGCAGGTTTGTGAATTGCAGTGCCCCTGAGCTCCATTCTTCAACTCGCTTTCTTGGGAGCTGGCCGCAAAAGCGCAGGATTGCTTCAGGCCGTATTCTGGTTCCTGGCGGCAGGCTGAGCCTGTGGTTAATTCTTCTTCCTGATGGGAAAATAGAATGACCTGTGCCTGCCCCAACACCTAGAGCTAGTCTCTCATTGGTTCCCCCTCTTCCCGTTCATCCTCAGGACAATTAGCAACCTGTACGGAACAGGAGGATAAAGGTGCTGATTCTCCAAGGAGGGAGATTGCTAGTAAAGCGGCTGGAATGGCGAACCAGAGCACAAGGAGATGAGAAATGAGGTGCGTTTTAGAAACCTTTCCCGATCACACGGTGTACCATCTTCGGGGTTTCTCATGCATGTTTTCAATGTAGGACGATGCCCTTGAACCTGGAGATTTGGGACCCATGGGATGGGTACCACGCCGTATTACTTTAAAGGGTCTGCGTTAGCTCAGCCAACCTCACGAAACCTCTCAGCCCCACGAGTGTCCACCCTTATGTCTCAATCAGCTGTGGGTCTAGATATGGTCAATCCAGGTGGCATCACAGCCCCTGAACAAATTTTGTAAGAATTTCTCTCTCTTTCACTGTCTTTGTTTCACGGGTTTTTTAAAGTAATTGATTTTTATAATGGGGTTTAGCTGCTTTTCACTGCTGTGTTTATGCCGCTTTACACCCACTTGACTCACTTACAGAGAGATATCAATACATAGGTTTTAAGATTCTTACTAGTCAGATATATTCTTGGGCGGTGAATAGGGGGTGTTGAGTCCAGTTCACTGAGCAAGGAGTAGGTCTTGTCTATTACATATTGGGTTTCTGGAACGGTATCTGAGCTAATTTGAAACCCTTGTTTTATGCATCACCCCACCTCACCTTTCCCGTTAAGCAGCCATAGTGTGTTTTCTAAACGTGTGACTCTGTTCTGTTTTGTAATTCAGTTCAAGGGTAGCGGTTTTGACATTCCCTCTATAAGTGATATCTCATGATAAGTGTCTTTTTCTGTGTGACTTATTTCACTTAGAATCGTCGTACCTAAATCCACTCATCATGCTGCTACTAGCCTTATGACGTTGATTTCATGGCTGAGTGATATTCCATTGTACATAAGGACCACAACTTCTTTATCCATTCTTCTCTTTCCTGGGATATTTAAGGTGTAACGAAGTGGAGGTTCTTGTCAACAGAGCAGCCCAAAACTTTGGGGTGCCTGTGTCTTGCTGATTTTTAGTTTTCCCAATTTATACGCCCATGAGAGGAAGTGCCCTATGGTCTCTAAGCTGAGTTTTTTAGATGTTTCAGGACACACCGTACACTTCTCCAGTGTGGCTGTTGGCAATTTACATCCCGCCCATCAGCGTAGCAAGGCTCCCATTTCTCCAAGGCCTGTCCAGCATTTCTGGTTTTGACACTTTATTCAGCATGGCCCTTTTGACCGATGGGAAGCGAGACTTCTTTGTAGCGCTGATTTGCCTTTCCAGGTTGCTTGGTTGGCCAAAAAGGGCGTATGCGTTTTTTCCTGAATATATTCAGGAAAAAACGCATACGCCCTTTTTGGCCAAGGGCATCATCGTCGAGGTTTTGCCGCTTTTCCTGTGCTTTAAAGGCGATTCGAATCTACCTCCTGAAATCTGTTTCCTGCAATTCTGCCTTGCTTTCAAATCCTCTTCGTTGCCTTCCCTCAATATATTTGTGGACGAGAGTTATCATTTCTAAGTCTGCAGGTTTGTGAATTGCAGTGCCCCTGAGCTCCATTCTTCAACTCGCTTTCTTGGGAGCTGGCCGCAAAAGCGCAGGATTGCTTCAGGCCGTATTCTGGTTCCTGGCGGCAGGCTGAGCCTGTGGTTAATTCTTCTTCCTGATGGGAAAATAGAATGACCTGTGCCTGCCCCAACACCTAGAGCTAGTCTCTCATTGGTTCCCCCTCTTCCCGTTCATCCTCAGGACAATTAGCAACCTCTACGGAACAGGAGGATAAAGGTGCTGATTCTCCAAGGAGGGAGATTGCTAGTAAAGCGGCTGGAATGGTGAACCGGAGCACAAGGAGATGAGAAATGAGGTGCGTTTTAGAAACCTTTCCCGATCACACGGTGTACCATCTTCGGGGTTTCTCATGCATGTTTTCAATGTAGGACGATGCCCTTGAACCTGGAGATTTGGGACCCATGGGATGGGTACCACGCCGTATTACTTTAAAGGGTCTGCGTTTTCTCACCCAACCTCACCAAACCTCTCAGCCCCAAGAGTGTCCACCCTTATGTCTCAATCAGCTGTGGGTCTAGATATGGTCAATCCAGGTGGCATCACAGCCCCTGAACGAATTTTGTAAGAATTTCTCTCTCTTTCACTGTCTTTGTTTCACGGGTTTTGAAACGTAATTGATTTTTATAATGGGGTTTAGCTGCTTTTCACTGCTGTGTTTATGCCGCTTTACACCCATTTGACTCACTTACAGAGAGATATCAATACATAGGTTTTAAGATTCTTACTAGTCAGATATATTCTTGGGCGGTGAATAGGGGGTGTTGAGTCCAGTTCACTGAGCAAGGAGTAGGTCTTGTCTCTTACATATTGGGTTTCTGGAACGGTATCTGAGCTAATTTGAAACCCGTGTTTTATGCATCACCCCACCTCACCTTTCCCGTTAAGCAGCCATAGTGTGTTTTCTAAACGTGTGACTCTGTTCTGTTTTGTAATTCAGTTCAAGGGTAGCGGTTTTTACATTCCCTCTATGAGTGATATCTTATGATAAGTGTCTTTTTCTGTGTGACTTATTTCACTTAGAATCGTCATATCTAAATCCACTCATCATGCTGCTACTAGCCTTATGACATTGATTTCATGGCTGAGTGATATTCCATTGTACATAAGGACCGCAACTTCTTTATCCATTCTTCTCTTTCCTGGGATATTTAAGGTGTAGCGAAGTGGAGGTTCTTGTCAACAGCGTAGCCCAAAACTTTGGGGTGCCTGTGGCTTGCTGAGTTTTAGTTTTCCGAATTTATACGCCCATGAGTGGAAGTGCGCTATGCTCTCTAAGCTGAGTTTTTTAGATGTTTCAGGACACACTGTACACTTCTCCAGAGTGGCTGTTGGCAATTTACATCCCGCCCATCAGCGTAGCAAGGCTCCCATTTCTCCATGGCCTGTCCTGCATTTCTGGTTTTGACACTTTATTCAGCATGGCCCTTTTGACCGATGGGAAGCGAGACTTCTTTGTAGCGCTGATTCGCCTTTCCAGGTTGCTTGGTTGGCCAAAAAGGGCGTATGCGTTTTTTCCTGAATATATTCAGGAAAAAACGCATACGCCCTTTTTGGCCAAGGGCATCATTGTCGAGGTTTTGCCGCTTTTCCTGTGCTTTAAAGGCGATTCGAATCTACCTCCTGAAATCTGTTTCCTGCAATTCTGCCTTGCTTTCAAATCCTCTTCGTTGCCTTCCCTCAATATATTTGTGGACGAGAGTTATCATTTCTAAGTCTGCAAGTTTGTGAATTGCAGTGCCCCTGAGCTCCATTCTTCAACTCGCTTTCTTGGGAGCTGGCCGCAAAAGCGCAGGATTGCTTCAGGCCGTATTCTGGTTCCTGGCGGCAGGCTGAGCCTGTGGTTAATTCTTCTTCCTGATGGGAAAATAGAATGACCTGTGCCTGCCCCAACACCTAGAGCTAGTCTCTCATTGGTTCCCCCTCTTCCCGTTCATCCTCAGGACAATTTGCAACCTGTACGGAACAGGAGGATAAAGGTGCTGATTCTCCAAGGAGGGAGATTGCTAGTAAAGCGGCTGGAATGGCGAACCGGAGCACAAGGAGATGAGAAATGAGGTGCGTTTTAGAAACCTTTCCCGATCACACGGTGTACCATCTTCGGGGTTTCTCATGCATGTTTTCAATGTAGGACGATGCCCTTGAATCTGGAGATTTGGGACCCATGGGATGAGTACCACGCCGTATTACTTTAAAGGGTCTGCGTTAGCTCAGCCAACCTCACGAAACCTCTCAGCCCCACGAGTTTCCACCCTTATGTCTCAATCAGCTGTGGGTCTAGATATGGTCAATCCAGGTGGCATCACAGCCCCTGAACGAATTTTGTAAGAATTTCTCTCTCTTTCACTGTCTTTGTTTCACGGGTTTTTTAAAGTAATTGATTTTTATAATGGGGTTTAGCTGCTTTTCACTGCTGTGTTTATGCCGCTTTACACCCACTTGACTCACTTACAGAGAGATATCAATACATAGGTTTTAAGATTCTTACTAGTCAGATATATTCTTGGGCGGTGAATAGGGGGTGTTGAGTCCAGTTCAATGAGCAAGGAGTAGGTCTTGTCTATTACATATTGGGTTTCTGGAACGGTATCTGAGCTAATTTGAAACCCTTGTTTTATGCATCACCCCACCTCACCTTTCCCGTTAAGCAGCCATAGTGTGTTTTCTAAACGTGTGACTCTGTTCTGTTTTGTAATTCAGTTCAAGGGTAGCGGTTTTGACATTCCCTCTATAAGTGATATCTCATGATAAGTGTCTTTTTCTGTGTGACTTATTTCACTTAGAATCGTCGTACCTAAATCCACTCATCATGCTGCTACTAGCCTTATGACGTTGATTTCATGGCTGAGTGATATTCCATTGTACATAAGGACCACAACTTCTTTATCCATTCTTCTCTTTCCTGGGATATTTAAGGTGTAACGAAGTGGAGGTTCTTGTCAACAGAGCAGCCCAAAACTTTGGGGTGCCTGTGTCTTGCTGATTTTTAGTTTTCCCAATTTATACGCCCATGAGAGGAAGTGCTCTATGGTCTCTAAGCTGAGTTTTTTAGATGTTTCAGGACACACCGTACACTTTTCCAGTGTGGCTGTTGGCAATTTACATCCCGCCCATCAGCGTAGCAAGGCTCCCATTTCTCCAAGGCCTGTCCAGCATTTCTGGTTTTGACACTTTATTCAGCATGGCCCTTTTGACCGATGGGAAGCGAGACTTCTTTGTAGCGCTGATTTGCCTTTCCAGGTTGCTTGGTTGGCCAAAAAGGGCGTATGCGTTTTTTCCTGAATATATTCAGGAAAAAACGCATACGCCCTTTTTGGCCAAGGGCATCATTGTCGAGGTTTTACCGCTTTTCCTGTGCTTTAAAGGCGATTCGAATCTACCTCCTGAAATCTGTTTCCTGCAATTCTGCCTTGCTTTCAAATCCTCTTCGTTGCCTTCCCTCAATATATTTGTGGACGAGAGTTATCATTTCTAAGTCTGCAGGTTTGTGAATTGCAGTGCCCCTGAGCTCCATTCTTCAACTCGCTTTCTTGGGAGCTGGCCGCAAAAGCGCAGGATTGCTTCAGGCCGTATTCTGGTTCCTGGCGGCAGGCTGAGCCTGTGGTTAATTCTTCTTCCTGATGGGAAAATAGAATGACCTGTGCCTGCCCCAACACCTAGAGCTAGTCTCTCATTGGTTCCCCCTCTTCCCGTTCATCCTCAGGACAATTAGCAACCTCTACGGAACAGGAGGATAAAGGTGCTGATTCTCCAAGGAGGGAGATTGCTAGTAAAGCGGCTGGAATGGTGAACCGGAGCACAAGGAGATGAGAAATGAGGTGCGTTTTAGAAACCTTTCCCGATCACACGGTGTACCATCTTCGGGGTTTCTCATGCATGTTTTCAATGTAGGACGATGCCCTTGAACCTGGAGATTTGGGACCCATGGGATGGGTACCACGCCGTATTACTTTAAAGGGTCTGCGTTTTCTCACCCAACCTCACCAAACCTCTCAGCCCCAAGAGTGTCCACCCTTATGTCTCAATCAGCTGTGGGTCTAGATATGGTCAATCCAGGTGGCATCACAGCCCCTGAACGAATTTTGTAAGAATTTCTCTCTCTTTCACTGTCTTTGTTTCACGGGTTTTGAAACGTAATTGATTTTTATAATGGGGTTTAGCTGCTTTTCACTGCTGTGTTTATGCCGCTTTACACCCATTTGACTCACTTACAGAGAGATATCAATACATAGGTTTTAAGATTCTTACTAGTCAGATATATTCTTGGGCGGTGAATAGGGGGTGTTGAGTCCAGTTCACTGAGCAAGGAGTAGGTCTTGTCTATTACATATTGGGTTTCTGGAACGGTATCTGAGCTAATTTGAAACCCGTGTTTTATGCATCACCCCACCTCACCTTTCCCGTTAAGCAGCCATAGTGTGTTTTCTAAACGTGTGACTCTGTTCTGTTTTGTAATTCAGTTCAAGGGTAGCGGTTTTTACATTCCCTCTATGAGTGATATCTTATGATAAGTGTCTTTTTCTGTGTGACTTATTTCACTTAGAATCGTCATATCTAAATCCACTCATCATGCTGCTACTAGCCTTATGACATTGATTTCATGGCTGAGTGATATTCCATTGTACATAAGGACCGCAACTTCTTTATCCATTCTTCTCTTTCCTGGGATATTTAAGGTGTAGCGAAGTGGAGGTTCTTGTCAACAGAGTAGCCCAAAACTTTGGGGTGCCTGTGGCTTGCTGAGTTTTAGTTTTCCGAATTTATACGCCCATGAGTGGAAGTGCGCTATGCTCTCTAAGCTGAGTTTTTTAGATGTTTCAGGACACACTGTACACTTCTCCAGAGTGGCTGTTGGCAATTTACATCCCGCCCATCAGCGTAGCAAGGCTCCCATTTCTCCATGGCCTGTCCTGCATTTCTGGTTTTGACACTTTATTCAGCATGGCCCTTTTGACCGATGGGAAGCGAGACTTCTTTGTAGCGCTGATTCGCCTTTCCAGGTTGCTTGGTTGGCCAAAAAGGGCGTATGCGTTTTTTCCTGAATATATTCAGGAAAAAACGCATACGCCCTTTTTGGCCAAGGGCATCATTGTCGAGGTTTTGCCGCTTTTCCTGTGCTTTAAAGGCGATTCGAATCTACCTCCTGAAATCTGTTTCCTGCAATTCTGCCTTGCTTTCAAATCCTCTTCGTTGCCTTCCCTCAATATATTTGTGGACGAGAGTTATCATTTCTAAGTCTGCAAGTTTGTGAATTGCAGTGCCCCTGAGCTCCATTCTTCAACTCGCTTTCTTGGGAGCTGGCCGCAAAAGCGCAGGATTGCTTCAGGCCGTATTCTGGTTCCTGGCGGCAGGCTGAGCCTGTGGTTAATTCTTCTTCCTGATGGGAAAATAGAATGACCTGTGCCTGCCCCAACACCTAGAGCTAGTCTCTCATTGGTTCCCCCTCTTCCCGTTCATCCTCAGGACAATTAGCAACCTGTACGGAACAGGAGGATAAAGGTGCTGATTCTCCAAGGAGGGAGATTGCTAGTAAAGCGGCTGGAATGGCGAACCGGAGCACAAGGAGATGAGAAATGAGGTGCGTTTTAGAAACCTTTCCCGATCACACGGTGTACCATCTTCGGGGTTTCTCATGCATGTTTTCAATGTAGGACGATGCCCTTGAACCTGGAGATTTGGGACCCATGGGATGGGTACCACGCCGTATTACTTTAAAGGGTCTGCGTTAGCTCAGCCAACCTCACCAAACCTCTCAGCCCCACGAGTGTCCACCCTTATGTCTCAATCAGCTGTGGGTCTAGATATGGTCAATCCAGGTGGCATCACAGCCCCTGAACGAATTTTGTAAGAATTTCTCTCTCTTTCACTGTCTTTGTTTCACGGGTTTCTTAAAGTAATTGATTTTTATAATGGGGTTTAGCTGCTTTTCACTGCTGTGTTTATGCCGCTTTACACCCACTTGACTCACTTACAGAGAGATATCAATACATAGGTTTTAAGATTCTTACTAGTCAGATATATTCTTGGGCGGTGAATAGGGGGTGTTGAGTCCAGTTCACTGAGCAAGGAGTAGGTCTTGTCTATTACATATTGGGTTTCTGGAACGGTATCTGAGCTAATTTGAAACCCTTGTTTTATGCATCACCCCACCTCACCTTTCCCGTTAAGCAGCCATAGTGTGTTTTCTAAACGTGTGACTCTGTTCTGTTTTGTAATTCAGTTCAAGGGTAGCGGTTTTGACATTCCCTCTATAAGTGATATCTCATGATAAGTGTCTTTTTCTGTGGGACTTATTTCACTTAGAATCGTCGTGCCTAAATCCACTCATCATGCTGCTACTAGCCTTATGACGTTGATTTCATGGCTGAGTGATATTCCATTGTACATAAGGACCACAACTTCTTTATCCATTCTTCTCTTTCCTGGGATATTTAAGGTGTAACGAAGTGGAGGTTCTTGTCAACAGAGCAGCCCAAAACTTTGGGGTGCCTGTGTCTTGCTGATTTTTAGTTTTCCCAATTTATACGCCCATGAGAGGAAGTGCCCTATGGTCTCTAAGCTGAGTTTTTTAGATGTTTCAGGACACACCGTACACTTCTCCAGTGTGGCTGTTGGCAATTTACATCCCGCCCATCCGCGTAGCAAGGCTCCCATTTCTCCAAGGCCTGTCCAGCATTTCTGGTTTTGACACTTTATTCAGCATGGCCCTTTTGACCGATGGGAAGCGAGACTTCTTTGTAGCGCTGATTTGCCTTTCCAGGTTGCTTGGTTGGCCAAAAAGGGCGTATGCGTTTTTTCCTGAATATATTCAGGAAAAAACGCATACGCCCTTTTTGGCCAAGGGCATCATTGTCGAGGTTTTGCCGCTTTTCCTGTGCTTTAAAGGCGATTCGAATCTACCTCCTGAAATCTGTTTCCTGCAATTCTGCCTTGCTTTCAAATCCTCTTCGTTGCCTTCCCTCAATATATTTGTGGACGAGAGTTATCATTTCTAAGTCTGCAGGTTTGTGAATTGCAGTGCCCCTGAGCTCCATTCTTCAACTCGCTTTCTTGGGAGCTGGCCGCAAAAGCGCAGGATTGCTTCAGGCCGTATTCTGCTTCCTGGCGGCAGGCTGAGCCTGTGGTTAATTCTTCTTCCTGATGGGAAAATAGAATGACCTGTGCCTGCCCCAACACCTAGAGCTAGTCTCTCATTGGTTCCCCCTCTTCCCGTTCATCCTCAGGACAATTTGCAACCTGTACGGAACAGGAGGATAAAGGTGCTGATTCTCCAAGGAGGGAGATTGCTAGTAAAGCGGCTGGAATGGCGAACCGGAGCACAAGGAGATGAGAAATGAGGTGCGTTTTAGAAACCTTTCCCGATCACACGGTGTACCATCTTCGGGGTTTCTCATGCATGTTTTCAATGTAGGACGATGCCCTTGAACCTGGAGATTTGGGACCCATGGGATGGGTACCACGCCGTATTACTTTAAAGGGTCTGCGTTAGCTCAGCCAACCTCACCAAACCTCTCAGCCCCACGAGTGTCCACCCTTATGTCTCAATCAGCTGTGGGTCTAGATATGGTCAATCCAGGTGGCATCACAGCCCCTGAACGAATTTTGTAAGAATTTCTCTCTCTTTCACTGTCTTTGTTTCACGGGTTTTTTAAAGTAATTGATTTTTATAATGGGGTTTAGCTGCTTTTCACTGCTGTGTTTATGCCGCTTTACACCCACTTGACTCACTTACAGAGAGATATCAATACATAGGTTTTAAGATTCTTACTAGTCAGATATATTCTTGGGCGGTGAATAGGGGGTGTTGAGTCCAGTTCACTGAGCAAGGAGTAGGTCTTGTCTATTACATATTGGGTTTCTGGAACGGTATCTGAGCTAATTTGAAACCCTTGTTTTATGCATCACCCCACCTCACCTTTCCCGTTAAGCAGCCATAGTGTGTTTTCTAAACGTGTGACTCTGTTCTGTTTTGTAATTCAGTTCAAGGGTAGCGGTTTTGACATTCCCTCTATAAGTGATATCTCATGATAAGTGTCTTTTTCTGTGGGACTTATTTCACTTAGAATCGTCGTGCCTAAATCCACTCATCATGCTGCTACTAGCCTTATGACGTTGATTTCATGGCTGAGTGATATTCCATTGTACATAAGGACCACAACTTCTTTATCCATTCTTCTCTTTCCTGGGATATTTAAGGTGTAACGAAGTGGAGGTTCTTGTCAACAGAGCAGCCCAAAACTTTGGGGTGCCTGTGTCTTGCTGATTTTTAGTTTTCCCAATTTATACGCCCATGAGAGGAAGTGCCCTATGGTCTCTAAGCTGAGTTTTTTAGATGTTTCAGGACACACCGTACACTTCTCCAGTGTGGCTGTTGGCAATTTACATCCCGCCCATCCGCGTAGCAAGGCTCCCATTTCTCCAAGGCCTGTCCAGCATTTCTGGTTTTGACACTTTATTCAGCATGGCCCTTTTGACCGATGGGAAGCGAGACTTCTTTGTAGCGCTGATTTGCCTTTCCAGGTTGCTTGGTTGGCCAAAAAGGGCGTATGCGTTTTTTCCTGAATATATTCAGGAAAAAACGCATACGCCCTTTTTGGCCAAGGGCATCATTGTCGAGGTTTTGCCGCTTTTCCTGTGCTTTAAAGGCGATTCGAATCTACCTCCTGAAATCTGTTTCCTGCAATTCTGCCTTGCTTTCAAATCCTCTTTGTTGCCTTCCCTCAATATATTTGTGGACGAGAGTTAGCATTTCTAAGTCTGCAGGTTTGTGAATTGCAGTGCCCCTGAGCTCCATTCTTCAACTCGCTTTCTTGGGAGCTGGCCGCAAAAGCGCAGGATTGCTTCAGGCCGTATTCTGGTTCCTGGCGGCAGGCTGAGCCTGTGGTTAATTCTTCTTCCTGATGGGAAAATAGAATGACCTGTGCCTGCCCCAACACCTAGAGCTAGTCTCTCATTGGTTCCCCCTCTTCCCGTTCATCCTCAGGACAATTTGCAACCTGTACGGAACAGGAGGATAAAGGTGCTGATTCTCCAAGGAGGGAGATTGCTAGTAAAGCGGCTGGAATGGCGAACCGGAGCACAAGGAGATGAGAAATGAGGTGCGTTTTAGAAACCTTTCCCGATCACACGGTGTACCATCTTCGGGGTTTCTCATGCATGTTTTCAATGTAGGACGATGCCCTTGAACCTGGAGATTTGGGACCCATGGGATGGGTACCACGCCGTATTACTTTAAAGGGTCTGCGTTAGCTCAGCCAACCTCACCAAACCTCTCAGCCCCACGAGTGTCCACCCTTATGTCTCAATCAGCTGTGGGTCTAGATATGGTCAATCCAGGTGGCATCACAGCCCCTGAACAAATTTTGTAAGAATTTCTCTCTCTTTCACTGTCTTTGTTTCACGGGTTTTTTAAAGTAATTGATTTTTATAATGGGGTTTAGCTGCTTTTCACTGCTGTGTTTATGCCGCTTTACACCCACTTGACTCACTTACAGAGAGATATCAATACATAGGTTTTAAGATTCTTACTAGTCAGATATATTCTTGGGCGGTGAATAGGGGGTGTTGAGTCCAGTTCACTGAGCAAGGAGTAGGTCTTGTCTATTACATATTGGGTTTCTGGAACGGTATCTGAGCTAATTTGAAACCCTTGTTTTATGCATCACCCCACCTCACCTTTCCCGTTAAGCAGCCATAGTGTGTTTTCTAAACGTGTGACTCTGTTCTGTTTTGTAATTCAGTTCAAGGGTAGCGGTTTTGACATTCCCTCTATAAGTGATATCTCATGATAAGTGTCTTTTTCTGTGTGACTTATTTCACTTAGAATCGTCGTACCTAAATCCACTCATCATGCTGCTACTAGCCTTATGACGTTGATTTCATGGCTGAGTGATATTCCATTGTACATAAGGACCACAACTTCTTTATCCATTCTTCTCTTTCCTGGGATATTTAAGGTGTAACGAAGTGGAGGTTCTTGTCAACAGAGCAGCCCAAAACTTTGGGGTGCCTGTGTCTTGCTGATTTTTAGTTTTCCCAATTTATACGCCCATGAGAGGAAGTGCCCTATGGTCTCTAAGCTGAGTTTTTTAGATGTTTCAGGACACACCGTACACTTCTCCAGTGTGGCTGTTGGCAATTTACATCCCGCCCATCAGCGTAGCAAGGCTCCCATTTCTCCAAGGCCTGTCCAGCATTTCTGGTTTTGACACTTTATTCAGCATGGCCCTTTTGACCGATGGGAAGCGAGACTTCTTTGTAGCGCTGATTTGCCTTTCCAGGTTGCTTGGTTGGCCAAAAAGGGCGTATGCGTTTTTTCCTGAATATATTCAGGAAAAAACGCATACGCCCTTTTTGGCCAAGGGCATCATCGTCGAGGTTTTGCCGCTTTTCCTGTGCTTTAAAGGCGATTCGAATCTACCTCCTGAAATCTGTTTCCTGCAATTCTGCCTTGCTTTCAAATCCTCTTCGTTGCCTTCCCTCAATATATTTGTGGACGAGAGTTATCATTTCTAAGTCTGCAGGTTTGTGAATTGCAGTGCCCCTGAGCTCCATTCTTCAACTCGCTTTCTTGGGAGCTGGCCGCAAAAGCGCAGGATTGCTTCAGGCCGTATTCTGGTTCCTGGCGGCAGGCTGAGCCTGTGGTTAATTCTTCTTCCTGATGGGAAAATAGAATGACCTGTGCCTGCCCCAACACCTAGAGCTAGTCTCTCATTGGTTCCCCCTCTTCCCGTTCATCCTCAGGACAATTAGCAACCTCTACGGAACAGGAGGATAAAGGTGCTGATTCTCCAAGGAGGGAGATTGCTAGTAAAGCGGCTGGAATGGTGAACCGGAGCACAAGGAGATGAGAAATGAGGTGCGTTTTAGAAACCTTTCCCGATCACACGGTGTACCATCTTCGGGGTTTCTCATGCATGTTTTCAATGTAGGACGATGCCCTTGAACCTGGAGATTTGGGACCCATGGGATGGGTACCACGCCGTATTACTTTAAAGGGTCTGCGTTTTCTCACCCAACCTCACCAAACCTCTCAGCCCCAAGAGTGTCCACCCTTATGTCTCAATCAGCTGTGGGTCTAGATATGGTCAATCCAGGTGGCATCACAGCCCCTGAACGAATTTTGTAAGAATTTCTCTCTCTTTCACTGTCTTTGTTTCACGGGTTTTGAAACGTAATTGATTTTTATAATGGGGTTTAGCTGCTTTTCACTGCTGTGTTTATGCCGCTTTACACCCATTTGACTCACTTACAGAGAGATATCAATACATAGGTTTTAAGATTCTTACTAGTCAGATATATTCTTGGGCGGTGAATAGGGGGTGTTGAGTCCAGTTCACTGAGCAAGGAGTAGGTCTTGTCTCTTACATATTGGGTTTCTGGAACGGTATCTGAGCTAATTTGAAACCCGTGTTTTATGCATCACCCCACCTCACCTTTCCCGTTAAGCAGCCATAGTGTGTTTTCTAAACGTGTGACTCTGTTCTGTTTTGTAATTCAGTTCAAGGGTAGCGGTTTTTACATTCCCTCTATGAGTGATATCTTATGATAAGTGTCTTTTTCTGTGTGACTTATTTCACTTAGAATCGTCATATCTAAATCCACTCATCATGCTGCTACTAGCCTTATGACATTGATTTCATGGCTGAGTGATATTCCATTGTACATAAGGACCGCAACTTCTTTATCCATTCTTCTCTTTCCTGGGATATTTAAGGTGTAGCGAAGTGGAGGTTCTTGTCAACAGCGTAGCCCAAAACTTTGGGGTGCCTGTGGCTTGCTGAGTTTTAGTTTTCCGAATTTATACGCCCATGAGTGGAAGTGCGCTATGCTCTCTAAGCTGAGTTTTTTAGATGTTTCAGGACACACTGTACACTTCTCCAGAGTGGCTGTTGGCAATTTACATCCCGCCCATCAGCGTAGCAAGGCTCCCATTTCTCCATGGCCTGTCCTGCATTTCTGGTTTTGACACTTTATTCAGCATGGCCCTTTTGACCGATGGGAAGCGAGACTTCTTTGTAGCGCTGATTCGCCTTTCCAGGTTGCTTGGTTGGCCAAAAAGGGCGTATGCGTTTTTTCCTGAATATATTCAGGAAAAAACGCATACGCCCTTTTTGGCCAAGGGCATCATTGTCGAGGTTTTGCCGCTTTTCCTGTGCTTTAAAGGCGATTCGAATCTACCTCCTGAAATCTGTTTCCTGCAATTCTGCCTTGCTTTCAAATCCTCTTCGTTGCCTTCCCTCAATATATTTGTGGACGAGAGTTATCATTTCTAAGTCTGCAAGTTTGTGAATTGCAGTGCCCCTGAGCTCCATTCTTCAACTCGCTTTCTTGGGAGCTGGCCGCAAAAGCGCAGGATTGCTTCAGGCCGTATTCTGGTTCCTGGCGGCAGGCTGAGCCTGTGGTTAATTCTTCTTCCTGATGGGAAAATAGAATGACCTGTGCCTGCCCCAACACCTAGAGCTAGTCTCTCATTGGTTCCCCCTCTTCCCGTTCATCCTCAGGACAATTTGCAACCTGTACGGAACAGGAGGATAAAGGTGCTGATTCTCCAAGGAGGGAGATTGCTAGTAAAGCGGCTGGAATGGCGAACCGGAGCACAAGGAGATGAGAAATGAGGTGCGTTTTAGAAACCTTTCCCGATCACACGGTGTACCATCTTCGGGGTTTCTCATGCATGTTTTCAATGTAGGACGATGCCCTTGAATCTGGAGATTTGGGACCCATGGGATGAGTACCACGCCGTATTACTTTAAAGGGTCTGCGTTAGCTCAGCCAACCTCACGAAACCTCTCAGCCCCACGAGTTTCCACCCTTATGTCTCAATCAGCTGTGGGTCTAGATATGGTCAATCCAGGTGGCATCACAGCCCCTGAACGAATTTTGTAAGAATTTCTCTCTCTTTCACTGTCTTTGTTTCACGGGTTTTTTAAAGTAATTGATTTTTATAATGGGGTTTAGCTGCTTTTCACTGCTGTGTTTATGCCGCTTTACACCCACTTGACTCACTTACAGAGAGATATCAATACATAGGTTTTAAGATTCTTACTAGTCAGATATATTCTTGGGCGGTGAATAGGGGGTGTTGAGTCCAGTTCAATGAGCAAGGAGTAGGTCTTGTCTATTACATATTGGGTTTCTGGAACGGTATCTGAGCTAATTTGAAACCCTTGTTTTATGCATCACCCCACCTCACCTTTCCCGTTAAGCAGCCATAGTGTGTTTTCTAAACGTGTGACTCTGTTCTGTTTTGTAATTCAGTTCAAGGGTAGCGGTTTTGACATTCCCTCTATAAGTGATATCTCATGATAAGTGTCTTTTTCTGTGTGACTTATTTCACTTAGAATCGTCGTACCTAAATCCACTCATCATGCTGCTACTAGCCTTATGACGTTGATTTCATGGCTGAGTGATATTCCATTGTACATAAGGACCACAACTTCTTTATCCATTCTTCTCTTTCCTGGGATATTTAAGGTGTAACGAAGTGGAGGTTCTTGTCAACAGAGCAGCCCAAAACTTTGGGGTGCCTGTGTCTTGCTGATTTTTAGTTTTCCCAATTTATACGCCCATGAGAGGAAGTGCTCTATGGTCTCTAAGCTGAGTTTTTTAGATGTTTCAGGACACACCGTACACTTTTCCAGTGTGGCTGTTGGCAATTTACATCCCGCCCATCAGCGTAGCAAGGCTCCCATTTCTCCAAGGCCTGTCCAGCATTTCTGGTTTTGACACTTTATTCAGCATGGCCCTTTTGACCGATGGGAAGCGAGACTTCTTTGTAGCGCTGATTTGCCTTTCCAGGTTGCTTGGTTGGCCAAAAAGGGCGTATGCGTTTTTTCCTGAATATATTCAGGAAAAAACGCATACGCCCTTTTTGGCCAAGGGCATCATTGTCGAGGTTTTACCGCTTTTCCTGTGCTTTAAAGGCGATTCGAATCTACCTCCTGAAATCTGTTTCCTGCAATTCTGCCTTGCTTTCAAATCCTCTTCGTTGCCTTCCCTCAATATATTTGTGGACGAGAGTTATCATTTCTAA
The DNA here is from genome assembly GCF_965194805.1 of Balaenoptera borealis. Taxonomy (NCBI): domain Eukaryota; kingdom Metazoa; phylum Chordata; class Mammalia; order Artiodactyla; family Balaenopteridae; genus Balaenoptera; species Balaenoptera borealis. The sequence goes on from NC_138873.1 coordinate 91,684,856, forward strand.
GTCTGCAGGTTTGTGAATTGCAGTGCCCCTGAGCTCCATTCTTCAACTCGCTTTCTTGGGAGCTGGCCGCAAAAGCGCAGGATTGCTTCAGGCCGTATTCTGGTTCCTGGCGGCAGGCTGAGCCTGTGGTTAATTCTTCTTCCTGATGGGAAAATAGAATGACCTGTGCCTGCCCCAACACCTAGAGCTAGTCTCTCATTGGTTCCCCCTCTTCCCGTTCATCCTCAGGACAATTAGCAACCTCTACGGAACAGGAGGATAAAGGTGCTGATTCTCCAAGGAGGGAGATTGCTAGTAAAGCGGCTGGAATGGTGAACCGGAGCACAAGGAGATGAGAAATGAGGTGCGTTTTAGAAACCTTTCCCGATCACACGGTGTACCATCTTCGGGGTTTCTCATGCATGTTTTCAATGTAGGACGATGCCCTTGAACCTGGAGATTTGGGACCCATGGGATGGGTACCACGCCGTATTACTTTAAAGGGTCTGCGTTTTCTCACCCAACCTCACCAAACCTCTCAGCCCCAAGAGTGTCCACCCTTATGTCTCAATCAGCTGTGGGTCTAGATATGGTCAATCCAGGTGGCATCACAGCCCCTGAACGAATTTTGTAAGAATTTCTCTCTCTTTCACTGTCTTTGTTTCACGGGTTTTGAAACGTAATTGATTTTTATAATGGGGTTTAGCTGCTTTTCACTGCTGTGTTTATGCCGCTTTACACCCATTTGACTCACTTACAGAGAGATATCAATACATAGGTTTTAAGATTCTTACTAGTCAGATATATTCTTGGGCGGTGAATAGGGGGTGTTGAGTCCAGTTCACTGAGCAAGGAGTAGGTCTTGTCTATTACATATTGGGTTTCTGGAACGGTATCTGAGCTAATTTGAAACCCGTGTTTTATGCATCACCCCACCTCACCTTTCCCGTTAAGCAGCCATAGTGTGTTTTCTAAACGTGTGACTCTGTTCTGTTTTGTAATTCAGTTCAAGGGTAGCGGTTTTTACATTCCCTCTATGAGTGATATCTTATGATAAGTGTCTTTTTCTGTGTGACTTATTTCACTTAGAATCGTCATATCTAAATCCACTCATCATGCTGCTACTAGCCTTATGACATTGATTTCATGGCTGAGTGATATTCCATTGTACATAAGGACCGCAACTTCTTTATCCATTCTTCTCTTTCCTGGGATATTTAAGGTGTAGCGAAGTGGAGGTTCTTGTCAACAGAGTAGCCCAAAACTTTGGGGTGCCTGTGGCTTGCTGAGTTTTAGTTTTCCGAATTTATACGCCCATGAGTGGAAGTGCGCTATGCTCTCTAAGCTGAGTTTTTTAGATGTTTCAGGACACACTGTACACTTCTCCAGAGTGGCTGTTGGCAATTTACATCCCGCCCATCAGCGTAGCAAGGCTCCCATTTCTCCATGGCCTGTCCTGCATTTCTGGTTTTGACACTTTATTCAGCATGGCCCTTTTGACCGATGGGAAGCGAGACTTCTTTGTAGCGCTGATTCGCCTTTCCAGGTTGCTTGGTTGGCCAAAAAGGGCGTATGCGTTTTTTCCTGAATATATTCAGGAAAAAACGCATACGCCCTTTTTGGCCAAGGGCATCATTGTCGAGGTTTTGCCGCTTTTCCTGTGCTTTAAAGGCGATTCGAATCTACCTCCTGAAATCTGTTTCCTGCAATTCTGCCTTGCTTTCAAATCCTCTTCGTTGCCTTCCCTCAATATATTTGTGGACGAGAGTTATCATTTCTAAGTCTGCAAGTTTGTGAATTGCAGTGCCCCTGAGCTCCATTCTTCAACTCGCTTTCTTGGGAGCTGGCCGCAAAAGCGCAGGATTGCTTCAGGCCGTATTCTGGTTCCTGGCGGCAGGCTGAGCCTGTGGTTAATTCTTCTTCCTGATGGGAAAATAGAATGACCTGTGCCTGCCCCAACACCTAGAGCTAGTCTCTCATTGGTTCCCCCTCTTCCCGTTCATCCTCAGGACAATTAGCAACCTGTACGGAACAGGAGGATAAAGGTGCTGATTCTCCAAGGAGGGAGATTGCTAGTAAAGCGGCTGGAATGGCGAACCGGAGCACAAGGAGATGAGAAATGAGGTGCGTTTTAGAAACCTTTCCCGATCACACGGTGTACCATCTTCGGGGTTTCTCATGCATGTTTTCAATGTAGGACGATGCCCTTGAACCTGGAGATTTGGGACCCATGGGATGGGTACCACGCCGTATTACTTTAAAGGGTCTGCGTTAGCTCAGCCAACCTCACCAAACCTCTCAGCCCCACGAGTGTCCACCCTTATGTCTCAATCAGCTGTGGGTCTAGATATGGTCAATCCAGGTGGCATCACAGCCCCTGAACGAATTTTGTAAGAATTTCTCTCTCTTTCACTGTCTTTGTTTCACGGGTTTCTTAAAGTAATTGATTTTTATAATGGGGTTTAGCTGCTTTTCACTGCTGTGTTTATGCCGCTTTACACCCACTTGACTCACTTACAGAGAGATATCAATACATAGGTTTTAAGATTCTTACTAGTCAGATATATTCTTGGGCGGTGAATAGGGGGTGTTGAGTCCAGTTCACTGAGCAAGGAGTAGGTCTTGTCTATTACATATTGGGTTTCTGGAACGGTATCTGAGCTAATTTGAAACCCTTGTTTTATGCATCACCCCACCTCACCTTTCCCGTTAAGCAGCCATAGTGTGTTTTCTAAACGTGTGACTCTGTTCTGTTTTGTAATTCAGTTCAAGGGTAGCGGTTTTGACATTCCCTCTATAAGTGATATCTCATGATAAGTGTCTTTTTCTGTGGGACTTATTTCACTTAGAATCGTCGTGCCTAAATCCACTCATCATGCTGCTACTAGCCTTATGACGTTGATTTCATGGCTGAGTGATATTCCATTGTACATAAGGACCACAACTTCTTTATCCATTCTTCTCTTTCCTGGGATATTTAAGGTGTAACGAAGTGGAGGTTCTTGTCAACAGAGCAGCCCAAAACTTTGGGGTGCCTGTGTCTTGCTGATTTTTAGTTTTCCCAATTTATACGCCCATGAGAGGAAGTGCCCTATGGTCTCTAAGCTGAGTTTTTTAGATGTTTCAGGACACACCGTACACTTCTCCAGTGTGGCTGTTGGCAATTTACATCCCGCCCATCCGCGTAGCAAGGCTCCCATTTCTCCAAGGCCTGTCCAGCATTTCTGGTTTTGACACTTTATTCAGCATGGCCCTTTTGACCGATGGGAAGCGAGACTTCTTTGTAGCGCTGATTTGCCTTTCCAGGTTGCTTGGTTGGCCAAAAAGGGCGTATGCGTTTTTTCCTGAATATATTCAGGAAAAAACGCATACGCCCTTTTTGGCCAAGGGCATCATTGTCGAGGTTTTGCCGCTTTTCCTGTGCTTTAAAGGCGATTCGAATCTACCTCCTGAAATCTGTTTCCTGCAATTCTGCCTTGCTTTCAAATCCTCTTCGTTGCCTTCCCTCAATATATTTGTGGACGAGAGTTATCATTTCTAAGTCTGCAGGTTTGTGAATTGCAGTGCCCCTGAGCTCCATTCTTCAACTCGCTTTCTTGGGAGCTGGCCGCAAAAGCGCAGGATTGCTTCAGGCCGTATTCTGCTTCCTGGCGGCAGGCTGAGCCTGTGGTTAATTCTTCTTCCTGATGGGAAAATAGAATGACCTGTGCCTGCCCCAACACCTAGAGCTAGTCTCTCATTGGTTCCCCCTCTTCCCGTTCATCCTCAGGACAATTTGCAACCTGTACGGAACAGGAGGATAAAGGTGCTGATTCTCCAAGGAGGGAGATTGCTAGTAAAGCGGCTGGAATGGCGAACCGGAGCACAAGGAGATGAGAAATGAGGTGCGTTTTAGAAACCTTTCCCGATCACACGGTGTACCATCTTCGGGGTTTCTCATGCATGTTTTCAATGTAGGACGATGCCCTTGAACCTGGAGATTTGGGACCCATGGGATGGGTACCACGCCGTATTACTTTAAAGGGTCTGCGTTTTCTCACCCAACCTCACCAAACCTCTCAGCCTCAAGAGTGTCCACCCTTATGTCTCAATCAGCTGTGGGTCTAGATATGGTCAATCCAGGTGGCATCACAGCCCCTGAACGAATTTTGTAAGAATTTCTCTCTCTTTCACTGTCTTTGTTTCACGGGTTTTGAAACGTAATTGATTTTTATAATGGGGTTTAGCTGCTTTTCACTGCTGTGTTTATGCCGCTTTACACCCATTTGACTCACTTACAGAGAGATATCAATACATAGGTTTTAAGATTCTTACTAGTCAGATATATTCTTGGGCGGTGAATAGGGGGTGTTGAGTCCAGTTCACTGAGCAAGGAGTAGGTCTTGTCTATTACATATTGGGTTTCTGGAACGGTATCTGAGCTAATTTGAAACCCGTGTTTTATGCATCACCCCACCTCACCTTTCCCGTTAAGCAGCCATAGTGTGTTTTCTAAACGTGTGACTCTGTTCTGTTTTGTAATTCAGTTCAAGGGTAGCGGTTTTTACATTCCCTCTATGAGTGATATCTTATGATAAGTGTCTTTTTCTGTGTGACTTATTTCACTTAGAATCGTCATATCTAAATCCACTCATCATGCTGCTACTAGCCTTATGACATTGATTTCATGGCTGAGTGATATTCCATTGTACATAAGGACCGCAACTTCTTTATCCATTCTTCTCTTTCCTGGGATATTTAAGGTGTAGCGAAGTGGAGGTTCTTGTCAACAGAGTAGCCCAAAACTTTGGGGTGCCTGTGGCTTGCTGAGTTTTAGTTTTCCGAATTTATACGCCCATGAGTGGAAGTGCGCTATGCTCTCTAAGCTGAGTTTTTTAGATGTTTCAGGACACACCGTACACTTCTCCAGAGTGGCTGTTGGCAATTTACATCCCGCCCATCAGCGTAGCAAGGCTCCCATTTCTCCATGGCCTGTCCTGCATTTCTGGTTTTGACACTTTATTCAGCATGGCCCTTTTGACCGATGGGAAGCGAGACTTCTTTGTAGCGCTGATTCGCCTTTCCAGGTTGCTTGGTTGGCCAAAAAGGGCGTATGCGTTTTTTCCTGAATATATTCAGGAAAAAACGCATACGCCCTTTTTGGCCAAGGGCATCATTGTCGAGGTTTTGCCGCTTTTCCTCTGCTTTAAAGGCGATTCGAATCTACCTCCTGAAATCTGTTTCCTGCAATTCTGCCTTGCTTTCAAATCCTCTTCGTTGCCTTCCCTCAATATATTTGTGGACGAGAGTTATCATTTCTAAGTCTGCAGGTTTGTGAATTGCAGTGCCCCTGAGCTCCATTCTTCAACTCGCTTTCTTGGGAGCTGGCCGCAAAAGCGCAGGATTGCTTCAGGCCGTATTCTGGTTCCTGGCGGCAGGCTGAGCCTGTGGTTAATTCTTCTTCCTGATGGGAAAATAGAATGACCTGTGCCTGCCCCAACACCTAGAGCTAGTCTCTCATTGGTTCCCCCTCTTCCCGTTCATCCTCAGGACAATTAGCAACCTGTACGGAACAGGAGGATAAAGGTGCTGATTCTCCAAGGAGGGAGATTGCTAGTAAAGCGGCTGGAATGGTGAACCGGAGCACAAGGAGATGAGAAATGAGGTGCGTTTTAGAAACCTTTCCCGATCACACGGTGTACCATCTTCGGGGTTTCTCATGCATGTTTTCAATGTAGGACGATGCCCTTGAACCTGGAGATTTGGGACCCATGGGATGGGTACCACGCCGTATTACTTTAAAGGGTCTGCGTTTTCTCACCCAACCTCACCAAACCTCTCAGCCTCAAGAGTGTCCACCCTTATGTCTCAATCAGCTGTGGGTCTAGATATGGTCAATCCAGGTGGCATCACAGCCCCTGAACGAATTTTGTAAGAATTTCTCTCTCTTTCACTGTCTTTGTTTCACGGGTTTTGAAACGTAATTGATTTTTATAATGGGGTTTAGCTGCTTTTCACTGCTGTGTTTATGCCGCTTTACACCCACTTGACTCACTTACAGAGAGATATCAATACAAAGGTTTTAAGATTCTTACTAGTCAGATATATTCTTGGGCGGTGAATAGGGGGTGTTGAGTCCAGTTCACTGAGCAAGGAGTAGGTCTTGTCTATTACATATTGGGTTTCTGGAACGGTATCTGAGCTAATTTGAAACCCGTGTTTTATGCATCACCCCACCTCACCTTTCCCGTTAAGCAGCCATAGTGTGTTTTCTAAACGTGTGACTCTGTTCTGTTTTGTAATTCAGTTCAAGGGTAGCGGTTTTTACATTCCCTCTATGAGTGATATCTTATGATAAGTGTCTTTTTCTGTGTGACTTATTTCACTTAGAATCGTCATATCTAAATCCACTCATCATGCTGCTACTAGCCTTATGACATTGATTTCATGGCTGAGTGATATTCCATTGTACATAAGGACCGCAACTTCTTTATCCATTCTTCTCTTTCCTGGGATATTTAAGGTGTAGCGAAGTGGAGGTTCTTGTCAACAGAGTAGCCCAAAACTTTGGGGTGCCTGTGGCTTGCTGAGTTTTAGTTTTCCGAATTTATACGCCCATGAGTGGAAGTGCGCTATGCTCTCTAAGCTGAGTTTTTTAGATGTTTCAGGACACACTGTACACTTCTCCAGAGTGGCTGTTGGCAATTTACATCCCGCCCATCAGCGTAGCAAGGCTCCCATTTCTCCATGGCCTGTCCTGCATTTCTGGTTTTGACACTTTATTCAGCATGGCCCTTTTGACCGATGGGAAGCGAGACTTCTTTGTAGCGCTGATTCGCCTTTCCAGGTTGCTTGGTTGGCCAAAAAGGGCGTATGCGTTTTTTCCTGAATATATTCAGGAAAAAACGCATACGCCCTTTTTGGCCAAGGGCATCATTGTCGAGGTTTTGCCGCTTTTCCTCTGCTTTAAAGGCGATTCGAATCTACCTCCTGAAATCTGTTTCCTGCAATTCTGCCTTGCTTTCAAATCCTCTTCGTTGCCTTCCCTCAATATATTTGTGGACGAGAGTTATCATTTCTAAGTCTGCAGGTTTGTGAATTGCAGTGCCCCTGAGCTCCATTCTTCAACTCGCTTTCTTGGGAGCTGGCCGCAAAAGCGCAGGATTGCTTCAGGCCGTATTCTGGTTCCTGGCGGCAGGCTGAGCCTGTGGTTAATTCTTCTTCCTGATGGGAAAATAGAATGACCTGTGCCTGCCCCAACACCTAGAGCTAGTCTCTCATTGGTTCCCCCTCTTCCCGTTCATCCTCAGGACAATTAGCAACCTGTACGGAACAGGAGGATAAAGGTGCTGATTCTCCAAGGAGGGAGATTGCTAGTAAAGCGGCTGGAATGGCGAACCGGAGCACAAGGAGATGAGAAATTAGGTGCGTTTTAGAAACCTTTCCCGATCACACGGTGTACCATCTTCGGGGTTTCTCATGCATGTTTTCAATGTAGGACGATGCCCTTGAACCTGGAGATTTGGGACCCATGGGATGGGTACCACGCCGTATTACTTTAAAGGGTCTGCGTTAGCTCAGCCAACCTCACCAAACCTCTCAGCCCCACGAGTGTCCACCCTTATGTCTCAATCAGCTGTGGGTCTAGATATGGTCAATCCAGGTGGCATCACAGCCCCTGAACGAATTTTGTAAGAATTTCTCTCTCTTTCACTGTCTTTGTTTCACGGGTTTTTTAAAGTAATTGATTTTTATAATGGGGTTTAGCTGCTTTTCACTGCTGTGTTTATGCCGCTTTACACCCACTTGACTCACTTACAGAGAGATATCAATACAAAGGTTTTAAGATTCTTACTAGTCAGATATATTCTTGGGTCGTGAATAGGGGGTGTTGAGTCCAGTTCACTGAGCAAGGAGTAGGTCTTGTCTATTACATATTGGGTTTATGGAACGGTATCTGAGCTAATTTGAAACCCTTGTTTTATGCATCACCCCACCTCACCTTTCCCGTTAAGCAGCCATAGTGTGTTTTCTAAACGTGTGACTCTGTTCTGTTTTGTAATTCAGTTCAAGGGTAGCGGTTTTGACATTCCCTCTATAAGTGATATCTCATGATAAGTGTCTTTTTCTGTGTGACTTATTTCACTTAGAATCGTCGTGCCTAAATCCACTCATCATGCTGCTACTAGCCTTATGACGTTGATTTCATGGCTGAGTGATATTCCATTGTACATAAGGACCACAACTTCTTTATCCATTCTTCTCTTTCCTGGGATATTTAAGGTGTAACGAAGTGGAGGTTCTTGTCAACAGAGCAGCCCAAAACTTTGGGGTGCCTGTGTCTTGCTGATTTTTAGTTTTCCCAATTTATACGCCCATGAGAGGAAGTGCCCTATGGTCTCTAAGCTGAGTTTTTTAGATGTTTCAGGACACACCGTACACTTCTCCAGTGTGGCTGTTGGCAATTTACATCCCGCCCATCCGCGTAGCAAGGCTCCCATTTCTCCAAGGCCTGTCCAGCATTTCTGGTTTTGACACTTTATTCAGCATGGCCCTTTTGACCGATGGGAAGCGAGACTTCTTTGTAGCGCTGATTTGCCTTTCCAGGTTGCTTGGTTGGCCAAAAAGGGCGTATGCGTTTTTTCCTGAATATATTCAGGAAAAAACGCATACGCCCTTTTTGGCCAAGGGCATCATTGTCGAGGTTTTGCCGCTTTTCCTGTGCTTTAAAGGCGATTCGAATCTACCTCCTGAAATCTGTTTCCTGCAATTCTGCCTTGCTTTCAAATCCTCTTCGTTGCCTTCCCTCAATATATTTGTGGACGAGAGTTATCATTTCTAAGTCTGCAGGTTTGTGAATTGCAGTGCCCCTGAGCTCCATTCTTCAACTCGCTTTCTTGGGAGCTGGCCGCAAAAGCGCAGGATTGCTTCAGGCCGTATTCTGGTTCCTGGCGGCAGGCTGAGCCTGTGGTTAATTCTTCTTCCTGATGGGAAAATAGAATGACCTGTGCCTGCCCCAACACCTAGAGCTAGTCTCTCATTGGTTCCCCCTCTTCCCGTTCATCCTCAGGACAATTAGCAACCTGTACGGAACAGGAGGATAAAGGTGCTGATTCTCCAAGGAGGGAGATTGCTAGTAAAGCGGCTGGAATGGCGAACCGGAGCACAAGGAGATGAGAAATGAGGTGCGTTTTAGAAACCTTTCCCGATCACACGGTGTACCATCTTCGGGGTTTCTCATGCATGTTTTCAATGTAGGACGATGCCCTTGAACCTGGAGATTTGGGACCCATGGGATGGGTACCACGCCGTATTACTTTAAAGGGTCTGCGTTAGCTCAGCCAACCTCACCAAACCTCTCAGCCCCACGAGTGTCCACCCTTATGTCTCAATCAGCTGTGGGTCTAGATATGGTCAATCCAGGTGGCATCACAGCCCCTGAACGAATTTTGTAAGAATTTCTCTCTCTTTCACTGTCTTTGTTTCACGGGTTTTTTAAAGTAATTGATTTTTATAATGGGGTTTAGCTGCTTTTCACTGCTGTGTTTATGCCGCTTTACACCCACTTGACTCACTTACAGAGAGATATCAATACATAGGTTTTAAGATTCTTACTAGTCAGATATATTCTTGGGCGGTGAATAGGGGGTGTTGAGTCCAGTTCACTGAGCAAGGAGTAGGTCTTGTCTATTACATATTGGGTTTCTGGAACGGTATCTGAGCTAATTTGAAACCCGTGTTTTATGCATCACCCCACCTCACCTTTCCCGTTAAGCAGCCATAGTGTGTTTTCTAAACGTGTGACTCTGTTCTGTTTTGTAATTCAGTTCAAGGGTAGCGGTTTTGACATTCCCTCTATAAGTGATATCTCATGATAAGTGTCTTTTTCTGTGTGACTTATTTCACTTAGAATCGTCGTACCTAAATCCACTCATCATGCTGCTACTAGCCTTATGACGTTGATTTCATGGCTGAGTGATATTCCATTGTACATAAGGACCACAACTTCTTTATCCATTCTTCTCTTTCCTGGGATATTTAAGGTGTAACGAAGTGGAGGTTCTTGTCAACAGAGCAGCCCAAAACTTTGGGGTGCCTGTGTCTTGCTGATTTTTAGTTTTCCCAATTTATACGCCCATGAGAGGAAGTGCCCTATGGTCTCTAAGCTGAGTTTTTTAGATGTTTCAGGACACACCGTACACTTCTCCAGTGTGGCTGTTGGCAATTTACATCCCGCCCATCAGCGTAGCAAGGCTCCCATTTCTCCAAGGCCTGTCCAGCATTTCTGGTTTTGACACTTTATTCAGCATGGCCCTTTTGACCGATGGGAAGCGAGACTTCTTTGTAGCGCTGATTTGCCTTTCCAGGTTGCTTGGTTGGCCAAAAAGGGCGTATGCGTTTTTTCCTGAATATATTCAGGAAAAAACGCATACGCCCTTTTTGGCCAAGGGCATCATTGTCGAGGTTTTGCCGCTTTTCCTCTGCTTTAAAGGCGATTCGAATCTACCTCCTGAAATCTGTTTCCTGCAATTCTGCCTTGCTTTCAAATCCTCTTCGTTGCCTTCCCTCAATATATTTGTGGACGAGAGTTATCATTTCTAAGTCTGCAGGTTTGTGAATTGCAGTGCCCCTGAGCTCCATTCTTCAACTCGCTTTCTTGGGAGCTGGCCGCAAAAGCGCAGGATTGCTTCAGGCCGTATTCTGGTTCCTGGCGGCAGGCTGAGCCTGTGGTTAATTCTTCTTCCTGATGGGAAAATAGAATGACCTGTGCCTGCCCCAACACCTAGAGCTAGTCTCTCATTGGTTCCCCCTCTTCCCGTTCATCCTCAGGACAATTAGCAACCTCTACGGAACAGGAGGATAAAGGTGCTGATTCTCCAAGGAGGGAGATTGCTAGTAAAGCGGCTGGAATGGTGAACCGGAGCACAAGGAGATGAGAAATGAGGTGCGTTTTAGAAACCTTTCCCGATCACACGGTGTACCATCTTCGGGGTTTCTCATGCATGTTTTCAATGTAGGACGATGCCCTTGAACCTGGAGATTTGGGACCCATGGGATGGGTACCACGCCGTATTACTTTAAAGGGTCTGCGTTTTCTCACCCAACCTCACCAAACCTCTCAGCCTCAAGAGTGTCCACCCTTATGTCTCAATCAGCTGTGGGTCTAGATATGGTCAATCCAGGTGGCATCACAGCCCCTGAACGAATTTTGTAAGAATTTCTCTCTCTTTCACTGTCTTTGTTTCACGGGTTTTGAAACGTAATTGATTTTTATAATGGGGTTTAGCTGCTTTTCACTGCTGTGTTTATGCCGCTTTACACCCATTTGACTCACTTACAGAGAGATATCAATACATAGGTTTTAAGATTCTTACTAGTCAGATATATTCTTGGGCGGTGAATAGGGGGTGTTGAGTCCAGTTCACTGAGCAAGGAGTAGGTCTTGTCTCTTACATATTGGGTTTCTGGAACGGTATCTGAGCTAATTTGAAACCCGTGTTTTATGCATCACCCCACCTCACCTTTCCCGTTAAGCAGCCATAGTGTGTTTTCTAAACGTGTGACTCTGTTCTGTTTTGTAATTCAGTTCAAGGGTAGCGGTTTTTACATTCCCTCTATGAGTGATATCTTATGATAAGTGTCTTTTTCTGTGTGACTTATTTCACTTAGAATCGTCATATCTAAATCCACTCATCATGCTGCTACTAGCCTTATGACATTGATTTCATGGCTGAGTGATATTCCATTGTACATAAGGACCGCAACTTCTTTATCCATTCTTCTCTTTCCTGGGATATTTAAGGTGTAGCGAAGTGGAGGTTCTTGTCAACAGCGTAGCCCAAAACTTTGGGGTGCCTGTGGCTTGCTGAGTTTTAGTTTTCCGAATTTATACGCCCATGAGTGGAAGTGCGCTATGCTCTCTAAGCTGAGTTTTTTAGATGTTTCAGGACACACTGTACACTTCTCCAGAGTGGCTGTTGGCAATTTACATCCCGCCCATCAGCGTAGCAAGGCTCCCATTTCTCCATGGCCTGTCCTGCATTTCTGGTTTTGACACTTTATTCAGCATGGCCCTTTTGACCGATGGGAAGCGAGACTTCTTTGTAGCGCTGATTCGCCTTTCCAGGTTGCTTGGTTGGCCAAAAAGGGCGTATGCGTTTTTTCCTGAATATATTCAGGAAAAAACGCATACGCCCTTTTTGGCCAAGGGCATCATTGTCGAGGTTTTGCCGCTTTTCCTCTGCTTTAAAGGCGATTCGAATCTACCTCCTGAAATCTGTTTCCTGCAATTCTGCCTTGCTTTCAAATCCTCTTCGTTGCCTTCCCTCAATATATTTGTGGACGAGAGTTATCATTTCTAAGTCTGCAAGTTTGTGAATTGCAGTGCCCCTGAGCTCCATTCTTCAACTCGCTTTCTTGGGAGCTGGCCGCAAAAGCGCAGGATTGCTTCAGGCCGTATTCTGGTTCCTGGCGGCAGGCTGAGCCTGTGGTTAATTCTTCTTCCTGATGGGAAAATAGAATGACCTGTGCCTGCCCCAACACCTAGAGCTAGTCTCTCATTGGTTCCCCCTCTTCCCGTTCATCCTCAGGACAATTAGCAACCTGTACGGAACAGGAGGATAAAGGTGCTGATTCTCCAAGGAGGGAGATTGCTAGTAAAGCGGCTGGAATGGCGAACCGGAGCACAAGGAGATGAGAAATTAGGTGCGTTTTAGAAACCTTTCCCGATCACACGGTGTACCATCTTCGGGGTTTCTCATGCATGTTTTCAATGTAGGACGATGCCCTTGAACCTGGAGATTTGGGACCCATGGGATGGGTACCACGCCGTATTACTTTAAAGGGTCTGCGTTAGCTCAGCCAACCTCACGAAACCTCTCAGCCCCACGAGTGTCCACCCTTATGTCTCAATCAGCTGTGGGTCTAGATATGGTCAATCCAGGTGGCATCACAGCCCCTGAACGAATTTTGTAAGAATTTCTCTCTCTTTCACTGTCTTTGTTTCACGGGTTTTTTAAAGTAATTGATTTTTATAATGGGGTTTAGCTGCTTTTCACTGCTGTGTTTATGCCGCTTTACACCCACTTGACTCACTTACAGAGAGATATCAATACAAAGGTTTTAAGATTCTTACTAGTCAGATATATTCTTGGGCGGTGAATAGGGGGTGTTGAGTCCAGTTCACTGAGCAAGGAGTAGGTCTTGTCTATTACATATTGGGTTTCTGGAACGGTATCTGAGCTAATTTGAAACCCTTGTTTTATGCATCACCCCACCTCACCTTTCCCGTTAAGCAGCCATAGTGTGTTTTCTAAACGTGTGACTCTGTTCTGTTTTGTAATTCAGTTCAAGGGTAGCGGTTTTGACATTCCCTCTATAAGTGATATCTCATGATAAGTGTCTTTTTCTGTGTGACTTATTTCACTTAGAATCGTCGTGCCTAAATCCACTCATCATGCTGCTACTAGCCTTATGACGTTGATTTCATGGCTGAGTGATATTCCATTGTACATAAGGACCACAACTTCTTTATCCATTCTTCTCTTTCCTGGGATATTTAAGGTGTAACGAAGTGGAGGTTCTTGTCAACAGAGCAGCCCAAAACTTTGGGGTGCCTGTGTCTTGCTGATTTTTAGTTTTCCCAATTTATACGCCCATGAGAGGAAGTGCCCTATGGTCTCTAAGCTGAGTTTTTTAGATGTTTCAGGACACACCGTACACTTCTCCAGTGTGGCTGTTGGCAATTTACATCCCGCCCATCCGCGTAGCAAGGCTCCCATTTCTCCAAGGCCTGTCCAGCATTTCTGGTTTTGACACTTTATTCAGCATGGCCCTTTTGACCGATGGGAAGCGAGACTTCTTTGTAGCGCTGATTTGCCTTTCCAGGTTGCTTGGTTGGCCAAAAAGGGCGTATGCGTTTTTTCCTGAATATATTCAGGAAAAAACGCATACGCCCTTTTTGGCCAAGGGCATCATTGTCGAGGTTTTGCCGCTTTTCCTGTGCTTTAAAGGCGATTCGAATCTACCTCCTGAAATCTGTTTCCTGCAATTCTGCCTTGCTTTCAAATCCTCTTCGTTGCCTTCCCTCAATATATTTGTGGACGAGAGTTATCATTTCTAAGTCTGCAGGTTTGTGAATTGCAGTGCCCCTGAGCTCCATTCTTCAACTCGCTTTCTTGGGAGCTGGCCGCAAAAGCGCAGGATTGCTTCAGGCCGTATTCTGGTTCCTGGCGGCAGGCTGAGCCTGTGGTTAATTCTTCTTCCTGATGGGAAAATAGAATGACCTGTGCCTGCCCCAACACCTAGAGCTAGTCTCTCATTGGTTCCCCCTCTTCCCGTTCATCCTCAGGACAATTAGCAACCTGTACGGAACAGGAGGATAAAGGTGCTGATTCTCCAAGGAGGGAGATTGCTAGTAAAGCGGCTGGAATGGTGAACCGGAGCACAAGGAGATGAGAAATGAGGTGCGTTTTAGAAACCTTTCCCGATCACACGGTGTACCATCTTCGGGGTTTCTCATGCATGTTTTCAGTGTAGGACGATGCCCTTGAACCTGGAGATTTGGGACCCATGGGATGGGTACCACGCCGTATTACTTTAAAGGGTCTGCGTTTTCTCACCCAACCTCACCAAACCTCTCAGCCCCAAGAGTGTCCACCCTTATGTCTCAATCAGCTGTGGGTCTAGATATGGTCAATCCAGGTGGCATCACAGCCCCTGAACGAATTTTGTAAGAATTTCTCTCTCTTTCACTGTCTTTGTTTCACGGGTTTTGAAACGTAATTGATTTTTATAATGGGGTTTAGCTGCTTTTCACTGCTGTGTTTATGCCGCTTTACACCCATTTGACTCACTTACAGAGAGATATCAATACATAGGTTTTAAGATTCTTACTAGTCAGATATATTCTTGGGCGGTGAATAGGGGGTGTTGAGTCCAGTTCACTGAGCAAGGAGTAGGTCTTGTCTCTTACATATTGGGTTTCTGGAACGGTATCTGAGCTAATTTGAAACCCGTGTTTTATGCATCACCCCACCTCACCTTTCCCGTTAAGCAGCCATAGTGTGTTTTCTAAACGTGTGACTCTGTTCTGTTTTGTAATTCAGTTCAAGGGTAGCGGTTTTTACATTCCCTCTATGAGTGATATCTTATGATAAGTGTCTTTTTCTGTGTGACTTATTTCACTTAGAATCGTCATATCTAAATCCACTCATCATGCTGCTACTAGCCTTATGACATTGATTTCATGGCTGAGTGATATTCCATTGTACATAAGGACCGCAACTTCTTTATCCATTCTTCTCTTTCCTGGGATATTTAAGGTGTAGCGAAGTGGAGGTTCTTGTCAACAGCGTAGCCCAAAACTTTGGGGTGCCTGTGGCTTGCTGAGTTTTAGTTTTCCGAATTTATACGCCCATGAGTGGAAGTGCGCTATGCTCTCTAAGCTGAGTTTTTTAGATGTTTCAGGACACACTGTACACTTCTCCAGAGTGGCTGTTGGCAATTTACATCCCGCCCATCAGCGTAGCAAGGCTCCCATTTCTCCATGGCCTGTCCTGCATTTCTGGTTTTGACACTTTATTCAGCATGGCCCTTTTGACCGATGGGAAGCGAGACTTCTTTGTAGCGCTGATTCGCCTTTCCAGGTTGCTTGGTTGGCCAAAAAGGGCGTATGCGTTTTTTCCTGAATATATTCAGGAAAAAACGCATACGCCCTTTTTGGCCAAGGGCATCATTGTCGAGGTTTTGCCGCTTTTCCTGTGCTTTAAAGGCGATTCGAATCTACCTCCTGAAATCTGTTTCCTGCAATTCTGCCTTGCTTTCAAATCCTCTTCGTTGCCTTCCCTCAATATATTTGTGGACGAGAGTTATCATTTCTAAGTCTGCAAGTTTGTGAATTGCAGTGCCCCTGAGCTCCATTCTTCAACTCGCTTTCTTGGGAGCTGGCCGCAAAAGCGCAGGATTGCTTCAGGCCGTATTCTGGTTCCTGGCGGCAGGCTGAGCCTGTGGTTAATTCTTCTTCCTGATGGGAAAATAGAATGACCTGTGCCTGCCCCAACACCTAGAGCTAGTCTCTCATTGGTTCCCCCTCTTCCCGTTCATCCTCAGGACAATTTGCAACCTGTACGGAACAGGAGGATAAAGGTGCTGATTCTCCAAGGAGGGAGATTGCTAGTAAAGCGGCTGGAATGGCGAACCGGAGCACAAGGAGATGAGAAATGAGGTGCGTTTTAGAAACCTTTCCCGATCACACGGTGTACCATCTTCGGGGTTTCTCATGCATGTTTTCAATGTAGGACGATGCCCTTGAATCTGGAGATTTGGGACCCATGGGATGAGTACCACGCCGTATTACTTTAAAGGGTCTGCGTTAGCTCAGCCAACCTCACGAAACCTCTCAGCCCCACGAGTGTCCACCCTTATGTCTCAATCAGCTGTGGGTCTAGATATGGTCAATCCAGGTGGCATCACAGCCCCTGAACGAATTTTGTAAGAATTTCTCTCTCTTTCACTGTCTTTGTTTCACGGGTTTTTTAAAGTAATTGATTTTTATAATGGGGTTTAGCTGCTTTTCACTGCTGTGTTTATGCCGCTTTACACCCACTTGACTCACTTACAGAGAGATATCAATACATAGGTTTTAAGAGTCTTACTAGTCAGATATATTCTTGGGCGGTGAATAGGGGGTGTTGAGTCCAGTTCACTGAGCAAGGAGTAGGTCTTGTCTATTACATATTGGGTTTCTGGAACGGTATCTGAGCTAATTTGAAACCCTTGTTTTATGCATCACCCCACCTCACCTTTCCCGTTAAGCAGCCATAGTGTGTTTTCTAAACGTGTGACTCTGTTCTGTTTTGTAATTCAGTTCAAGGGTAGCGGTTTTGACATTCCCTCTATAAGTGATATCTCATGATAAGTGTCTTTTTCTGTGTGACTTATTTCACTTAGAATCGTCGTACCTAAATCCACTCATCATGCTGCTACTAGCCTTATGACGTTGATTTCATGGCTGAGTGATATTCCATTGTACATAAGGACCACAACTTCTTTATCCATTCTTCTCTTTCCTGGGATATTTAAGGTGTAACGAAGTGGAGGTTCTTGTCAACAGAGCAGCCCAAAACTTTGGGGTGCCTGTGTCTTGCTGATTTTTAGTTTTCCCAATTTATACGCCCATGAGAGGAAGTGCTCTATGGTCTCTAAGCTGAGTTTTTTAGATGTTTCAGGACACACCGTACACTTCTCCAGTGTGGCTGTTGGCAATTTACATCCCGCCCATCAGCGTAGCAAGGCTCCCATTTCTCCAAGGCCTGTCCAGCATTTCTGCTTTTGACACTTTATTCAGCATGGCCCTTTTGACCGATGGGAAGCGAGACTTCTTTGTAGCGCTGATTTGCCTTTCCAGGTTGCTTGGTTGGCCAAAAAGGGCGTATGCGTTTTTTCCTGAATATATTCAGGAAAAAACGCATACGCCCTTTTTGGCCAAGGGCATCATTGTCGAGGTTTTACCGCTTTTCCTGTGCTTTAAAGGCGATTCGAATCTACCTCCTGAAATCTGTTTCCTGCAATTCTGCCTTGCTTTCAAATCCTCTTCGTTGCCTTCCCTCAATATATTTGTGGACGAGAGTTATCATTTCTAAGTCTGCAGGTTTGTGAATTGCAGTGCCCCTGAGCTCCATTCTTCAACTCGCTTTCTTGGGAGCTGGCCGCAAAAGCGCAGGATTGCTTCAGGCCGTATTCTGGTTCCTGGCGGCAGGCTGAGCCTGTGGTTAATTCTTCTTCCTGATGGGAAAATAGAATGACCTGTGCCTGCCCCAACACCTAGAGCTAGTCTCTCATTGGTTCCCCCTCTTCCCGTTCATCCTCAGGACAATTTGAAACCTGTACGGAACAGGAGGATAAAGGTGCTGATTCTCCAAGGAGGGAGATTGCTAGTAAAGCGGCTGGAATGACGAACCGGAGCACAAGGAGATGAGAAATGAGGTGCGTTTTAGAAACCTTTCCCGATCACACGGTGTACCATCTTCGGGGTTTCTCATGCATGTTTTCAATGTAGGACGATGCCCTTGAACCTGGAGATTTGGGACCCATGGGATGGGTACCACGCCGTATTACTTTAAAGGGTCTGCGTTTTCTCACCCAACCTCACCAAACCTCTCAGCCCCAAGAGTGTCCACCCTTATGTCTCAATCAGCTGTGGGTCTAGATATGGTCAATCCAGGTGGCATCACAGCCCCTGAACGAATTTTGTAAGAATTTCTCTCTCTTTCACTGTCTTTGTTTCACGGGTTTTGAAAAGTAATTGATTTTTATAATGGGGTTTAGCTGCTTTTCACTGCTGTGTTTATGCCGCTTTACACCCATTTGACTCACTTACAGAGAGATATCAATACATAGGTTTTAAGATTCTTACTAGTCAGATATATTCTTGGGCGGTGAATAGGGGGTGTTGAGTCCAGTTCACTGAGCAAGGAGTAGGTCTTGTCTATTACATATTGGGTTTCTGGAACGGTATCTGAGCTAATTTGAAACCCGTGTTTTATGCATCACCCCACCTCACCTTTCCCGTTAAGCAGCCATAGTGTGTTTTCTAAACGTGTGACTCTGTTCTGTTTTGTAATTCAGTTCAAGGGTAGCGGTTTTTACATTCCCTCTATGAGTGATATCTTATGATAAGTGTCTTTTTCTGTGTGACTTATTTCACTTAGAATCGTCATATCTAAATCCACTCATCATGCTGCTACTAGCCTTATGACATTGATTTCATGGCTGAGTGATATTCCATTGTACATAAGGACCGCAACTTCTTTATCCATTCTTCTCTTTCCTGGGATATTTAAGGTGTAGCGAAGTGGAGGTTCTTGTCAACAGAGTAGCCCAAAACTTTGGGGTGCCTGTGGCTTGCTGAGTTTTAGTTTTCCGAATTTATACGCCCATGAGTGGAAGTGCGCTATGCTCTCTAAGCTGAGATTTTTAGATGTTTCAGGACACACTGTACACTTCTCCAGAGTGGCTGTTGGCAATTTACATCCCGCCCATCAGCGTAGCAAGGCTCCCATTTCTCCATGGCCTGTCCTGCATTTCTGGTTTTGACACTTTATTCAGCATGGCCCTTTTGACCGATGGGAAGCGAGACTTCTTTGTAGCGCTGATTCGCCTTTCCAGGTTGCTTGGTTGGCCAAAAAGGGCGTATGCGTTTTTTCCTGAATATATTCAGGAAAAAACGCATACGCCCTTTTTGGCCAAGGGCATCATTGTCGAGGTTTTGCCGCTTTTCCTGTGCTTTAAAGGCGATTCGAATCTACCTCCTGAAATCTGTTTCCTGCAATTCTGCCTTGCTTTCAAATCCTCTTCGTTGCCTTCCCTCAATATATTTGTGGACGAGAGTTATCATTTCTAAGTCTGCAGGTTTGTGAATTGCAGTGCCCCTGAGCTCCATTCTTCAACTCGCTTTCTTGGGAGCTGGCCGCAAAAGCGCAGGATTGCTTCAGGCCGTATTCTGGTTCCTGGCGGCAGGCTGAGCCTGTGGTTAATTCTTCTTCCTGATGGGAAAATAGAATGACCTGTGCCTGCCCCAACACCTAGAGCTAGTCTCTCATTGGTTCCCCCTCTTCCCGTTCATCCTCAGGACAATTAGCAACCTGTACGGAACAGGAGGATAAAGGTGCTGATTCTCCAAGGAGGGAGATTGCTAGTAAAGCGGCTGGAATGGCGAACCGGAGCACAAGGAGATGAGAAATGAGGTGCGTTTTAGAAACCTTTCCCGATCACACGGTGTACCATCTTCGGGGTTTCTCATGCATGTTTTCAATGTAGGACGATGCCCTTGAACCTGGAGATTTGGGACCCATGGGATGGGTACCACGCCGTATTACTTTAAAGGGTCTGCGTTAGCTCAGCCAACCTCACGAAACCTCTCAGCCCCACGAGTGTCCACCCTTATGTCTCAATCAGCTGTGGGTCTAGATATGGTCAATCCAGGTGGCATCACAGCCCCTGAACGAATTTTGTAAGAATTTCTCTCTCTTTCACTGTCTTTGTTTCACGGGTTTTTTAAAGTAATTGATTTTTATAATGGGGTTTAGCTGCTTTTCACTGCTGTGTTTATGCCGCTTTACACCCACTTGACTCACTTACAGAGAGATATCAATACATAGGTTTTAAGATTCTTACTAGTCAGATATATTCTTGGGCGGTGAATAGGGGGTGTTGAGTCCAGTTCACTGAGCAAGGAGTAGGTCTTGTCTATTACATATTGGGTTTCTGGAACGGTATCTGAGCTAATTTGAAACCCTTGTTTTATGCATCACCCCACCTCACCTTTCCCGTTAAGCAGCCATAGTGTGTTTTCTAAACGTGTGACTCTGTTCTGTTTTGTAATTCAGTTCAAGGGTAGCGGTTTTGACATTCCCTCTATAAGTGATATCTCATGATAAGTGTCTTTTTCTGTGTGACTTATTTCACTTAGAATCGTCGTACCTAAATCCACTCATCATGCTGCTACTAGCCTTATGACGTTGATTTCATGGCTGAGTGATATTCCATTGTACATAAGGACCACAACTTCTTTATCCATTCTTCTCTTTCCTGGGATATTTAAGGTGTAACGAAGTGGAGGTTCTTGTCAACAGAGCAGCCCAAAACTTTGGGGTGCCTGTGTCTTGCTGATTTTTAGTTTTCCCAATTTATACGCCCATGAGAGGAAGTGCCCTATGGTCTCTAAGCTGAGTTTTTTAGATGTTTCAGGACACACCGTACACTTCTCCAGTGTGGCTGTTGGCAATTTACATCCCGCCCATCAGCGTAGCAAGGCTCCCATTTCTCCAAGGCCTGTCCAGCATTTCTGCTTTTGACACTTTATTCAGCATGGCCCTTTTGACCGATGGGAAGCGAGACTTCTTTGTAGCGCTGATTTGCCTTTCCAGGTTGCTTGGTTGGCCAAAAAGGGCGTATGCGTTTTTTCCTGAATATATTCAGGAAAAAACGCATACGCCCTTTTTGGCCAAGGGCATCATTGTCGAGGTTTTACCGCTTTTCCTGTGCTTTAAAGGCGATTCAAATCTACCTCCTGAAATCTGTTTCCTGCAATTCTGCCTTGCTTTCAAATCCTCTTCGTTGCCTTCCCTCAATATATTTGTGGACGAGAGTTATCATTTCTAAGTCTGCAGGTTTGTGAATTGCAGTGCCCCTGAGCTCCATTCTTCAACTCGCTTTCTTGGGAGCTGGCCGCAAAAGCGCAGGATTGCTTCAGGCCGTATTCTGGTTCCTGGCGGCAGGCTGAGCCTGTGGTTAATTCTTCTTCCTGATGGGAAAATAGAATGACCTGTGCCTGCCCCAACACCTAGAGCTAGTCTCTCATTGGTTCCCCCTCTTCCCGTTCATCCTCAGGACAATTAGCAACCTGTACGGAACAGGAGGATAAAGGTGCTGATTCTCCAAGGAGGGAGATTGCTAGTAAAGCGGCTGGAATGGCGAACCAGAGCACAAGGAGATGAGAAATGAGGTGCGTTTTAGAAACCTTTCCCGATCACACGGTGTACCATCTTCGGGGTTTCTCATGCATGTTTTCAATGTAGGACGATGCCCTTGAACCTGGAGATTTGGGACCCATGGGATGGGTACCACGCCGTATTACTTTAAAGGGTCTGCGTTAGCTCAGCCAACCTCACGAAACCTCTCAGCCCCACGAGTGTCCACCCTTATGTCTCAATCAGCTGTGGGTCTAGATATGGTCAATCCAGGTGGCATCACAGCCCCTGAACAAATTTTGTAAGAATTTCTCTCTCTTTCACTGTCTTTGTTTCACGGGTTTTTTAAAGTAATTGATTTTTATAATGGGGTTTAGCTGCTTTTCACTGCTGTGTTTATGCCGCTTTACACCCACTTGACTCACTTACAGAGAGATATCAATACATAGGTTTTAAGATTCTTACTAGTCAGATATATTCTTGGGCGGTGAATAGGGGGTGTTGAGTCCAGTTCACTGAGCAAGGAGTAGGTCTTGTCTATTACATATTGGGTTTCTGGAACGGTATCTGAGCTAATTTGAAACCCTTGTTTTATGCATCACCCCACCTCACCTTTCCCGTTAAGCAGCCATAGTGTGTTTTCTAAACGTGTGACTCTGTTCTGTTTTGTAATTCAGTTCAAGGGTAGCGGTTTTGACATTCCCTCTATAAGTGATATCTCATGATAAGTGTCTTTTTCTGTGTGACTTATTTCACTTAGAATCGTCGTACCTAAATCCACTCATCATGCTGCTACTAGCCTTATGACGTTGATTTCATGGCTGAGTGATATTCCATTGTACATAAGGACCACAACTTCTTTATCCATTCTTCTCTTTCCTGGGATATTTAAGGTGTAACGAAGTGGAGGTTCTTGTCAACAGAGCAGCCCAAAACTTTGGGGTGCCTGTGTCTTGCTGATTTTTAGTTTTCCCAATTTATACGCCCATGAGAGGAAGTGCCCTATGGTCTCTAAGCTGAGTTTTTTAGATGTTTCAGGACACACCGTACACTTCTCCAGTGTGGCTGTTGGCAATTTACATCCCGCCCATCAGCGTAGCAAGGCTCCCATTTCTCCAAGGCCTGTCCAGCATTTCTGGTTTTGACACTTTATTCAGCATGGCCCTTTTGACCGATGGGAAGCGAGACTTCTTTGTAGCGCTGATTTGCCTTTCCAGGTTGCTTGGTTGGCCAAAAAGGGCGTATGCGTTTTTTCCTGAATATATTCAGGAAAAAACGCATACGCCCTTTTTGGCCAAGGGCATCATCGTCGAGGTTTTGCCGCTTTTCCTGTGCTTTAAAGGCGATTCGAATCTACCTCCTGAAATCTGTTTCCTGCAATTCTGCCTTGCTTTCAAATCCTGTTCGTTGCCTTCCCTCAATATATTTGTGGACGAGAGTTATCATTTCTAAGTCTGCAGGTTTGTGAATTGCAGTGCCCCTGAGCTCCATTCTTCAACTCGCTTTCTTGGGAGCTGGCCGCAAAAGCGCAGGATTGCTTCAGGCCGTATTCTGGTTCCTGGCGGCAGGCTGAGCCTGTGGTTAATTCTTCTTCCTGATGGGAAAATAGAATGACCTGTGCCTGCCCCAACACCTAGAGCTAGTCTCTCATTGGTTCCCCCTCTTCCCGTTCATCCTCAGGACAATTAGCAACCTCTACGGAACAGGAGGATAAAGGTGCTGATTCTCCAAGGAGGGAGATTGCTAGTAAAGCGGCTGGAATGGTGAACCGGAGCACAAGGAGATGAGAAATGAGGTGCGTTTTAGAAACCTTTCCCGATCACACGGTGTACCATCTTCGGGGTTTCTCATGCATGTTTTCAATGTAGGACGATGCCCTTGAACCTGGAGATTTGGGACCCATGGGATGGGTACCACGCCGTATTACTTTAAAGGGTCTGCGTTTTCTCACCCAACCTCACCAAACCTCTCAGCCCCAAGAGTGTCCACCCTTATGTCTCAATCAGCTGTGGGTCTAGATATGGTCAATCCAGGTGGCATCACAGCCCCTGAACGAATTTTGTAAGAATTTCTCTCTCTTTCACTGTCTTTGTTTCACGGGTTTTGAAACGTAATTGATTTTTATAATGGGGTTTAGCTGCTTTTCACTGCTGTGTTTATGCCGCTTTACACCCATTTGACTCACTTACAGAGAGATATCAATACATAGGTTTTAAGATTCTTACTAGTCAGATATATTCTTGGGCGGTGAATAGGGGGTGTTGAGTCCAGTTCACTGAGCAAGGAGTAGGTCTTGTCTCTTACATATTGGGTTTCTGGAACGGTATCTGAGCTAATTTGAAACCCGTGTTTTATGCATCACCCCACCTCACCTTTCCCGTTAAGCAGCCATAGTGTGTTTTCTAAACGTGTGACTCTGTTCTGTTTTGTAATTCAGTTCAAGGGTAGCGGTTTTTACATTCCCTCTATGAGTGATATCTTATGATAAGTGTCTTTTTCTGTGTGACTTATTTCACTTAGAATCGTCATATCTAAATCCACTCATCATGCTGCTACTAGCCTTATGACATTGATTTCATGGCTGAGTGATATTCCATTGTACATAAGGACCGCAACTTCTTTATCCATTCTTCTCTTTCCTGGGATATTTAAGGTGTAGCGAAGTGGAGGTTCTTGTCAACAGCGTAGCCCAAAACTTTGGGGTGCCTGTGGCTTGCTGAGTTTTAGTTTTCCGAATTTATACGCCCATGAGTGGAAGTGCGCTATGCTCTCTAAGCTGAGTTTTTTAGATGTTTCAGGACACACTGTACACTTCTCCAGAGTGGCTGTTGGCAATTTACATCCCGCCCATCAGCGTAGCAAGGCTCCCATTTCTCCATGGCCTGTCCTGCATTTCTGGTTTTGACACTTTATTCAGCATGGCCCTTTTGACCGATGGGAAGCGAGACTTCTTTGTAGCGCTGATTCGCCTTTCCAGGTTGCTTGGTTGGCCAAAAAGGGCGTATGCGTTTTTTCCTGAATATATTCAGGAAAAAACGCATACGCCCTTTTTGGCCAAGGGCATCATTGTCGAGGTTTTGCCGCTTTTCCTGTGCTTTAAAGGCGATTCGAATCTACCTCCTGAAATCTGTTTCCTGCAATTCTGCCTTGCTTTCAAATCCTCTTCGTTGCCTTCCCTCAATATATTTGTGGACGAGAGTTATCATTTCTAAGTCTGCAAGTTTGTGAATTGCAGTGCCCCTGAGCTCCATTCTTCAACTCGCTTTCTTGGGAGCTGGCCGCAAAAGCGCAGGATTGCTTCAGGCCGTATTCTGGTTCCTGGCGGCAGGCTGAGCCTGTGGTTAATTCTTCTTCCTGATGGGAAAATAGAATGACCTGTGCCTGCCCCAACACCTAGAGCTAGTCTCTCATTGGTTCCCCCTCTTCCCGTTCATCCTCAGGACAATTTGCAACCTGTACGGAACAGGAGGATAAAGGTGCTGATTCTCCAAGGAGGGAGATTGCTAGTAAAGCGGCTGGAATGGCGAACCGGAGCACAAGGAGATGAGAAATGAGGTGCGTTTTAGAAACCTTTCCCGATCACACGGTGTACCATCTTCGGGGTTTCTCATGCATGTTTTCAATGTAGGACGATGCCCTTGAATCTGGAGATTTGGGACCCATGGGATGAGTACCACGCCGTATTACTTTAAAGGGTCTGCGTTAGCTCAGCCAACCTCACGAAACCTCTCAGCCCCACGAGTTTCCACCCTTATGTCTCAATCAGCTGTGGGTCTAGATATGGTCAATCCAGGTGGCATCACAGCCCCTGAACGAATTTTGTAAGAATTTCTCTCTCTTTCACTGTCTTTGTTTCACGGGTTTTTTAAAGTAATTGATTTTTATAATGGGGTTTAGCTGCTTTTCACTGCTGTGTTTATGCCGCTTTACACCCACTTGACTCACTTACAGAGAGATATCAATACATAGGTTTTAAGATTCTTACTAGTCAGATATATTCTTGGGCGGTGAATAGGGGGTGTTGAGTCCAGTTCAATGAGCAAGGAGTAGGTCTTGTCTATTACATATTGGGTTTCTGGAACGGTATCTGAGCTAATTTGAAACCCTTGTTTTATGCATCACCCCACCTCACCTTTCCCGTTAAGCAGCCATAGTGTGTTTTCTAAACGTGTGACTCTGTTCTGTTTTGTAATTCAGTTCAAGGGTAGCGGTTTTGACATTCCCTCTATAAGTGATATCTCATGATAAGTGTCTTTTTCTGTGTGACTTATTTCACTTAGAATCGTCGTACCTAAATCCACTCATCATGCTGCTACTAGCCTTATGACGTTGATTTCATGGCTGAGTGATATTCCATTGTACATAAGGACCACAACTTCTTTATCCATTCTTCTCTTTCCTGGGATATTTAAGGTGTAACGAAGTGGAGGTTCTTGTCAACAGAGCAGCCCAAAACTTTGGGGTGCCTGTGTCTTGCTGATTTTTAGTTTTCCCAATTTATACGCCCATGAGAGGAAGTGCTCTATGGTCTCTAAGCTGAGTTTTTTAGATGTTTCAGGACACACCGTACACTTTTCCAGTGTGGCTGTTGGCAATTTACATCCCGCCCATCAGCGTAGCAAGGCTCCCATTTCTCCAAGGCCTGTCCAGCATTTCTGGTTTTGACACTTTATTCAGCATGGCCCTTTTGACCGATGGGAAGCGAGACTTCTTTGTAGCGCTGATTTGCCTTTCCAGGTTGCTTGGTTGGCCAAAAAGGGCGTATGCGTTTTTTCCTGAATATATTCAGGAAAAAACGCATACGCCCTTTTTGGCCAAGGGCATCATTGTCGAGGTTTTACCGCTTTTCCTGTGCTTTAAAGGCGATTCGAATCTACCTCCTGAAATCTGTTTCCTGCAATTCTGCCTTGCTTTCAAATCCTCTTCGTTGCCTTCCCTCAATATATTTGTGGACGAGAGTTATCATTTCTAAGTCTGCAGGTTTGTGAATTGCAGTGCCCCTGAGCTCCATTCTTCAACTCGCTTTCTTGGGAGCTGGCCGCAAAAGCGCAGGATTGCTTCAGGCCGTATTCTGGTTCCTGGCGGCAGGCTGAGCCTGTGGTTAATTCTTCTTCCTGATGGGAAAATAGAATGACCTGTGCCTGCCCCAACACCTAGAGCTAGTCTCTCATTGGTTCCCCCTCTTCCCGTTCATCCTCAGGACAATTTGAAACCTGTACGGAACAGGAGGATAAAGGTGCTGATTCTCCAAGGAGGGAGATTGCTAGTAAAGCGGCTGGAATGACGAACCGGAGCACAAGGAGATGAGAAATGAGGTGCGTTTTAGAAACCTTTCCCGATCACACGGTGTACCATCTTCGGGGTTTCTCATGCATGTTTTCAATGTAGGACGATGCCCTTGAACCTGGAGATTTGGGACCCATGGGATGGGTACCACGCCGTATTACTTTAAAGGGTCTGCGTTAGCTCAGCCAACCTCACCAAACCTCTCAGCCCCAAGAGTGTCCACCCTTATGTCTCAATCAGCTGTGGGTCTAGATATGGTCAATCCAGGTGGCATCACAGCCCCTGAACGAATTTTGTAAGAATTTCTCTCTCTTTCACTGTCTTTGTTTCACGGGTTTTGAAAAGTAATTGATTTTTATAATGGGGTTTAGCTGCTTTTCACTGCTGTGTTTATGCCGCTTTACACCCATTTGACTCACTTACAGAGAGATATCAATACATAGGTTTTAAGATTCTTACTAGTCAGATATATTCTTGGGCGGTGAATAGGGGGTGTTGAGTCCAGTTCACTGAGCAAGGAGTAGGTCTTGTCTATTACATATTGGGTTTCTGGAACGGTATCTGAGCTAATTTGAAACCCGTGTTTTATGCATCACCCCACCTCACCTTTCCCGTTAAGCAGCCATAGTGTGTTTTCTAAACGTGTGACTCTGTTCTGTTTTGTAATTCAGTTCAAGGGTAGCGGTTTTTACATTCCCTCTATGAGTGATATCTTATGATAAGTGTCTTTTTCTGTGTGACTTATTTCACTTAGAATCGTCATATCTAAATCCACTCATCATGCTGCTACTAGCCTTATGACATTGATTTCATGGCTGAGTGATATTCCATTGTACATAAGGACCGCAACTTCTTTATCCATTCTTCTCTTTCCTGGGATATTTAAGGTGTAGCGAAGTGGAGGTTCTTGTCAACAGAGTAGCCCAAAACTTTGGGGTGCCTGTGGCTTGCTGAGTTTTAGTTTTCCGAATTTATACGCCCATGAGTGGAAGTGCGCTATGCTCTCTAAGCTGAGATTTTTAGATGTTTCAGGACACACTGTACACTTCTCCAGAGTGGCTGTTGGCAATTTACATCCCGCCCATCAGCGTAGCAAGGCTCCCATTTCTCCATGGCCTGTCCTGCATTTCTGGTTTTGACACTTTATTCAGCATGGCCCTTTTGACCGATGGGAAGCGAGACTTCTTTGTAGCGCTGATTCGCCTTTCCAGGTTGCTTGGTTGGCCAAAAAGGGCGTATGCGTTTTTTCCTGAATATATTCAGGAAAAAACGCATACGCCCTTTTTGGCCAAGGGCATCATTGTCGAGGTTTTGCCGCTTTTCCTCTGCTTTAAAGGCGATTCGAATCTACCTCCTGAAATCTGTTTCCTGCAATTCTGCCTTGCTTTCAAATCCTCTTCGTTGCCTTCCCTCAATATATTTGTGGACGAGAGTTATCATTTCTAAGTCTGCAGGTTTGTGAATTGCAGTGCCCCTGAGCTCCATTCTTCAACTCGCTTTCTTGGGAGCTGGCCGCAAAAGCGCAGGATTACTTCAGGCCGTATTCTGGTTCCTGGCGGCAGGCTGAGCCTGTGGTTAATTCTTCTTCCTGATGGGAAAATAGAATGACCTGTGCCTGCCCCAACACCTAGAGCTAGTCTCTCATTGGTTCCCCCTCTTCCCGTTCATCCTCAGGACAATTAGCAACCTGTACGGAACAGGAGGATAAAGGTGCTGATTCTCCAAGGAGGGAGATTGCTAGTAAAGCGGCTGGAATGGCGAACCGGAGCACAAGGAGATGAGAAATGAGGTGCGTTTTAGAAACCTTTCCCGATCACACGGTGTACCATCTTCGGGGTTTCTCATGCATGTTTTCAATGTAGGACGATGCCCTTGAACCTGGAGATTTGGGACCCATGGGATGGGTACCACGCCGTATTACTTTAAAGGGTCTGCGTTAGCTCAGCCAACCTCACGAAACCTCTCAGCCCCACGAGTGTCCACCCTTATGTCTCAATCAGCTGTGGGTCTAGATATGGTCAATCCAGGTGGCATCACAGCCCCTGAACGAATTTTGTAAGAATTTCTCTCTCTTTCACTGTCTTTGTTTCACGGGTTTTTTAAAGTAATTGATTTTTATAATGGGGTTTAGCTGCTTTTCACTGCTGTGTTTATGCCGCTTTACACCCACTTGACTCACTTACAGAGAGATATCAATACATAGGTTTTAAGATTCTTACTAGTCAGATATATTCTTGGGCGGTGAATAGGGGGTGTTGAGTCCAGTTCACTGAGCAAGGAGTAGGTCTTGTCTATTACATATTGGGTTTCTGGAACGGTATCTGAGCTAATTTGAAACCCTTGTTTTATGCATCACCCCACCTCACCTTTCCCGTTAAGCAGCCATAGTGTGTTTTCTAAACGTGTGACTCTGTTCTGTTTTGTAATTCAGTTCAAGGGTAGCGGTTTTGACATTCCCTCTATAAGTGATATCTCATGATAAGTGTCTTTTTCTGTGTGACTTATTTCACTTAGAATCGTCGTACCTAAATCCACTCATCATGCTGCTACTAGCCTTATGACGTTGATTTCATGGCTGAGTGATATTCCATTGTACATAAGGACCACAACTTCTTTATCCATTCTTCTCTTTCCTGGGATATTTAAGGTGTAACGAAGTGGAGGTTCTTGTCAACAGAGCAGCCCAAAACTTTGGGGTGCCTGTGTCTTGCTGATTTTTAGTTTTCCCAATTTATACGCCCATGAGAGGAAGTGCCCTATGGTCTCTAAGCTGAGTTTTTTAGATGTTTCAGGACACACCGTACACTTCTCCAGTGTGGCTGTTGGCAATTTACATCCCGCCCATCAGCGTAGCAAGGCTCCCATTTCTCCAAGGCCTGTCCAGCATTTCTGCTTTTGACACTTTATTCAGCATGGCCCTTTTGACCGATGGGAAGCGAGACTTCTTTGTAGCGCTGATTTGCCTTTCCAGGTTGCTTGGTTGGCCAAAAAGGGCGTATGCGTTTTTTCCTGAATATATTCAGGAAAAAACGCATACGCCCTTTTTGGCCAAGGGCATCATTGTCGAGGTTTTACCGCTTTTCCTGTGCTTTAAAGGCGATTCAAATCTACCTCCTGAAATCTGTTTCCTGCAATTCTGCCTTGCTTTCAAATCCTCTTCGTTGCCTTCCCTCAATATATTTGTGGACGAGAGTTATCATTTCTAAGTCTGCAGGTTTGTGAATTGCAGTGCCCCTGAGCTCCATTCTTCAACTCGCTTTCTTGGGAGCTGGCCGCAAAAGCGCAGGATTGCTTCAGGCCGTATTCTGGTTCCTGGCGGCAGGCTGAGCCTGTGGTTAATTCTTCTTCCTGATGGGAAAATAGAATGACCTGTGCCTGCCCCAACACCTAGAGCTAGTCTCTCATTGGTTCCCCCTCTTCCCGTTCATCCTCAGGACAATTAGCAACCTGTACGGAACAGGAGGATAAAGGTGCTGATTCTCCAAGGAGGGAGATTGCTAGTAAAGCGGCTGGAATGGCGAACCAGAGCACAAGGAGATGAGAAATGAGGTGCGTTTTAGAAACCTTTCCCGATCACACGGTGTACCATCTTCGGGGTTTCTCATGCATGTTTTCAATGTAGGACGATGCCCTTGAACCTGGAGATTTGGGACCCATGGGATGGGTACCACGCCGTATTACTTTAAAGGGTCTGCGTTAGCTCAGCCAACCTCACGAAACCTCTCAGCCCCACGAGTGTCCACCCTTATGTCTCAATCAGCTGTGGGTCTAGATATGGTCAATCCAGGTGGCATCACAGCCCCTGAACGAATTTTGTAAGAATTTCTCTCTCTTTCACTGTCTTTGTTTCACGGGTTTTTTAAAGTAATTGATTTTTATAATGGGGTTTAGCTGCTTTTCACTGCTGTGTTTATGCCGCTTTACACCCACTTGACTCACTTACAGAGAGATATCAATACATAGGTTTTAAGATTCTTACTAGTCAGATATATTCTTGGGCGGTGAATAGGGGGTGTTGAGTCCAGTTCACTGAGCAAGGAGTAGGTCTTGTCTATTACATATTGGGTTTCTGGAACGGTATCTGAGCTAATTTGAAACCCTTGTTTTATGCATCACCCCACCTCACCTTTCCCGTTAAGCAGCCATAGTGTGTTTTCTAAACGTGTGACTCTGTTCTGTTTTGTAATTCAGTTCAAGGGTAGCGGTTTTGACATTCCCTCTATAAGTGATATCTCATGATAAGTGTCTTTTTCTGTGTGACTTATTTCACTTAGAATCGTCGTACCTAAATCCACTCATCATGCTGCTACTAGCCTTATGACGTTGATTTCATGGCTGAGTGATATTCCATTGTACATAAGGACCACAACTTCTTTATCCATTCTTCTCTTTCCTGGGATATTTAAGGTGTAACGAAGTGGAGGTTCTTGTCAACAGAGCAGCCCAAAACTTTGGGGTGCCTGTGTCTTGCTGATTTTTAGTTTTCCCAATTTATACGCCCATGAGAGGAAGTGCCCTATGGTCTCTAAGCTGAGTTTTTTAGATGTTTCAGGACACACCGTACACTTCTCCAGTGTGGCTGTTGGCAATTTACATCCCGCCCATCAGCGTAGCAAGGCTCCCATTTCTCCAAGGCCTGTCCAGCATTTCTGGTTTTGACACTTTATTCAGCATGGCCCTTTTGACCGATGGGAAGCGAGACTTCTTTGTAGCGCTGATTTGCCTTTCCAGGTTGCTTGGTTGGCCAAAAAGGGCGTATGCGTTTTTTCCTGAATATATTCAGGAAAAAACGCATACGCCCTTTTTGGCCAAGGGCATCATCGTCGAGGTTTTGCCGCTTTTCCTGTGCTTTAAAGGCGATTCGAATCTACCTCCTGAAATCTGTTTCCTGCAATTCTGCCTTGCTTTCAAATCCTCTTCGTTGCCTTCCCTCAATATATTTGTGGACGAGAGTTATCATTTCTAAGTCTGCAGGTTTGTGAATTGCAGTGCCCCTGAGCTCCATTCTTCAACTCGCTTTCTTGGGAGCTGGCCGCAAAAGCGCAGGATTGCTTCAGGCCGTATTCTGGTTCCTGGCGGCAGGCTGAGCCTGTGGTTAATTCTTCTTCCTGATGGGAAAATAGAATGACCTGTGCCTGCCCCAACACCTAGAGCTAGTCTCTCATTGGTTCCCCCTCTTCCCGTTCATCCTCAGGACAATTAGCAACCTGTACGGAACAGGAGGATAAAGGTGCTGATTCTCCAAGGAGGGAGATTGCTAGTAAAGCGGCTGGAATGGTGAACCGGAGCACAAGGAGATGAGAAATGAGGTGCGTTTTAGAAACCTTTCCCGATCACACGGTGTACCATCTTCGGGGTTTCTCATGCATGTTTTCAATGTAGGACGATGCCCTTGAACCTGGAGATTTGGGACCCATGGGATGGGTACCACGCCGTATTACTTTAAAGGGTCTGCGTTTTCTCACCCAACCTCACCAAACCTCTCAGCCTCAAGAGTGTCCACCCTTATGTCTCAATCAGCTGTGGGTCTAGATATGGTCAATCCAGGTGGCATCACAGCCCCTGAACGAATTTTGTAAGAATTTCTCTCTCTTTCACTGTCTTTGTTTCACGGGTTTTGAAACGTAATTGATTTTTATAATGGGGTTTAGCTGCTTTTCACTGCTGTGTTTATGCCGCTTTACACCCATTTGACTCACTTACAGAGAGATATCAATACATAGGTTTTAAGATTCTTACTAGTCAGATATATTCTTGGGCGGTGAATAGGGGGTGTTGAGTCCAGTTCACTGAGCAAGGAGTAGGTCTTGTCTCTTACATATTGGGTTTCTGGAACGGTATCTGAGCTAATTTGAAACCCGTGTTTTATGCATCACCCCACCTCACCTTTCCCGTTAAGCAGCCATAGTGTGTTTTCTAAACGTGTGACTCTGTTCTGTTTTGTAATTCAGTTCAAGGGTAGCGGTTTTTACATTCCCTCTATGAGTGATATCTTATGATAAGTGTCTTTTTCTGTGTGACTTATTTCACTTAGAATCGTCATATCTAAATCCACTCATCATGCTGCTACTAGCCTTATGACATTGATTTCATGGCTGAGTGATATTCCATTGTACATAAGGACCGCAACTTCTTTATCCATTCTTCTCTTTCCTGGGATATTTAAGGTGTAGCGAAGTGGAGGTTCTTGTCAACAGAGTAGCCCAAAACTTTGGGGTGCCTGTGGCTTGCTGAGTTTTAGTTTTCCGAATTTATACGCCCATGAGTGGAAGTGCGCTATGCTCTCTAAGCTGAGTTTTTTAGATGTTTCAGGACACACTGTACACTTCTCCAGAGTGGCTGTTGGCAATTTACATCCCGCCCATCAGCGTAGCAAGGCTCCCATTTCTCCATGGCCTGTCCTGCATTTCTGGTTTTGACACTTTATTCAGCATGGCCCTTTTGACCGATGGGAAGCGAGACTTCTTTGTAGCGCTGATTCGCCTTTCCAGGTTGCTTGGTTGGCCAAAAAGGGCGTATGCGTTTTTTCCTGAATATATTCAGGAAAAAACGCATACGCCCTTTTTGGCCAAGGGCATCATTGTCGAGGTTTTGCCGCTTTTCCTCTGCTTTAAAGGCGATTCGAATCTACCTCCTGAAATCTGTTTCCTGCAATTCTGCCTTGCTTTCAAATCCTCTTCGTTGCCTTCCCTCAATATATTTGTGGACGAGAGTTATCATTTCTAAGTCTGCAGGTTTGTGAATTGCAGTGCCCCTGAGCTCCATTCTTCAACTCGCTTTCTTGGGAGCTGGCCGCAAAAGCGCAGGATTGCTTCAGGCCGTATTCTGGTTCCTGGCGGCAGGCTGAGCCTGTGGTTAATTCTTCTTCCTGATGGGAAAATAGAATGACCTGTGCCTGCCCCAACACCTAGAGCTAGTCTCTCATTGGTTCCCCCTCTTCCCGTTCATCCTCAGGACAATTAGCAACCTGTACGGAACAGGAGGATAAAGGTGCTGATTCTCCAAGGAGGGAGATTGCTAGTAAAGCGGCTGGAATGGCGAACCGGAGCACAAGGAGATGAGAAATTAGGTGCGTTTTAGAAACCTTTCCCGATCACACGGTGTACCATCTTCGGGGTTTCTCATGCATGTTTTCAATGTAGGACGATGCCCTTGAACCTGGAGATTTGGGACCCATGGGATGGGTACCACGCCGTATTACTTTAAAGGGTCTGCGTTAGCTCAGCCAACCTCACGAAACCTCTCAGCCCCACGAGTGTCCACCCTTATGTCTCAATCAGCTCTGGGTCTAGATATGGTCAATCCAGGTGGCATCACAGCCCCTGAACGAATTTTGTAAGAATTTCTCTCTCTTTCACTGTCTTTGTTTCACGGGTTTTTTAAAGTAATTGATTTTTATAATGGGGTTTAGCTGCTTTTCACTGCTGTGTTTATGCCGCTTTACACCCACTTGACTCACTTACAGAGAGATATCAATACAAAGGTTTTAAGATTCTTACTAGTCAGATATATTCTTGGGCGGTGAATAGGGGGTGTTGAGTCCAGTTCACTGAGCAAGGAGTAGGTCTTGTCTATTACATATTGGGTTTCTGGAACGGTATCTGAGCTAATTTGAAACCCTTGTTTTATGCATCACCCCACCTCACCTTTCCCGTTAAGCAGCCATAGTGTGTTTTCTAAACGTGTGACTCTGTTCTGTTTTGTAATTCAGTTCAAGGGTAGCGGTTTTGACATTCCCTCTATAAGTGATATCTCATGATAAGTGTCTTTTTCTGTGTGACTTATTTCACTTAGAATCGTCGTGCCTAAATCCACTCATCATGCTGCTACTAGCCTTATGACGTTGATTTCATGGCTGAGTGATATTCCATTGTACATAAGGACCACAACTTCTTTATCCATTCTTCTCTTTCCTGGGATATTTAAGGTGTAACGAAGTGGAGGTTCTTGTCAACAGAGCAGCCCAAAACTTTGGGGTGCCTGTGTCTTGCTGATTTTTAGTTTTCCCAATTTATACGCCCATGAGAGGAAGTGCCCTATGGTCTCTAAGCTGAGTTTTTTAGATGTTTCAGGACACACCGTACACTTCTCCAGTGTGGCTGTTGGCAATTTACATCCCGCCCATCCGCGTAGCAAGGCTCCCATTTCTCCAAGGCCTGTCCAGCATTTCTGGTTTTGACACTTTATTCAGCATGGCCCTTTTGACCGATGGGAAGCGAGACTTCTTTGTAGCGCTGATTTGCCTTTCCAGGTTGCTTGGTTGGCCAAAAAGGGCGTATGCGTTTTTTCCTGAATATATTCAGGAAAAAACGCATACGCCCTTTTTGGCCAAGGGCATCATTGTCGAGGTTTTGCCGCTTTTCCTCTGCTTTAAAGGCGATTCGAATCTACCTCCTGAAATCTGTTTCCTGCAATTCTGCCTTGCTTTCAAATCCTCTTCGTTGCCTTCCCTCAATATATTTGTGGACGAGAGTTATCATTTCTAAGTCTGCAGGTTTGTGAATTGCAGTGCCCCTGAGCTCCATTCTTCAACTCGCTTTCTTGGGAGCTGGCCGCAAAAGCGCAGGATTGCTTCAGGCCGTATTCTGGTTCCTGGCGGCAGGCTGAGCCTGTGGTTAATTCTTCTTCCTGATGGGAAAATAGAATGACCTGTGCCTGCCCCAACACCTAGAGCTAGTCTCTCATTGGTTCCCCCTCTTCCCGTTCATCCTCAGGACAATTAGCAACCTGTACGGAACAGGAGGATAAAGGTGCTGATTCTCCAAGGAGGGAGATTGCTAGTAAAGCGGCTGGAATGGTGAACCGGAGCACAAGGAGATGAGAAATGAGGTGCGTTTTAGAAACCTTTCCCGATCACACGGTGTACCATCTTCGGGGTTTCTCATGCATGTTTTCAATGTAGGACGATGCCCTTGAACCTGGAGATTTGGGACCCATGGGATGGGTACCACGCCGTATTACTTTAAAGGGTCTGCGTTTTCTCACCCAACCTCACCAAACCTCTCAGCCCCAAGAGTGTCCACCCTTATGTCTCAATCAGCTGTGGGTCTAGATATGGTCAATCCAGGTGGCATCACAGCCCCTGAACGAATTTTGTAAGAATTTCTCTCTCTTTCACTGTCTTTGTTTCACGGGTTTTTTAAAGTAATTGATTTTTATAATGGGGTTTAGCTGCTTTTCACTGCTGTGTTTATGCCGCTTTACACCCATTTGACTCACTTACAGAGAGATATCAATACATAGGTTTTAAGATTCTTACTAGTCAGATATATTCTTGGGCGGTGAATAGGGGGTGTTGAGTCCAGTTCACTGAGCAAGGAGTAGGTCTTGTCTCTTACATATTGGGTTTCTGGAACGGTATCTGAGCTAATTTGAAACCCGTGTTTTATGCATCACCCCACCTCACCTTTCCCGTTAAGCAGCCATAGTGTGTTTTCTAAACGTGTGACTCTTCTGTTTTGTAATTCAGTTCAAGGGTAGCGGTTTTTACATTCCCTCTATGAGTGATATCTTATGATAAGTGTCTTTTTCTGTGTGACTTATTTCACTTAGAATCGTCATATCTAAATCCACTCATCATGCTGCTACTAGCCTTATGACATTGATTTCATGGCTGAGTGATATTCCATTGTACATAAGGACCGCAACTTCTTTATCCATTCTTCTCTTTCCTGGGATATTTAAGGTGTAGCGAAGTGGAGGTTCTTGTCAACAGAGTAGCCCAAAACTTTGGGGTGCCTGTGGCTTGCTGAGTTTTAGTTTTCCGAATTTATACGCCCATGAGTGGAAGTGCGCTATGCTCTCTAAGCTGAGTTTTTTAGATGTTTCAGGACACACTGTACACTTCTCCAGAGTGGCTGTTGGCAATTTACATCCCGCCCATCAGCGTAGCAAGGCTCCCATTTCTCCATGGCCTGTCCTGCATTTCTGGTTTTGACACTTTATTCAGCATGGCCCTTTTGACCGATGGGAAGCGAGACTTCTTTGTAGCGCTGATTCGCCTTTCCAGGTTGCTTGGTTGGCCAAAAAGGGCGTATGCGTTTTTTCCTGAATATATTCAGGAAAAAACGCATACGCCCTTTTTGGCCAAGGGCATCATTGTCGAGGTTTTGCCGCTTTTCCTGTGCTTTAAAGGCGATTCGAATCTACCTCCTGAAATCTGTTTCCTGCAATTCTGCCTTGCTTTCAAATCCTCTTCGTTGCCTTCCCTCAATATATTTGTGGACGAGAGTTATCATTTCTAAGTCTGCAAGTTTGTGAATTGCAGTGCCCCTGAGCTCCATTCTTCAACTCGCTTTCTTGGGAGCTGGCCGCAAAAGCGCAGGATTGCTTCAGGCCGTATTCTGGTTCCTGGCGGCAGGCTGAGCCTGTGGTTAATTCTTCTTCCTGATGGGAAAATAGAATGACCTGTGCCTGCCCCAACACCTAGAGCTAGTCTCTCATTGGTTCCCCCTCTTCCCGTTCATCCTCAGGACAATTTGCAACCTGTACGGAACAGGAGGATAAAGGTGCTGATTCTCCAAGGAGGGAGATTGCTAGTAAAGCGGCTGGAATGGCGAACCGGAGCACAAGGAGATGAGAAATGAGGTGCGTTTTAGAAACCTTTCCCGATCACACGGTGTACCATCTTCGGGGTTTCTCATGCATGTTTTCAATGTAGGACGATGCCCTTGAATCTGGAGATTTGGGACCCATGGGATGAGTACCACGCCGTATTACTTTAAAGGGTCTGCGTTAGCTCAGCCAACCTCACCAAACCTCTCAGCCCCACGAGTGTCCACTCTTATGTCTCAATCAGCTGTGGGTCTAGATATGGTCAATCCAGGTGGCATCACAGCCCCTGAACGAATTTTGTAAGAATTTCTCTCTCTTTCACTGTCTTTGTTTCACGGGTTTTTTAAAGTAATTGATTTTTATAATGGGGTTTAGCTGCTTTTCACTGCTGTGTTTATGCCGCTTTACACCCACTTGACTCACTTACAGAGAGATATCAATACATAGGTTTTAAGATTCTTACTAGTCAGATATATTCTTGGGCGGTGAATAGGGGGTGTTGAGTCCAGTTCACTGAGCAAGGAGTAGGTCTTGTCTATTACATATTGGGTTTCTGGAACGGTATCTGAGCTAATTTGAAACCCTTGTTTTATGCATCACTCCACCTCACCTTTCCCGTTAAGCAGCCATAGTGTGTTTTCTAAACGTGTGACTCTGTTCTGTTTTGTAATTCAGTTCAAGGGTAGCGGTTTTGACATTCCCTCTATAAGTGATATCTCATGATAAGTGTCTTTTTCTGTGTGACTTATTTCACTTAGAATCGTCGTACCTAAATCCACTCATCATGCTGCTACTAGCCTTATGACGTTGATTTCATGGCTGAGTGATATTCCATTGTACATAAGGACCACAACTTCTTTATCCATTCTTCTCTTTCCTGGGATATTTAAGGTGTAACGAAGTGGAGGTTCTTGTCAACAGAGCAGCCCAAAACTTTGGGGTGCCTGTGTCTTGCTGATTTTTAGTTTTCCCAATTTATACGCCCATGAGAGGAAGTGCCCTATGGTCTCTAAGCTGAGTTTTTTAGATGTTTCAGGACACACCGTACACTTCTCCAGTGTGGCTGTTGGCAATTTACATCCCGCCCATCCGCGTAGCAAGGCTCCCATTTCTCCAAGGCCTGTCCAGCATTTCTGGTTTTGACACTTTATTCAGCATGGCCCTTTTGACCGATGGGAAGCGAGACTTCTTTGTAGCGCTGATTTGCCTTTCCAGGTTGCTTGGTTGGCCAAAAAGGGCGTATGCGTTTTTTCCTGAATATATTCAGGAAAAAACGCATACGCCCTTTTTGGCCAAGGGCATCATTGTCGAGGTTTTACCGCTTTTCCTGTGCTTTAAAGGCGATTCAAATCTACCTCCTGAAATCTGTTTCCTGCAATTCTGCCTTGCTTTCAAATCCTCTTCGTTGCCTTCCCTCAATATATTTGTGGACGAGAGTTATCATTTCTAAGTCTGCAGGTTTGTGAATTGCAGTGCCCCTGAGCTCCATTCTTCAACTCGCTTTCTTGGGAGCTGGCCGCAAAAGCGCAGGATTGCTTCAGGCCGTATTCTGGTTCCTGGCGGCAGGCTGAGCCTGTGGTTAATTCTTCTTCCTGATGGGAAAATAGAATGACCTGTGCCTGCCCCAACACCTAGAGCTAGTCTCTCATTGGTTCCCCCTCTTCCCGTTCATCCTCAGGACAATTAGCAACCTGTACGGAACAGGAGGATAAAGGTGCTGATTCTCCAAGGAGGGAGATTGCTAGTAAAGCGGCTGGAATGGCGAACCAGAGCACAAGGAGATGAGAAATGAGGTGCGTTTTAGAAACCTTTCCCGATCACACGGTGTACCATCTTCGGGGTTTCTCATGCATGTTTTCAATGTAGGACGATGCCCTTGAACCTGGAGATTTGGGACCCATGGGATGGGTACCACGCCGTATTACTTTAAAGGGTCTGCGTTAGCTCAGCCAACCTCACCAAACCTCTCAGCCCCACGAGTGTCCACCCTTATGTCTCAATCAGCTGTGGGTCTAGATATGGTCAATCCAGGTGGCATCACAGCCCCTGAACGAATTTTGTAAGAATTTCTCTCTCTTTCACTGTCTTTGTTTCACGGGTTTTTTAAAGTAATTGATTTTTATAATGGGGTTTAGCTGCTTTTCACTGCTGTGTTTATGCCGCTTTACACCCACTTGACTCACTTACAGAGAGATATCAATACATAGGTTTTAAGATTCTTACTAGTCAGATATATTCTTGGGCGGTGAATAGGGGGTGTTGAGTCCAGTTCACTGAGCAAGGAGTAGGTCTTGTCTATTACATATTGGGTTTCTGGAACGGTATCTGAGCTAATTTGAAACCCTTGTTTTATGCATCACCCCACCTCACCTTTCCCGTTAAGCAGCCATAGTGTGTTTTCTAAACGTGTGACTCTGTTCTGTTTTGTAATTCAGTTCAAGGGTAGCGGTTTTGACATTCCCTCTATAAGTGATATCTCATGATAAGTGTCTTTTTCTGTGTGACTTATTTCACTTAGAATCGTCGTACCTAAATCCACTCATCATGCTGCTACTAGCCTTATGACGTTGATTTCATGGCTGAGTGATATTCCATTGTAC
The DNA here is from genome assembly GCF_965194805.1 of Balaenoptera borealis. Taxonomy (NCBI): domain Eukaryota; kingdom Metazoa; phylum Chordata; class Mammalia; order Artiodactyla; family Balaenopteridae; genus Balaenoptera; species Balaenoptera borealis. Next base: position 91,724,724 of record NC_138873.1, read on the forward strand.
ATAAGGACCACAACTTCTTTATCCATTCTTCTCTTTCCTGGGATATTTAAGGTGTAACGAAGTGGAGGTTCTTGTCAACAGAGCAGCCCAAAACTTTGGGGTGCCTGTGTCTTGCTGATTTTTAGTTTTCCCAATTTATACGCCCATGAGAGGAAGTGCCCTATGGTCTCTAAGCTGAGTTTTTTAGATGTTTCAGGACACACCGTACACTTCTCCAGTGTGGCTGTTGGCAATTTACATCCCGCCCATCAGCGTAGCAAGGCTCCCATTTCTCCAAGGCCTGTCCAGCATTTCTGCTTTTGACACTTTATTCAGCATGGCCCTTTTGACCGATGGGAAGCGAGACTTCTTTGTAGCGCTGATTTGCCTTTCCAGGTTGCTTGGTTGGCCAAAAAGGGCGTATGCGTTTTTTCCTGAATATATTCAGGAAAAAACGCATACGCCCTTTTTGGCCAAGGGCATCATCGTCGAGGTTTTGCCGCTTTTCCTGTGCTTTAAAGGCGATTCGAATCTACCTCCTGAAATCTGTTTCCTGCAATTCTGCCTTGCTTTCAAATCCTCTTCGTTGCCTTCCCTCAATATATTTGTGGACGAGAGTTATCATTTCTAAGTCTGCAGGTTTGTGAATTGCAGTGCCCCTGAGCTCCATTCTTCAACTCGCTTTCTTGGGAGCTGGCCGCAAAAGCGCAGGATTGCTTCAGGCCGTATTCTGGTTCCTGGCGGCAGGCTGAGCCTGTGGTTAATTCTTCTTCCTGATGGGAAAATAGAATGACCTGTGCCTGCCCCAACACCTAGAGCTAGTCTCTCATTGGTTCCCCCTCTTCCCGTTCATCCTCAGGACAATTAGCAACCTGTACGGAACAGGAGGATAAAGGTGCTGATTCTCCAAGGAGGGAGATTGCTAGTAAAGCGGCTGGAATGGTGAACCGGAGCACAAGGAGATGAGAAATGAGGTGCGTTTTAGAAACCTTTCCCGATCACACGGTGTACCATCTTCGGGGTTTCTCATGCATGTTTTCAATGTAGGACGATGCCCTTGAACCTGGAGATTTGGGACCCATGGGATGGGTACCACGCCGTATTACTTTAAAGGGTCTGCGTTTTCTCACCCAACCTCACCAAACCTCTCAGCCTCAAGAGTGTCCACCCTTATGTCTCAATCAGCTGTGGGTCTAGATATGGTCAATCCAGGTGGCATCACAGCCCCTGAACGAATTTTGTAAGAATTTCTCTCTCTTTCACTGTCTTTGTTTCACGGGTTTTGAAACGTAATTGATTTTTATAATGGGGTTTAGCTGCTTTTCACTGCTGTGTTTATGCCGCTTTACACCCATTTGACTCACTTACAGAGAGATATCAATACATAGGTTTTAAGATTCTTACTAGTCAGATATATTCTTGGGCGGTGAATAGGGGGTGTTGAGTCCAGTTCACTGAGCAAGGAGTAGGTCTTGTCTATTACATATTGGGTTTCTGGAACGGTATCTGAGCTAATTTGAAACCCGTGTTTTATGCATCACCCCACCTCACCTTTCCCGTTAAGCAGCCATAGTGTGTTTTCTAAACGTGTGACTCTTCTGTTTTGTAATTCAGTTCAAGGGTAGCGGTTTTTACATTCCCTCTATGAGTGATATCTTATGATAAGTGTCTTTTTCTGTGTGACTTATTTCACTTAGAATCGTCATATCTAAATCCACTCATCATGCTGCTACTAGCCTTATGACATTGATTTCATGGCTGAGTGATATTCCATTGTACATAAGGACCGCAACTTCTTTATCCATTCTTCTCTTTCCTGGGATATTTAAGGTGTAGCGAAGTGGAGGTTCTTGTCAACAGAGTAGCCCAAAACTTTGGGGTGCCTGTGGCTTGCTGAGTTTTAGTTTTCCGAATTTATACGCCCATGAGTGGAAGTGCGCTATGCTCTCTAAGCTGAGTTTTTTAGATGTTTCAGGACACACTGTACACTTCTCCAGAGTGGCTGTTGGCAATTTACATCCCGCCCATCAGCGTAGCAAGGCTCCCATTTCTCCATGGCCTGTCCTGCATTTCTGGTTTTGACACTTTATTCAGCATGGCCCTTTTGACCGATGGGAAGCGAGACTTCTTTGTAGCGCTGATTCGCCTTTCCAGGTTGCTTGGTTGGCCAAAAAGGGCGTATGCGTTTTTTCCTGAATATATTCAGGAAAAAACGCATACGCCCTTTTTGGCCAAGGGCATCATTGTCGAGGTTTTGCCGCTTTTCCTGTGCTTTAAAGGCGATTCGAATCTACCTCCTGAAATCTGTTTCCTGCAATTCTGCCTTGCTTTCAAATCCTCTTCGTTGCCTTCCCTCAATATATTTGTGGACGAGAGTTATCATTTCTAAGTCTGCAAGTTTGTGAATTGCAGTGCCCCTGAGCTCCATTCTTCAACTCGCTTTCTTGGGAGCTGGCCGCAAAAGCGCAGGATTGCTTCAGGCCGTATTCTGGTTCCTGGCGGCAGGCTGAGCCTGTGGTTAATTCTTCTTCCTGATGGGAAAATAGAATGACCTGTGCCTGCCCCAACACCTAGAGCTAGTCTCTCATTGGTTCCCCCTCTTCCCGTTCATCCTCAGGACAATTTGCAACCTGTACGGAACAGGAGGATAAAGGTGCTGATTCTCCAAGGAGGGAGATTGCTAGTAAAGCGGCTGGAATGGCGAACCGGAGCACAAGGAGATGAGAAATGAGGTGCGTTTTAGAAACCTTTCCCGATCACACGGTGTACCATCTTCGGGGTTTCTCATGCATGTTTTCAATGTAGGACGATGCCCTTGAATCTGGAGATTTGGGACCCATGGGATGAGTACCACGCCGTATTACTTTAAAGGGTCTGCGTTAGCTCAGCCAACCTCACCAAACCTCTCAGCCCCACGAGTGTCCACTCTTATGTCTCAATCAGCTGTGGGTCTAGATATGGTCAATCCAGGTGGCATCACAGCCCCTGAACGAATTTTGTAAGAATTTCTCTCTCTTTCACTGTCTTTGTTTCACGGGTTTTTTAAAGTAATTGATTTTTATAATGGGGTTTAGCTGCTTTTCACTGCTGTGTTTATGCCGCTTTACACCCACTTGACTCACTTACAGAGAGATATCAATACATAGGTTTTAAGATTCTTACTAGTCAGATATATTCTTGGGCGGTGAATAGGGGGTGTTGAGTCCAGTTCACTGAGCAAGGAGTAGGTCTTGTCTATTACATATTGGGTTTCTGGAACGGTATCTGAGCTAATTTGAAACCCTTGTTTTATGCATCACTCCACCTCACCTTTCCCGTTAAGCAGCCATAGTGTGTTTTCTAAACGTGTGACTCTGTTCTGTTTTGTAATTCAGTTCAAGGGTAGCGGTTTTGACATTCCCTCTATAAGTGATATCTCATGATAAGTGTCTTTTTCTGTGTGACTTATTTCACTTAGAATCGTCGTACCTAAATCCACTCATCATGCTGCTACTAGCCTTATGACGTTGATTTCATGGCTGAGTGATATTCCATTGTACATAAGGACCACAACTTCTTTATCCATTCTTCTCTTTCCTGGGATATTTAAGGTGTAACGAAGTGGAGGTTCTTGTCAACAGAGCAGCCCAAAACTTTGGGGTGCCTGTGTCTTGCTGATTTTTAGTTTTCCCAATTTATACGCCCATGAGAGGAAGTGCCCTATGGTCTCTAAGCTGAGTTTTTTAGATGTTTCAGGACACACCGTACACTTCTCCAGTGTGGCTGTTGGCAATTTACATCCCGCCCATCAGCGTAGCAAGGCTCCCATTTCTCCAAGGCCTGTCCAGCATTTCTGCTTTTGACACTTTATTCAGCATGGCCCTTTTGACCGATGGGAAGCGAGACTTCTTTGTAGCGCTGATTTGCCTTTCCAGGTTGCTTGGTTGGCCAAAAAGGGCGTATGCGTTTTTTCCTGAATATATTCAGGAAAAAACGCATACGCCCTTTTTGGCCAAGGGCATCATTGTCGAGGTTTTACCGCTTTTCCTGTGCTTTAAAGGCGATTCAAATCTACCTCCTGAAATCTGTTTCCTGCAATTCTGCCTTGCTTTCAAATCCTCTTCGTTGCCTTCCCTCAATATATTTGTGGACGAGAGTTATCATTTCTAAGTCTGCAGGTTTGTGAATTGCAGTGCCCCTGAGCTCCATTCTTCAACTCGCTTTCTTGGGAGCTGGCCGCAAAAGCGCAGGATTGCTTCAGGCCGTATTCTGGTTCCTGGCGGCAGGCTGAGCCTGTGGTTAATTCTTCTTCCTGATGGGAAAATAGAATGACCTGTGCCTGCCCCAACACCTAGAGCTAGTCTCTCATTGGTTCCCCCTCTTCCCGTTCATCCTCAGGACAATTAGCAACCTGTACGGAACAGGAGGATAAAGGTGCTGATTCTCCAAGGAGGGAGATTGCTAGTAAAGCGGCTGGAATGGCGAACCAGAGCACAAGGAGATGAGAAATGAGGTGCGTTTTAGAAACCTTTCCCGATCACACGGTGTACCATCTTCGGGGTTTCTCATGCATGTTTTCAATGTAGGACGATGCCCTTGAACCTGGAGATTTGGGACCCATGGGATGGGTACCACGCCGTATTACTTTAAAGGGTCTGCGTTAGCTCAGCCAACCTCACCAAACCTCTCAGCCCCACGAGTGTCCACCCTTATGTCTCAATCAGCTGTGGGTCTAGATATGGTCAATCCAGGTGGCATCACAGCCCCTGAACGAATTTTGTAAGAATTTCTCTCTCTTTCACTGTCTTTGTTTCACGGGTTTTTTAAAGTAATTGATTTTTATAATGGGGTTTAGCTGCTTTTCACTGCTGTGTTTATGCCGCTTTACACCCACTTGACTCACTTACAGAGAGATATCAATACATAGGTTTTAAGATTCTTACTAGTCAGATATATTCTTGGGCGGTGAATAGGGGGTGTTGAGTCCAGTTCACTGAGCAAGGAGTAGGTCTTGTCTATTACATATTGGGTTTCTGGAACGGTATCTGAGCTAATTTGAAACCCTTGTTTTATGCATCACCCCACCTCACCTTTCCCGTTAAGCAGCCATAGTGTGTTTTCTAAACGTGTGACTCTGTTCTGTTTTGTAATTCAGTTCAAGGGTAGCGGTTTTGACATTCCCTCTATAAGTGATATCTCATGATAAGTGTCTTTTTCTGTGTGACTTATTTCACTTAGAATCGTCGTACCTAAATCCACTCATCATGCTGCTACTAGCCTTATGACGTTGATTTCATGGCTGAGTGATATTCCATTGTACATAAGGACCACAACTTCTTTATCCATTCTTCTCTTTCCTGGGATATTTAAGGTGTAACGAAGTGGAGGTTCTTGTCAACAGAGCAGCCCAAAACTTTGGGGTGCCTGTGTCTTGCTGATTTTTAGTTTTCCCAATTTATACGCCCATGAGAGGAAGTGCCCTATGGTCTCTAAGCTGAGTTTTTTAGATGTTTCAGGACACACCGTACACTTCTCCAGTGTGGCTGTTGGCAATTTACATCCCGCCCATCAGCGTAGCAAGGCTCCCATTTCTCCAAGGCCTGTCCAGCATTTCTGCTTTTGACACTTTATTCAGCATGGCCCTTTTGACCGATGGGAAGCGAGACTTCTTTGTAGCGCTGATTTGCCTTTCCAGGTTGCTTGGTTGGCCAAAAAGGGCGTATGCGTTTTTTCCTGAATATATTCAGGAAAAAACGCATACGCCCTTTTTGGCCAAGGGCATCATCGTCGAGGTTTTGCCGCTTTTCCTGTGCTTTAAAGGCGATTCGAATCTACCTCCTGAAATCTGTTTCCTGCAATTCTGCCTTGCTTTCAAATCCTCTTCGTTGCCTTCCCTCAATATATTTGTGGACGAGAGTTATCATTTCTAAGTCTGCAGGTTTGTGAATTGCAGTGCCCCTGAGCTCCATTCTTCAACTCGCTTTCTTGGGAGCTGGCCGCAAAAGCGCAGGATTGCTTCAGGCCGTATTCTGGTTCCTGGCGGCAGGCTGAGCCTGTGGTTAATTCTTCTTCCTGATGGGAAAATAGAATGACCTGTGCCTGCCCCAACACCTAGAGCTAGTCTCTCATTGGTTCCCCCTCTTCCCGTTCATCCTCAGGACAATTAGCAACCTGTACGGAACAGGAGGATAAAGGTGCTGATTCTCCAAGGAGGGAGATTGCTAGTAAAGCGGCTGGAATGGTGAACCGGAGCACAAGGAGATGAGAAATGAGGTGCGTTTTAGAAACCTTTCCCGATCACACGGTGTACCATCTTCGGGGTTTCTCATGCATGTTTTCAATGTAGGACGATGCCCTTGAACCTGGAGATTTGGGACCCATGGGATGGGTACCACGCCGTATTACTTTAAAGGGTCTGCGTTTTCTCACCCAACCTCACCAAACCTCTCAGCCTCAAGAGTGTCCACCCTTATGTCTCAATCAGCTGTGGGTCTAGATATGGTCAATCCAGGTGGCATCACAGCCCCTGAACGAATTTTGTAAGAATTTCTCTCTCTTTCACTGTCTTTGTTTCACGGGTTTTGAAACGTAATTGATTTTTATAATGGGGTTTAGCTGCTTTTCACTGCTGTGTTTATGCCGCTTTACACCCATTTGACTCACTTACAGAGAGATATCAATACATAGGTTTTAAGATTCTTACTAGTCAGATATATTCTTGGGCGGTGAATAGGGGGTGTTGAGTCCAGTTCACTGAGCAAGGAGTAGGTCTTGTCTATTACATATTGGGTTTCTGGAACGGTATCTGAGCTAATTTGAAACCCGTGTTTTATGCATCACCCCACCTCACCTTTCCCGTTAAGCAGCCATAGTGTGTTTTCTAAACGTGTGACTCTGTTCTGTTTTGTAATTCAGTTCAAGGGTAGCGGTTTTTACATTCCCTCTATGAGTGATATCTTATGATAAGTGTCTTTTTCTGTGTGACTTATTTCACTTAGAATCGTCATATCTAAATCCACTCATCATGCTGCTACTAGCCTTATGACATTGATTTCATGGCTGAGTGATATTCCATTGTACATAAGGACCGCAACTTCTTTATCCATTCTTCTCTTTCCTGGGATATTTAAGGTGTAGCGAAGTGGAGGTTCTTGTCAACAGAGTAGCCCAAAACTTTGGGGTGCCTGTGGCTTGCTGAGTTTTAGTTTTCCGAATTTATACGCCCATGAGTGGAAGTGCGCTATGCTCTCTAAGCTGAGTTTTTTAGATGTTTCAGGACACACTGTACACTTCTCCAGAGTGGCTGTTGGCAATTTACATCCCGCCCATCAGCGTAGCAAGGCTCCCATTTCTCCATGGCCTGTCCTGCATTTCTGGTTTTGACACTTTATTCAGCATGGCCCTTTTGACCGATGGGAAGCGAGACTTCTTTGTAGCGCTGATTCGCCTTTCCAGGTTGCTTGGTTGGCCAAAAAGGGCGTATGCGTTTTTTCCTGAATATATTCAGGAAAAAACGCATACGCCCTTTTTGGCCAAGGGCATCATTGTCGAGGTTTTGCCGCTTTTCCTCTGCTTTAAAGGCGATTCGAATCTACCTCCTGAAATCTGTTTCCTGCAATTCTGCCTTGCTTTCAAATCCTCTTCGTTGCCTTCCCTCAATATATTTGTGGACGAGAGTTATCATTTCTAAGTCTGCAGGTTTGTGAATTGCAGTGCCCCTGAGCTCCATTCTTCAACTCGCTTTCTTGGGAGCTGGCCGCAAAAGCGCAGGATTGCTTCAGGCCGTATTCTGGTTCCTGGCGGCAGGCTGAGCCTGTGGTTAATTCTTCTTCCTGATGGGAAAATAGAATGACCTGTGCCTGCCCCAACACCTAGAGCTAGTCTCTCATTGGTTCCCCCTCTTCCCGTTCATCCTCAGGACAATTAGCAACCTGTACGGAACAGGAGGATAAAGGTGCTGATTCTCCAAGGAGGGAGATTGCTAGTAAAGCGGCTGGAATGGCGAACCGGAGCACAAGGAGATGAGAAATTAGGTGCGTTTTAGAAACCTTTCCCGATCACACGGTGTACCATCTTCGGGGTTTCTCATGCATGTTTTCAATGTAGGACGATGCCCTTGAACCTGGAGATTTGGGACCCATGGGATGGGTACCACGCCGTATTACTTTAAAGGGTCTGCGTTAGCTCAGCCAACCTCACCAAACCTCTCAGCCCCACGAGTGTCCACCCTTATGTCTCAATCAGCTCTGGGTCTAGATATGGTCAATCCAGGTGGCATCACAGCCCCTGAACGAATTTTGTAAGAATTTCTCTCTCTTTCACTGTCTTTGTTTCACGGGTTTTTTAAAGTAATTGATTTTTATAATGGGGTTTAGCTGCTTTTCACTGCTGAGTTTATGCCGCTTTACACCCACTTGACTCACTTACAGAGAGATATCAATACAAAGGTTTTAAGATTCTTACTAGTCAGATATATTCTTGGGCGGTGAATAGGGGGTGTTGAGTCCAGTTCACTGAGCAAGGAGTAGGTCTTGTCTATTACATATTGGGTTTCTGGAACGGTATCTGAGCTAATTTGAAACCCTTGTTTTATGCATCACCCCACCTCACCTTTCCCGTTAAGCAGCCATAGTGTGTTTTCTAAACGTGTGACTCTGTTCTGTTTTGTAATTCAGTTCAAGGGTAGCGGTTTTGACATTCCCTCTATAAGTGATATCTCATGATAAGTGTCTTTTTCTGTGTGACTTATTTCACTTAGAATCGTCGTGCCTAAATCCACTCATCATGCTGCTACTAGCCTTATGACGTTGATTTCATGGCTGAATGATATTCCATTGTACATAAGGACCACAACTTCTTTATCCATTCTTCTCTTTCCTGGGATATTTAAGGTGTAACGAAGTGGAGGTTCTTGTCAACAGAGCAGCCCAAAACTTTGGGGTGCCTGTGTCTTGCTGATTTTTAGTTTTCCCAATTTATACGCCCATGAGAGGAAGTGCCCTATGGTCTCTAAGCTGAGTTTTTTAGATGTTTCAGGACACACCGTACACTTCTCCAGTGTGGCTGTTGGCAATTTACATCCCGCCCATCAGCGTAGCAAGGCTCCCATTTCTCCAAGGCCTGTCCAGCATTTCTGCTTTTGACACTTTATTCAGCATGGCCCTTTTGACCGATGGGAAGCGAGACTTCTTTGTAGCGCTGATTTGCCTTTCCAGGTTGCTTGGTTGGCCAAAAAGGGCGTATGCGTTTTTTCCTGAATATATTCAGGAAAAAACGCATACGCCCTTTTTGGCCAAGGGCATCATTGTCGAGGTTTTACCGCTTTTCCTGTGCTTTAAAGGCGATTCGAATCTACCTCCTGAAATCTGTTTCCTGCAATTCTGCCTTGCTTTCAAATCCTCTTCGTTGCCTTCCCTCAATATATTTGTGGACGAGAGTTATCATTTCTAAGTCTGCAGGTTTGTGAATTGCAGTGCCCCTGAGCTCCATTCTTCAACTCGCTTTCTTGGGAGCTGGCCGCAAAAGCGCAGGATTACTTCAGGCCGTATTCTGGTTCCTGGCGGCAGGCTGAGCCTGTGGTTAATTCTTCTTCCTGATGGGAAAATAGAATGACCTGTGCCTGCCCCAACACCTAGAGCTAGTCTCTCATTGGTTCCCCCTCTTCCCGTTCATCCTCAGGACAGGTTGCAACCTGTACGGAACAGGAGGATAAAGGTGCTGATTCTCCAAGGAGGGAGATTGCTAGTAAAGCGGCTGGAATGACGAACCGGAGCACAAGGAGATGAGAAATGAGGTGCGTTTTAGAAACCTTTCCCGATCACACGGTGTACCATCTTCGGGGTTTCTCATGCATGTTTTCAATGTAGGACGATGCCCTTGAACCTGGAGATTTGGGACCCATGGGATGGGTACCACGCCGTATTACTTTAAAGGGTCTGCGTTTTCTCACCCAACCTCACCAAACCTCTCAGCCCCAAGAGTGTCCACCCTTATGTCTCAATCAGCTGTGGGTCTAGATATGGTCAATCCAGGTGGCATCACAGCCCCTGAACGAATTTTGTAAGAATTTCTCTCTCTTTCACTGTCTTTGTTTCACGGGTTTTGAAACGTAATTGATTTTTATAATGGGGTTTAGCTGCTTTTCACTGCTGTGTTTATGCCGCTTTACACCCATTTGACTCACTTACAGAGAGATATCAATACATAGGTTTTAAGATTCTTACTAGTCAGATATATTCTTGGGCGGTGAATAGGGGGTGTTGAGTCCAGTTCACTGAGCAAGGAGTAGGTCTTGTCTCTTACATATTGGGTTTCTGGAACGGTATCTGAGCTAATTTGAAACCCGTGTTTTATGCATCACCCCACCTCACCTTTCCCGTTAAGCAGCCATAGTGTGTTTTCTAAACGTGTGACTCTGTTCTGTTTTGTAATTCAGTTCAAGGGTAGCGGTTTTTACATTCCCTCTATGAGTGATATCTTATGATAAGTGTCTTTTTCTGTGTGACTTATTTCACTTAGAATCGTCATATCTAAATCCACTCATCATGCTGCTACTAGCCTTATGACATTGATTTCATGGCTGAGTGATATTCCATTGTACATAAGGACCGCAACTTCTTTATCCATTCTTCTCTTTCCTGGGATATTTAAGGTGTAGCGAAGTGGAGGTTCTTGTCAACAGAGTAGCCCAAAACTTTGGGGTGCCTGTGGCTTGCTGAGTTTTAGTTTTCCGAATTTATACGCCCATGAGTGGAAGTGCGCTATGCTCTCTAAGCTGAGTTTTTTAGATGTTTCAGGACACACTGTACACTTCTCCAGAGTGGCTGTTGGCAATTTACATCCCGCCCATCAGCGTAGCAAGGCTCCCATTTCTCCATGGCCTGTCCTGCATTTCTGGTTTTGACACTTTATTCAGCATGGCCCTTTTGACCGATGGGAAGCGAGACTTCTTTGTAGCGCTGATTCGCCTTTCCAGGTTGCTTGGTTGGCCAAAAAGGGCGTATGCGTTTTTTCCTGAATATATTCAGGAAAAAACGCATACGCCCTTTTTGGCCAAGGGCATCATTGTCGAGGTTTTGCCGCTTTTCCTGTGCTTTAAAGGCGATTCGAATCTACCTCCTGAAATCTGTTTCCTGCAATTCTGCCTTGCTTTCAAATCCTCTTCGTTGCCTTCCCTCAATATATTTGTGGACGAGAGTTATCATTTCTAAGTCTGCAAGTTTGTGAATTGCAGTGCCCCTGAGCTCCATTCTTCAACTCGCTTTCTTGGGAGCTGGCCGCAAAAGCGCAGGATTGCTTCAGGCCGTATTCTGGCTCCTGGCGGCAGGCTGAGCCTGTGGTTAATTCTTCTTCCTGATGGGAAAATAGAATGACCTGTGCCTGCCCCAACACCTAGAGCTAGTCTCTCATTGGTTCCCCCTCTTCCCGTTCATCCTCAGGACAATTTGCAACCTGTACGGAACAGGAGGATAAAGGTGCTGATTCTCCAAGGAGGGAGATTGCTAGTAAAGCGGCTGGAATGGCGAACCGGAGCACAAGGAGATGAGAAATGAGGTGCGTTTTAGAAACCTTTCCCGATCACACGGTGTACCATCTTCGGGGTTTCTCATGCATGTTTTCAATGTAGGACGATGCCCTTGAATCTGGAGATTTGGGACCCATGGGATGAGTACCACGCCGTATTACTTTAAAGGGTCTGCGTTAGCTCAGCCAACCTCACCAAACCTCTCAGCCCCACGAGTGTCCACCCTTATGTCTCAATCAGCTGTGGGTCTAGATATGGTCAATCCAGGTGGCATCACAGCCCCTGAACGAATTTTGTAAGAATTTCTCTCTCTTTCACTGTCTTTGTTTCACGGGTTTTTTAAAGTAATTGATTTTTATAATGGGGTTTAGCTGCTTTTCACTGCTGTGTTTATGCCGCTTTACACCCACTTGACTCACTTACAGAGAGATATCAATACATAGGTTTTAAGATTCTTACTAGTCAGATATATTCTTGGGCGGTGAATAGGGGGTGTTGAGTCCAGTTCACTGAGCAAGGAGTAGGTCTTGTCTCTTACATATTGGGTTTCTGGAACGGTATCTGAGCTAATTTGAAACCCGTGTTTTATGCATCACCCCACCTCACCTTTCCCGTTAAGCAGCCATAGTGTGTTTTCTAAACGTGTGACTCTGTTCTGTTTTGTAATTCAGTTCAAGGGTAGCGGTTTTTACATTCCCTCTATGAGTGATATCTTATGATAAGTGTCTTTTTCTGTGTGACTTATTTCACTTAGAATCGTCATATCTAAATCCACTCATCATGCTGCTACTAGCCTTATGACGTTGATTTCATGGCTGAGTGATATTCCATTGTACATAAGGACCACAACTTCTTTATCCATTCTTCTCTTTCCTGGGATATTTAAGGTGTAACGAAGTGGAGGTTTTTGTCAACAGAGCAGCCCAAAACTTTGGGGTGCCTGTGTCTTGCTGATTTTTAGTTTTCCCAATTTATACGCCCATGAGAGGAAGTGCTCTATGGTCTCTAAGCTGAGTTTTTTAGATGTTTCAGGACACACCGTACACTTCTCCAGTGTGGCTGTTGGCAATTTACATCCCGCCCATCAGCGTAGCAAGGCTCCCATTTCTCCAAGGCCTGTCCAGCATTTCTGCTTTTGACACTTTATTCAGCATGGCCCTTTTGACCGATGGGAAGCGAGACTTCTTTGTAGCGCTGATTTGCCTTTCCAGGTTGCTTGGTTGGCCAAAAAGGGCGTATGCGTTTTTTCCTGAATATATTCAGGAAAAAACGCATACGCCCTTTTTGGCCAAGGGCATCATTGTCGAGGTTTTACCGCTTTTCCTGTGCTTTAAAGGCGATTCGAATCTACCTCCTGAAATCTGTTTCCTGCAATTCTGCCTTGCTTTCAAATCCTCTTCGTTGCCTTCCCTCAATATATTTGTGGACGAGAGTTATCATTTCTAAGTCTGCAGGTTTGTGAATTGCAGTGCCCCTGAGCTCCATTCTTCAACTCGCTTTCTTGGGAGCTGGCCGCAAAAGCGCAGGATTACTTCAGGCCGTATTCTGGTTCCTGGCGGCAGGCTGAGCCTGTGGTTAATTCTTCTTCCTGATGGGAAAATAGAATGACCTGTGCCTGCCCCAACACCTAGAGCTAGTCTCTCATTGGTTCCCCCTCTTCCCGTTCATCCTCAGGACAATTTGCAACCTGTACGGAACAGGAGGATAAAGGTGCTGATTCTCCAAGGAGGGAGATTGCTAGTAAAGCGGCTGGAATGACGAACCGGAGCACAAGGAGATGAGAAATGAGGTGCGTTTTAGAAACCTTTCCCGATCACACGGTGTACCATCTTCGGGGTTTCTCATGCATGTTTTCAATGTAGGACGATGCCCTTGAACCTGGAGATTTGGGACCCATGGGATGGGTACCACGCCGTATTACTTTAAAGGGTCTGCGTTTTCTCACCCAACCTCACCAAACCTCTCAGCCCCAAGAGTGTCCACCCTTATGTCTCAATCAGCTGTGGGTCTAGATATGGTCAATCCAGGTGGCATCACAGCCCCTGAACGAATTTTGTAAGAATTTCTCTCTCTTTCACTGTCTTTGTTTCACGGGTTTTGAAACGTAATTGATTTTTATAATGGGGTTTAGCTGCTTTTCACTGCTGTGTTTATGCCGCTTTACACCCATTTGACTCACTTACAGAGAGATATCAATACATAGGTTTTAAGATTCTTACTAGTCAGATATATTCTTGGGCGGTGAATAGGGGGTGTTGAGTCCAGTTCACTGAGCAAGGAGTAGGTCTTGTCTCTTACATATTGGGTTTCTGGAACGGTATCTGAGCTAATTTGAAACCCGTGTTTTATGCATCACCCCACCTCACCTTTCCCGTTAAGCAGCCATAGTGTGTTTTCTAAACGTGTGACTCTGTTCTGTTTTGTAATTCAGTTCAAGGGTAGCGGTTTTTACATTCCCTCTATGAGTGATATCTTATGATAAGTGTCTTTTTCTGTGTGACTTATTTCACTTAGAATCGTCATATCTAAATCCACTCATCATGCTGCTACTAGCCTTATGACATTGATTTCATGGCTGAGTGATATTCCATTGTACATAAGGACCGCAACTTCTTTATCCATTCTTCTCTTTCCTGGGATATTTAAGGTGTAGCGAAGTGGAGGTTCTTGTCAACAGAGTAGCCCAAAACTTTGGGGAGCCTGTGGCTTGCTGAGTTTTAGTTTTCCGAATTTATACGCCCATGAGTGGAAGTGCGCTATGCTCTCTAAGCTGAGTTTTTTAGATGTTTCAGGACACACTGTACACTTCTCCAGAGTGGCTGTTGGCAATTTACATCCCGCCCATCAGCGTAGCAAGGCTCCCATTTCTCCATGGCCTGTCCTGCATTTCTGGTTTTGACACTTTATTCAGCATGGCCCTTTTGACCGATGGGAAGCGAGACTTCTTTGTAGCGCTGATTCGCCTTTCCAGGTTGCTTGGTTGGCCAAAAAGGGCGTATGCGTTTTTTCCTGAATATATTCAGGAAAAAACGCATACGCCCTTTTTGGCCAAGGGCATCATTGTCGAGGTTTTGCCGCTTTTCCTCTGCTTTAAAGGCGATTCGAATCTACCTCCTGAAATCTGTTTCCTGCAATTCTGCCTTGCTTTCAAATCCTCTTCGTTGCCTTCCCTCAATATATTTGTGGACGAGAGTTATCATTTCTAAGTCTGCAAGTTTGTGAATTGCAGTGCCCCTGAGCTCCATTCTTCAACTCGCTTTCTTGGGAGCTGGCCGCAAAAGCGCAGGATTGCTTCAGGCCGTATTCTGGCTCCTGGCGGCAGGCTGAGCCTGTGGTTAATTCTTCTTCCTGATGGGAAAATAGAATGACCTGTGCCTGCCCCAACACCTAGAGCTAGTCTCTCATTGGTTCCCCCTCTTCCCGTTCATCCTCAGGACAATTTGCAACCTGTACGGAACAGGAGGATAAAGGTGCTGATTCTCCAAGGAGGGAGATTGCTAGTAAAGCGGCTGGAATGGCGAACCGGAGCACAAGGAGATGAGAAATGAGGTGCGTTTTAGAAACCTTTCCCGATCACACGGTGTACCATCTTCGGGGTTTCTCATGCATGTTTTCAATGTAGGACGATGCCCTTGAATCTGGAGATTTGGGACCCATGGGATGAGTACCACGCCGTATTACTTTAAAGGGTCTGCGTTAGCTCAGCCAACCTCACCAAACCTCTCAGCCCCACGAGTGTCCACCCTTATGTCTCAATCAGCTGTGGGTCTAGATATGGTCAATCCAGGTGGCATCACAGCCCCTGAACGAATTTTGTAAGAATTTCTCTCTCTTTCACTGTCTTTGTTTCACGGGTTTTTTAAAGTAATTGATTTTTATAATGGGGTTTAGCTGCTTTTCACTGCTGAGTTTATGCCGCTTTACACCCACTTGACTCACTTACAGAGAGATATCAATACAAAGGTTTTAAGATTCTTACTAGTCAGATATATTCTTGGGCGGTGAATAGGGGGTGTTGAGTCCAGTTCACTGAGCAAGGAGTAGGTCTTGTCTATTACATATTGGGTTTCTGGAACGGTATCTGAGCTAATTTGAAACCCTTGTTTTATGCATCACCCCACCTCACCTTTCCCGTTAAGCAGCCATAGTGTGTTTTCTAAACGTGTGACTCTGTTCTGTTTTGTAATTCAGTTCAAGGGTAGCGGTTTTGACATTCCCTCTATAAGTGATATCTCATGATAAGTGTCTTTTTCTGTGTGACTTATTTCACTTAGAATCGTCGTGCCTAAATCCACTCATCATGCTGCTACTAGCCTTATGACGTTGATTTCATGGCTGAATGATATTCCATTGTACATAAGGACCACAACTTCTTTATCCATTCTTCTCTTTCCTGGGATATTTAAGGTGTAACGAAGTGGAGGTTCTTGTCAACAGAGCAGCCCAAAACTTTGGGGTGCCTGTGTCTTGCTGATTTTTAGTTTTCCCAATTTATACGCCCATGAGAGGAAGTGCCCTATGGTCTCTAAGCTGAGTTTTTTAGATGTTTCAGGACACACCGTACACTTCTCCAGTGTGGCTGTTGGCAATTTACATCCCGCCCATCAGCGTAGCAAGGCTCCCATTTCTCCAAGGCCTGTCCAGCATTTCTGCTTTTGACACTTTATTCAGCATGGCCCTTTTGACCGATGGGAAGCGAGACTTCTTTGTAGCGCTGATTTGCCTTTCCAGGTTGCTTGGTTGGCCAAAAAGGGCGTATGCGTTTTTTCCTGAATATATTCAGGAAAAAACGCATACGCCCTTTTTGGCCAAGGGCATCATTGTCGAGGTTTTACCGCTTTTCCTGTGCTTTAAAGGCGATTCGAATCTACCTCCTGAAATCTGTTTCCTGCAATTCTGCCTTGCTTTCAAATCCTCTTCGTTGCCTTCCCTCAATATATTTGTGGACGAGAGTTATCATTTCTAAGTCTGCAGGTTTGTGAATTGCAGTGCCCCTGAGCTCCATTCTTCAACTCGCTTTCTTGGGAGCTGGCCGCAAAAGCGCAGGATTACTTCAGGCCGTATTCTGGTTCCTGGCGGCAGGCTGAGCCTGTGGTTAATTCTTCTTCCTGATGGGAAAATAGAATGACCTGTGCCTGCCCCAACACCTAGAGCTAGTCTCTCATTGGTTCCCCCTCTTCCCGTTCATCCTCAGGACAAGTTGCAACCTGTACGGAACAGGAGGATAAAGGTGCTGATTCTCCAAGGAGGGAGATTGCTAGTAAAGCGGCTGGAATGACGAACCGGAGCACAAGGAGATGAGAAATGAGGTGCGTTTTAGAAACCTTTCCCGATCACACGGTGTACCATCTTCGGGGTTTCTCATGCATGTTTTCAATGTAGGACGATGCCCTTGAACCTGGAGATTTGGGACCCATGGGATGGGTACCACGCCGTATTACTTTAAAGGGTCTGCGTTTTCTCACCCAACCTCACCAAACCTCTCAGCCCCAAGAGTGTCCACCCTTATGTCTCAATCAGCTGTGGGTCTAGATATGGTCAATCCAGGTGGCATCACAGCCCCTGAACGAATTTTGTAAGAATTTCTCTCTCTTTCACTGTCTTTGTTTCACGGGTTTTGAAACGTAATTGATTTTTATAATGGGGTTTAGCTGCTTTTCACTGCTGTGTTTATGCCGCTTTACACCCATTTGACTCACTTACAGAGAGATATCAATACATAGGTTTTAAGATTCTTACTAGTCAGATATATTCTTGGGCGGTGAATAGGGGGTGTTGAGTCCAGTTCACTGAGCAAGGAGTAGGTCTTGTCTCTTACATATTGGGTTTCTGGAACGGTATCTGAGCTAATTTGAAACCCGTGTTTTATGCATCACCCCACCTCACCTTTCCCGTTAAGCAGCCAT
Organism: Balaenoptera borealis; assembly: GCF_965194805.1. Lineage (NCBI taxonomy): Eukaryota > Metazoa > Chordata > Mammalia > Artiodactyla > Balaenopteridae > Balaenoptera > Balaenoptera borealis. The sequence goes on from NC_138873.1 coordinate 91,742,112, forward strand.
AGTGTGTTTTCTAAACGTGTGACTCTGTTCTGTTTTGTAATTCAGTTCAAGGGTAGCGGTTTTTACATTCCCTCTATGAGTGATATCTTATGATAAGTGTCTTTTTCTGTGTGACTTATTTCACTTAGAATCGTCATATCTAAATCCACTCATCATGCTGCTACTAGCCTTATGACATTGATTTCATGGCTGAGTGATATTCCATTGTACATAAGGACCGCAACTTCTTTATCCATTCTTCTCTTTCCTGGGATATTTAAGGTGTAGCGAAGTGGAGGTTCTTGTCAACAGAGTAGCCCAAAACTTTGGGGTGCCTGTGGCTTGCTGAGTTTTAGTTTTCCGAATTTATACGCCCATGAGTGGAAGTGCGCTATGCTCTCTAAGCTGAGTTTTTTAGATGTTTCAGGACACACTGTACACTTCTCCAGAGTGGCTGTTGGCAATTTACATCCCGCCCATCAGCGTAGCAAGGCTCCCATTTCTCCATGGCCTGTCCTGCATTTCTGGTTTTGACACTTTATTCAGCATGGCCCTTTTGACCGATGGGAAGCGAGACTTCTTTGTAGCGCTGATTCGCCTTTCCAGGTTGCTTGGTTGGCCAAAAAGGGCGTATGCGTTTTTTCCTGAATATATTCAGGAAAAAACGCATACGCCCTTTTTGGCCAAGGGCATCATTGTCGAGGTTTTGCCGCTTTTCCTGTGCTTTAAAGGCGATTCGAATCTACCTCCTGAAATCTGTTTCCTGCAATTCTGCCTTGCTTTCAAATCCTCTTCGTTGCCTTCCCTCAATATATTTGTGGACGAGAGTTATCATTTCTAAGTCTGCAAGTTTGTGAATTGCAGTGCCCCTGAGCTCCATTCTTCAACTCGCTTTCTTGGGAGCTGGCCGCAAAAGCGCAGGATTGCTTCAGGCCGTATTCTGGCTCCTGGCGGCAGGCTGAGCCTGTGGTTAATTCTTCTTCCTGATGGGAAAATAGAATGACCTGTGCCTGCCCCAACACCTAGAGCTAGTCTCTCATTGGTTCCCCCTCTTCCCGTTCATCCTCAGGACAATTTGCAACCTGTACGGAACAGGAGGATAAAGGTGCTGATTCTCCAAGGAGGGAGATTGCTAGTAAAGCGGCTGGAATGGCGAACCGGAGCACAAGGAGATGAGAAATGAGGTGCGTTTTAGAAACCTTTCCCGATCACACGGTGTACCATCTTCGGGGTTTCTCATGCATGTTTTCAATGTAGGACGATGCCCTTGAATCTGGAGATTTGGGACCCATGGGATGAGTACCACGCCGTATTACTTTAAAGGGTCTGCGTTAGCTCAGCCAACCTCACCAAACCTCTCAGCCCCACGAGTGTCCACCCTTATGTCTCAATCAGCTGTGGGTCTAGATATGGTCAATCCAGGTGGCATCACAGCCCCTGAACGAATTTTGTAAGAATTTCTCTCTCTTTCACTGTCTTTGTTTCACGGGTTTTTTAAAGTAATTGATTTTTATAATGGGGTTTAGCTGCTTTTCACTGCTGTGTTTATGCCGCTTTACACCCACTTGACTCACTTACAGAGAGATATCAATACATAGGTTTTAAGATTCTTACTAGTCAGATATATTCTTGGGCGGTGAATAGGGGGTGTTGAGTCCAGTTCACTGAGCAAGGAGTAGGTCTTGTCTCTTACATATTGGGTTTCTGGAACGGTATCTGAGCTAATTTGAAACCCGTGTTTTATGCATCACCCCACCTCACCTTTCCCGTTAAGCAGCCATAGTGTGTTTTCTAAACGTGTGACTCTGTTCTGTTTTGTAATTCAGTTCAAGGGTAGCGGTTTTTACATTCCCTCTATGAGTGATATCTTATGATAAGTGTCTTTTTCTGTGTGACTTATTTCACTTAGAATCGTCATATCTAAATCCACTCATCATGCTGCTACTAGCCTTATGACGTTGATTTCATGGCTGAGTGATATTCCATTGTACATAAGGACCACAACTTCTTTATCCATTCTTCTCTTTCCTGGGATATTTAAGGTGTAACGAAGTGGAGGTTTTTGTCAACAGAGCAGCCCAAAACTTTGGGGTGCCTGTGTCTTGCTGATTTTTAGTTTTCCCAATTTATACGCCCATGAGAGGAAGTGCTCTATGGTCTCTAAGCTGAGTTTTTTAGATGTTTCAGGACACACCGTACACTTCTCCAGTGTGGCTGTTGGCAATTTACATCCCGCCCATCAGCGTAGCAAGGCTCCCATTTCTCCAAGGCCTGTCCAGCATTTCTGCTTTTGACACTTTATTCAGCATGGCCCTTTTGACCGATGGGAAGCGAGACTTCTTTGTAGCGCTGATTTGCCTTTCCAGGTTGCTTGGTTGGCCAAAAAGGGCGTATGCGTTTTTTCCTGAATATATTCAGGAAAAAACGCATACGCCCTTTTTGGCCAAGGGCATCATTGTCGAGGTTTTACCGCTTTTCCTGTGCTTTAAAGGCGATTCGAATCTACCTCCTGAAATCTGTTTCCTGCAATTCTGCCTTGCTTTCAAATCCTCTTCGTTGCCTTCCCTCAATATATTTGTGGACGAGAGTTATCATTTCTAAGTCTGCAGGTTTGTGAATTGCAGTGCCCCTGAGCTCCATTCTTCAACTCGCTTTCTTGGGAGCTGGCCGCAAAAGCGCAGGATTACTTCAGGCCGTATTCTGGTTCCTGGCGGCAGGCTGAGCCTGTGGTTAATTCTTCTTCCTGATGGGAAAATAGAATGACCTGTGCCTGCCCCAACACCTAGAGCTAGTCTCTCATTGGTTCCCCCTCTTCCCGTTCATCCTCAGGACAATTTGCAACCTGTACGGAACAGGAGGATAAAGGTGCTGATTCTCCAAGGAGGGAGATTGCTAGTAAAGCGGCTGGAATGACGAACCGGAGCACAAGGAGATGAGAAATGAGGTGCGTTTTAGAAACCTTTCCCGATCACACGGTGTACCATCTTCGGGGTTTCTCATGCATGTTTTCAATGTAGGACGATGCCCTTGAACCTGGAGATTTGGGACCCATGGGATGGGTACCACGCCGTATTACTTTAAAGGGTCTGCGTTTTCTCACCCAACCTCACCAAACCTCTCAGCCCCAAGAGTGTCCACCCTTATGTCTCAATCAGCTGTGGGTCTAGATATGGTCAATCCAGGTGGCATCACAGCCCCTGAACGAATTTTGTAAGAATTTCTCTCTCTTTCACTGTCTTTGTTTCACGGGTTTTGAAACGTAATTGATTTTTATAATGGGGTTTAGCTGCTTTTCACTGCTGTGTTTATGCCGCTTTACACCCATTTGACTCACTTACAGAGAGATATCAATACATAGGTTTTAAGATTCTTACTAGTCAGATATATTCTTGGGCGGTGAATAGGGGGTGTTGAGTCCAGTTCACTGAGCAAGGAGTAGGTCTTGTCTCTTACATATTGGGTTTCTGGAACGGTATCTGAGCTAATTTGAAACCCGTGTTTTATGCATCACCCCACCTCACCTTTCCCGTTAAGCAGCCATAGTGTGTTTTCTAAACGTGTGACTCTGTTCTGTTTTGTAATTCAGTTCAAGGGTAGCGGTTTTTACATTCCCTCTATGAGTGATATCTTATGATAAGTGTCTTTTTCTGTGTGACTTATTTCACTTAGAATCGTCATATCTAAATCCACTCATCATGCTGCTACTAGCCTTATGACATTGATTTCATGGCTGAGTGATATTCCATTGTACATAAGGACCGCAACTTCTTTATCCATTCTTCTCTTTCCTGGGATATTTAAGGTGTAGCGAAGTGGAGGTTCTTGTCAACAGAGTAGCCCAAAACTTTGGGGAGCCTGTGGCTTGCTGAGTTTTAGTTTTCCGAATTTATACGCCCATGAGTGGAAGTGCGCTATGCTCTCTAAGCTGAGTTTTTTAGATGTTTCAGGACACACTGTACACTTCTCCAGAGTGGCTGTTGGCAATTTACATCCCGCCCATCAGCGTAGCAAGGCTCCCATTTCTCCATGGCCTGTCCTGCATTTCTGGTTTTGACACTTTATTCAGCATGGCCCTTTTGACCGATGGGAAGCGAGACTTCTTTGTAGCGCTGATTCGCCTTTCCAGGTTGCTTGGTTGGCCAAAAAGGGCGTATGCGTTTTTTCCTGAATATATTCAGGAAAAAACGCATACGCCCTTTTTGGCCAAGGGCATCATTGTCGAGGTTTTGCCGCTTTTCCTGTGCTTTAAAGGCGATTCGAATCTACCTCCTGAAATCTGTTTCCTGCAATTCTGCCTTGCTTTCAAATCCTCTTCGTTGCCTTCCCTCAATATATTTGTGGACGAGAGTTATCATTTCTAAGACTGCAGGTTTGTGAATTGCCGTGCCCCTGAGCTCCATTCTTCAACTCGCTTTCTTGGGAGCTGGCCGCAAAAGCGCAGGATTGCTTCAGGCCGTATTCTGGTTCCTGGCGGCAGGCTGAGCCTGTGGTTAATTCTTCTTCCTGATGGGAAAATAGAATGACCTGTGCCTGCCCCAACACCTAGAGCTAGTCTCTCATTGGTTCCCCCTCTTCCCGTTCATCCTCAGGACAATTAGCAACCTGTACGGAACAGGAGGATAAAGGTGCTGATTCTCCAAGGAGGGAGATTGCTAGTAAAGCGGCTGGAATGGCGAACCGGAGCACAAGGAGATGAGAAATGAGGTGCGTTTTAGAAACCTTTCCCGATCACACGGTGTACCATCTTCGGGGTTTCTCATGCATGTTTTCAATGTAGGACGATGCCCTTGAATCTGGAGATTTGGGACCCATGGGATGAGTACCACGCCGTATTACTTTAAAGGGTCTGCGTTAGCTCAGCCAACCTCACCAAACCTCTCAGCCCCACGAGTGTCCACCCTTATGTCTCAATCAGCTGTGGGTCTAGATATGGTCAATCCAGGTGGCATCACAGCCCCTGAACGAATTTTGTAAGAATTTCTCTCTCTTTCACTGTCTTTGTTTCACGGGTTTTTTAAAGTAATTGATTTTTATAATGGGGTTTAGCTGCTTTTCACTGCTGTGTTTATGCCGCTTTACACCCACTTGACTCACTTACAGAGAGATATCAATACATAGGTTTTAAGATTCTTACTAGTCAGATATATTCTTGGGCGGTGAATAGGGGGTGTTGAGTCCAGTTCACTGAGCAAGGAGTAGGTCTTGTCTATTACATATTGGGTTTCTGGAACGGTATCTGAGCTAATTTGAAACCCTTGTTTTATGCATCACCCCACCTCACCTTTCCCGTTAAGCAGCCATAGTGTGTTTTCTAAACGTGTGACTCTGTTCTGTTTTGTAATTCAGTTCAAGGGTAGCGGTTTTGACATTCCCTCTATAAGTGATATCTCATGATAAGTGTCTTTTTCTGTGTGACTTATTTCACTTAGAATCGTCGTACCTAAATCCACTCATCATGCTGCTACTAGCCTTATGACGTTGATTTCATGGCTGAGTGATATTCCATTGTACATAAGGACCACAACTTCTTTATCCATTCTTCTCTTTCCTGGGATATTTAAGGTGTAACGAAGTGGAGGTTCTTGTCAACAGAGCAGCCCAAAACTTTGGGGTGCCTGTGTCTTGCTGATTTTTAGTTTTCCCAATTTATACGCCCATGAGAGGAAGTGCCCTATGGTCTCTAAGCTGAGTTTTTTAGATGTTTCAGGACACACCGTACACTTCTCCAGTGTGGCTGTTGGCAATTTACATCCCGCCCATCAGCGTAGCAAGGCTCCCATTTCTCCAAGGCCTGTCCAGCATTTCTGGTTTTGACACTTTATTCAGCATGGCCCTTTTGACCGATGGGAAGCGAGACTTCTTTGTAGCGCTGATTTGCCTTTCCAGGTTGCTTGGTTGGCCAAAAAGGGCCTATGCGTTTTTTCCTGAATATATTCAGGAAAAAACGCATACGCCCTTTTTGGCCAAGGGCATCATTGTCGAGGTTTTGCCGCTTTTCCTGTGCTTTAAAGGCGATTCGAATCTACCTCCTGAAATCTGTTTCCTGCAATTCTGCCTTGCTTTCAAATCCTCTTCGTTGCCTTCCCTCAATATATTTGTGGACGAGAGTTATCATTTCTAAGTCTGCAGGTTTGTGAATTGCAGTGCCCCTGAGCTCCATTCTTCAACTCGCTTTCTTGGGAGCTGGCCGCAAAAGCGCAGGATTGCTTCAGGCCGTATTCTGGTTCCTGGCGGCAGGCTGAGCCTGTGGTTAATTCTTCTTCCTGATGGGAAAATAGAATGACCTGTGCCTGCCCCAACACCTAGAGCTAGTCTCTCATTGGTTCCCCCTCTTCCCGTTCATCCTCAGGACAATTAGCAACCTCTACGGAACAGGAGGATAAAGGTGCTGATTCTCCAAGGAGGGAGATTGCTAGTAAAGCGGCTGGAATGGTGAAGCGGAGCACAAGGAGATGAGAAATGAGGTGCGTTTTAGAAACGTTTCCCGATCACACGGTGTACCATCTTCGGGGTTTCTCATGCATGTTTTCAATGTAGGACGATGCCCTTGAACCTGGAGATTTGGGACCCATGGGATGGGTACCACGCCGTATTACTTTAAAGGGTCTGCGTTTTCTCACCCAACCTCACCAAACCTCTCAGCCTCAAGAGTGTCCACCCTTATGTCTCAATCAGCTGTGGGTCTAGATATGGTCAATCCAGGTGGCATCACAGCCCCTGAACGAATTTTGTAAGAATTTCTCTCTCTTTCACTGTCTTTGTTTCACGGGTTTTGAAACGTAATTGATTTTTATAATGGGGTTTAGCTGCTTTTCACTGCTGTGTTTATGCCGCTTTACACCCATTTGACTCACTTACAGAGAGATATCAATACATAGGTTTTAAGATTCTTACTAGTCAGATATATTCTTGGGCGGTGAATAGGGGGTGTTGAGTCCAGTTCACTGAGCAAGGAGTAGGTCTTGTCTATTACATATTGGGTTTCTGGAACGGTATCTGAGCTAATTTGAAACCCGTGTTTTATGCATCACCCCACCTCACCTTTCCCGTTAAGCAGCCATAGTGTGTTTTCTAAACGTGTGACTCTGTTCTGTTTTGTAATTCAGTTCAAGGGTAGCGGTTTTTACATTCCCTCTATGAGTGATATCTTATGATAAGTGTCTTTTTCTGTGTGACTTATTTCACTTAGAATCGTCATATCTAAATCCACTCATCATGCTGCTACTAGCCTTATGACATTGATTTCATGGCTGAGTGATATTCCATTGTACATAAGGACCGCAACTTCTTTATCCATTCTTCTCTTTCCTGGGATATTTAAGGTGTAGCGAAGTGGAGGTTCTTGTCAACAGAGTAGCCCAAAACTTTGGGGTGCCTGTGGCTTGCTGAGTTTTAGTTTTCCGAATTTATACGCCCATGAGTGGAAGTGCGCTATGCTCTCTAAGCTGAGTTTTTTAGATGTTTCAGGACACACTGTACACTTCTCCAGAGTGGCTGTTGGCAATTTACATCCCGCCCATCAGCGTAGCAAGGCTCCCATTTCTCCATGGCCTGTCCTGCATTTCTGGTTTTGACACTTTATTCAGCATGGCCCTTTTGACCGATGGGAAGCGAGACTTCTTTGTAGCGCTGATTCGCCTTTCCAGGTTGCTTGGTTGGCCAAAAAGGGCGTATGCGTTTTTTCCTGAATATATTCAGGAAAAAACGCATACGCCCTTTTTGGCCAAGGGCATCATTGTCGAGGTTTTGCCGCTTTTCCTCTGCTTTAAAGGCGATTCGAATCTACCTCCTGAAATCTGTTTCCTGCAATTCTGCCTTGCTTTCAAATCCTCTTCGTTGCCTTCCCTCAATATATTTGTGGACGAGAGTTATCATTTCTAAGTCTGCAGGTTTGTGAATTGCAGTGCCCCTGAGCTCCATTCTTCAACTCGCTTTCTTGGGAGCTGGCCGCAAAAGCGCAGGATTGCTTCAGGCCGTATTCTGGTTCCTGGCGGCAGGCTGAGCCTGTGGTTAATTCTTCTTCCTGATGGGAAAATAGAATGACCTGTGCCTGCCCCAACACCTAGAGCTAGTCTCTCATTGGTTCCCCCTCTTCCCGTTCATCCTCAGGACAATTAGCAACCTGTACGGAACAGGAGGATAAAGGTGCTGATTCTCCAAGGAGGGAGATTGCTAGTAAAGCGGCTGGAATGGCGAACCGGAGCACAAGGAGATGAGAAATTAGGTGCGTTTTAGAAACCTTTCCCGATCACACGGTGTACCATCTTCGGGGTTTCTCATGCATGTTTTCAATGTAGGACGATGCCCTTGAACCTGGAGATTTGGGACCCATGGGATGGGTACCACGCCGTATTACTTTAAAGGGTCTGCGTTAGCTCAGCCAACCTCACGAAACCTCTCAGCCCCACGAGTGTCCACCCTTATGTCTCAATCAGCTCTGGGTCTAGATATGGTCAATCCAGGTGGCATCACAGCCCCTGAACGAATTTTGTAAGAATTTCTCTCTCTTTCACTGTCTTTGTTTCACGGGTTTTTTAAAGTAATTGATTTTTATAATGGGGTTTAGCTGCTTTTCACTGCTGAGTTTATGCCGCTTTACACCCACTTGACTCACTTACAGAGAGATATCAATACAAAGGTTTTAAGATTCTTACTAGTCAGATATATTCTTGGGCGGTGAATAGGGGGTGTTGAGTCCAGTTCACTGAGCAAGGAGTAGGTCTTGTCTATTACATATTGGGTTTCTGGAACGGTATCTGAGCTAATTTGAAACCCTTGTTTTATGCATCACCCCACCTCACCTTTCCCGTTAAGCAGCCATAGTGTGTTTTCTAAACGTGTGACTCTGTTCTGTTTTGTAATTCAGTTCAAGGGTAGCGGTTTTGACATTCCCTCTATAAGTGATATCTCATGATAAGTGTCTTTTTCTGTGTGACTTATTTCACTTAGAATCGTCGTGCCTAAATCCACTCATCATGCTGCTACTAGCCTTATGACGTTGATTTCATGGCTGAATGATATTCCATTGTACATAAGGACCACAACTTCTTTATCCATTCTTCTCTTTCCTGGGATATTTAAGGTGTAACGAAGTGGAGGTTCTTGTCAACAGAGCAGCCCAAAACTTTGGGGTGCCTGTGTCTTGCTGATTTTTAGTTTTCCCAATTTATACGCCCATGAGAGGAAGTGCCCTATGGTCTCTAAGCTGAGTTTTTTAGATGTTTCAGGACACACCGTACACTTCTCCAGTGTGGCTGTTGGCAATTTACATCCCGCCCATCAGCGTAGCAAGGCTCCCATTTCTCCAAGGCCTGTCCAGCATTTCTGCTTTTGACACTTTATTCAGCATGGCCCTTTTGACCGATGGGAAGCGAGACTTCTTTGTAGCGCTGATTTGCCTTTCCAGGTTGCTTGGTTGGCCAAAAAGGGCGTATGCGTTTTTTCCTGAATATATTCAGGAAAAAACGCATACGCCCTTTTTGGCCAAGGGCATCATTGTCGAGGTTTTACCGCTTTTCCTGTGCTTTAAAGGCGATTCGAATCTACCTCCTGAAATCTGTTTCCTGCAATTCTGCCTTGCTTTCAAATCCTCTTCGTTGCCTTCCCTCAATATATTTGTGGACGAGAGTTATCATTTCTAAGTCTGCAGGTTTGTGAATTGCAGTGCCCCTGAGCTCCATTCTTCAACTCGCTTTCTTGGGAGCTGGCCGCAAAAGCGCAGGATTACTTCAGGCCGTATTCTGGTTCCTGGCGGCAGGCTGAGCCTGTGGTTAATTCTTCTTCCTGATGGGAAAATAGAATGACCTGTGCCTGCCCCAACACCTAGAGCTAGTCTCTCATTGGTTCCCCCTCTTCCCGTTCATCCTCAGGACAAGTTGCAACCTGTACGGAACAGGAGGATAAAGGTGCTGATTCTCCAAGGAGGGAGATTGCTAGTAAAGCGGCTGGAATGACGAACCGGAGCACAAGGAGATGAGAAATGAGGTGCGTTTTAGAAACCTTTCCCGATCACACGGTGTACCATCTTCGGGGTTTCTCATGCATGTTTTCAATGTAGGACGATGCCCTTGAACCTGGAGATTTGGGACCCATGGGATGGGTACCACGCCGTATTACTTTAAAGGGTCTGCGTTTTCTCACCCAACCTCACCAAACCTCTCAGCCCCAAGAGTGTCCACCCTTATGTCTCAATCAGCTGTGGGTCTAGATATGGTCAATCCAGGTGGCATCACAGCCCCTGAACGAATTTTGTAAGAATTTCTCTCTCTTTCACTGTCTTTGTTTCACGGGTTTTGAAACGTAATTGATTTTTATAATGGGGTTTAGCTGCTTTTCACTGCTGTGTTTATGCCGCTTTACACCCATTTGACTCACTTACAGAGAGATATCAATACATAGGTTTTAAGATTCTTACTAGTCAGATATATTCTTGGGCGGTGAATAGGGGGTGTTGAGTCCAGTTCACTGAGCAAGGAGTAGGTCTTGTCTCTTACATATTGGGTTTCTGGAACGGTATCTGAGCTAATTTGAAACCCGTGTTTTATGCATCACCCCACCTCACCTTTCCCGTTAAGCAGCCATAGTGTGTTTTCTAAACGTGTGACTCTGTTCTGTTTTGTAATTCAGTTCAAGGGTAGCGGTTTTTACATTCCCTCTATGAGTGATATCTTATGATAAGTGTCTTTTTCTGTGTGACTTATTTCACTTAGAATCGTCATATCTAAATCCACTCATCATGCTGCTACTAGCCTTATGACATTGATTTCATGGCTGAGTGATATTCCATTGTACATAAGGACCGCAACTTCTTTATCCATTCTTCTCTTTCCTGGGATATTTAAGGTGTAGCGAAGTGGAGGTTCTTGTCAACAGAGTAGCCCAAAACTTTGGGGTGCCTGTGGCTTGCTGAGTTTTAGTTTTCCGAATTTATACGCCCATGAGTGGAAGTGCGCTATGCTCTCTAAGCTGAGTTTTTTAGATGTTTCAGGACACACTGTACACTTCTCCAGAGTGGCTGTTGGCAATTTACATCCCGCCCATCAGCGTAGCAAGGCTCCCATTTCTCCATGGCCTGTCCTGCATTTCTGGTTTTGACACTTTATTCAGCATGGCCCTTTTGACCGATGGGAAGCGAGACTTCTTTGTAGCGCTGATTCGCCTTTCCAGGTTGCTTGGTTGGCCAAAAAGGGCGTATGCGTTTTTTCCTGAATATATTCAGGAAAAAACGCATACGCCCTTTTTGGCCAAGGGCATCATTGTCGAGGTTTTGCCGCTTTTCCTGTGCTTTAAAGGCGATTCGAATCTACCTCCTGAAATCTGTTTCCTGCAATTCTGCCTTGCTTTCAAATCCTCTTCGTTGCCTTCCCTCAATATATTTGTGGACGAGAGTTATCATTTCTAAGTCTGCAAGTTTGTGAATTGCAGTGCCCCTGAGCTCCATTCTTCAACTCGCTTTCTTGGGAGCTGGCCGCAAAAGCGCAGGATTGCTTCAGGCCGTATTCTGGCTCCTGGCGGCAGGCTGAGCCTGTGGTTAATTCTTCTTCCTGATGGGAAAATAGAATGACCTGTGCCTGCCCCAACACCTAGAGCTAGTCTCTCATTGGTTCCCCCTCTTCCCGTTCATCCTCAGGACAATTTGCAACCTGTACGGAACAGGAGGATAAAGGTGCTGATTCTCCAAGGAGGGAGATTGCTAGTAAAGCGGCTGGAATGGCGAACCGGAGCACAAGGAGATGAGAAATGAGGTGCGTTTTAGAAACCTTTCCCGATCACACGGTGTACCATCTTCGGGGTTTCTCATGCATGTTTTCAATGTAGGACGATGCCCTTGAATCTGGAGATTTGGGACCCATGGGATGAGTACCACGCCGTATTACTTTAAAGGGTCTGCGTTAGCTCAGCCAACCTCACCAAACCTCTCAGCCCCACGAGTGTCCACCCTTATGTCTCAATCAGCTGTGGGTCTAGATATGGTCAATCCAGGTGGCATCACAGCCCCTGAACGAATTTTGTAAGAATTTCTCTCTCTTTCACTGTCTTTGTTTCACGGGTTTTTTAAAGTAATTGATTTTTATAATGGGGTTTAGCTGCTTTTCACTGCTGTGTTTATGCCGCTTTACACCCACTTGACTCACTTACAGAGAGATATCAATACATAGGTTTTAAGATTCTTACTAGTCAGATATATTCTTGGGCGGTGAATAGGGGGTGTTGAGTCCAGTTCACTGAGCAAGGAGTAGGTCTTGTCTCTTACATATTGGGTTTCTGGAACGGTATCTGAGCTAATTTGAAACCCGTGTTTTATGCATCACCCCACCTCACCTTTCCCGTTAAGCAGCCATAGTGTGTTTTCTAAACGTGTGACTCTGTTCTGTTTTGTAATTCAGTTCAAGGGTAGCGGTTTTTACATTCCCTCTATGAGTGATATCTTATGATAAGTGTCTTTTTCTGTGTGACTTATTTCACTTAGAATCGTCATATCTAAATCCACTCATCATGCTGCTACTAGCCTTATGACGTTGATTTCATGGCTGAGTGATATTCCATTGTACATAAGGACCACAACTTCTTTATCCATTCTTCTCTTTCCTGGGATATTTAAGGTGTAACGAAGTGGAGGTTTTTGTCAACAGAGCAGCCCAAAACTTTGGGGTGCCTGTGTCTTGCTGATTTTTAGTTTTCCCAATTTATACGCCCATGAGAGGAAGTGCTCTATGGTCTCTAAGCTGAGTTTTTTAGATGTTTCAGGACACACCGTACACTTCTCCAGTGTGGCTGTTGGCAATTTACATCCCGCCCATCAGCGTAGCAAGGCTCCCATTTCTCCAAGGCCTGTCCAGCATTTCTGCTTTTGACACTTTATTCAGCATGGCCCTTTTGACCGATGGGAAGCGAGACTTCTTTGTAGCGCTGATTTGCCTTTCCAGGTTGCTTGGTTGGCCAAAAAGGGCGTATGCGTTTTTTCCTGAATATATTCAGGAAAAAACGCATACGCCCTTTTTGGCCAAGGGCATCATTGTCGAGGTTTTACCGCTTTTCCTGTGCTTTAAAGGCGATTCGAATCTACCTCCTGAAATCTGTTTCCTGCAATTCTGCCTTGCTTTCAAATCCTCTTCGTTGCCTTCCCTCAATATATTTGTGGACGAGAGTTATCATTTCTAAGTCTGCAGGTTTGTGAATTGCAGTGCCCCTGAGCTCCATTCTTCAACTCGCTTTCTTGGGAGCTGGCCGCAAAAGCGCAGGATTACTTCAGGCCGTATTCTGGTTCCTGGCGGCAGGCTGAGCCTGTGGTTAATTCTTCTTCCTGATGGGAAAATAGAATGACCTGTGCCTGCCCCAACACCTAGAGCTAGTCTCTCATTGGTTCCCCCTCTTCCCGTTCATCCTCAGGACAATTTGCAACCTGTACGGAACAGGAGGATAAAGGTGCTGATTCTCCAAGGAGGGAGATTGCTAGTAAAGCGGCTGGAATGACGAACCGGAGCACAAGGAGATGAGAAATGAGGTGCGTTTTAGAAACCTTTCCCGATCACACGGTGTACCATCTTCGGGGTTTCTCATGCATGTTTTCAATGTAGGACGATGCCCTTGAACCTGGAGATTTGGGACCCATGGGATGGGTACCACGCCGTATTACTTTAAAGGGTCTGCGTTTTCTCACCCAACCTCACCAAACCTCTCAGCCCCAAGAGTGTCCACCCTTATGTCTCAATCAGCTGTGGGTCTAGATATGGTCAATCCAGGTGGCATCACAGCCCCTGAACGAATTTTGTAAGAATTTCTCTCTCTTTCACTGTCTTTGTTTCACGGGTTTTGAAACGTAATTGATTTTTATAATGGGGTTTAGCTGCTTTTCACTGCTGTGTTTATGCCGCTTTACACCCATTTGACTCACTTACAGAGAGATATCAATACATAGGTTTTAAGATTCTTACTAGTCAGATATATTCTTGGGCGGTGAATAGGGGGTGTTGAGTCCAGTTCACTGAGCAAGGAGTAGGTCTTGTCTCTTACATATTGGGTTTCTGGAACGGTATCTGAGCTAATTTGAAACCCGTGTTTTATGCATCACCCCACCTCACCTTTCCCGTTAAGCAGCCATAGTGTGTTTTCTAAACGTGTGACTCTGTTCTGTTTTGTAATTCAGTTCAAGGGTAGCGGTTTTTACATTCCCTCTATGAGTGATATCTTATGATAAGTGTCTTTTTCTGTGTGACTTATTTCACTTAGAATCGTCATATCTAAATCCACTCATCATGCTGCTACTAGCCTTATGACATTGATTTCATGGCTGAGTGATATTCCATTGTACATAAGGACCGCAACTTCTTTATCCATTCTTCTCTTTCCTGGGATATTTAAGGTGTAGCGAAGTGGAGGTTCTTGTCAACAGAGTAGCCCAAAACTTTGGGGAGCCTGTGGCTTGCTGAGTTTTAGTTTTCCGAATTTATACGCCCATGAGTGGAAGTGCGCTATGCTCTCTAAGCTGAGTTTTTTAGATGTTTCAGGACACACTGTACACTTCTCCAGAGTGGCTGTTGGCAATTTACATCCCGCCCATCAGCGTAGCAAGGCTCCCATTTCTCCATGGCCTGTCCTGCATTTCTGGTTTTGACACTTTATTCAGCATGGCCCTTTTGACCGATGGGAAGCGAGACTTCTTTGTAGCGCTGATTCGCCTTTCCAGGTTGCTTGGTTGGCCAAAAAGGGCGTATGCGTTTTTTCCTGAATATATTCAGGAAAAAACGCATACGCCCTTTTTGGCCAAGGGCATCATTGTCGAGGTTTTGCCGCTTTTCCTGTGCTTTAAAGGCGATTCGAATCTACCTCCTGAAATCTGTTTCCTGCAATTCTGCCTTGCTTTCAAATCCTCTTCGTTGCCTTCCCTCAATATATTTGTGGACGAGAGTTATCATTTCTAAGACTGCAGGTTTGTGAATTGCAGTGCCCCTGAGCTCCATTCTTCAACTCGCTTTCTTGGGAGCTGGCCGCAAAAGCGCAGGATTGCTTCAGGCCGTATTCTGGTTCCTGGCGGCAGGCTGAGCCTGTGGTTAATTCTTCTTCCTGATGGGAAAATAGAATGACCTGTGCCTGCCCCAACACCTAGAGCTAGTCTCTCATTGGTTCCCCCTCTTCCCGTTCATCCTCAGGACAATTAGCAACCTGTACGGAACAGGAGGATAAAGGTGCTGATTCTCCAAGGAGGGAGATTGCTAGTAAAGCGGCTGGAATGGCGAACCGGAGCACAAGGAGATGAGAAATGAGGTGCGTTTTAGAAACCTTTCCCGATCACACGGTGTACCATCTTCGGGGTTTCTCATGCATGTTTTCAATGTAGGACGATGCCCTTGAATCTGGAGATTTGGGACCCATGGGATGAGTACCACGCCGTATTACTTTAAAGGGTCTGCGTTAGCTCAGCCAACCTCACCAAACCTCTCAGCCCCACGAGTGTCCACCCTTATGTCTCAATCAGCTGTGGGTCTAGATATGGTCAATCCAGGTGGCATCACAGCCCCTGAACGAATTTTGTAAGAATTTCTCTCTCTTTCACTGTCTTTGTTTCACGGGTTTTTTAAAGTAATTGATTTTTATAATGGGGTTTAGCTGCTTTTCACTGCTGTGTTTATGCCGCTTTACACCCACTTGACTCACTTACAGAGAGATATCAATACATAGGTTTTAAGATTCTTACTAGTCAGATATATTCTTGGGCGGTGAATAGGGGGTGTTGAGTCCAGTTCACTGAGCAAGGAGTAGGTCTTGTCTATTACATATTGGGTTTCTGGAACGGTATCTGAGCTAATTTGAAACCCTTGTTTTATGCATCACCCCACCTCACCTTTCCCGTTAAGCAGCCATAGTGTGTTTTCTAAACGTGTGACTCTGTTCTGTTTTGTAATTCAGTTCAAGGGTAGCGGTTTTGACATTCCCTCTATAAGTGATATCTCATGATAAGTGTCTTTTTCTGTGTGACTTATTTCACTTAGAATCGTCGTACCTAAATCCACTCATCATGCTGCTACTAGCCTTATGACGTTGATTTCATGGCTGAGTGATATTCCATTGTACATAAGGACCACAACTTCTTTATCCATTCTTCTCTTTCCTGGGATATTTAAGGTGTAACGAAGTGGAGGTTCTTGTCAACAGAGCAGCCCAAAACTTTGGGGTGCCTGTGTCTTGCTGATTTTTAGTTTTCCCAATTTATACGCCCATGAGAGGAAGTGCCCTATGGTCTCTAAGCTGAGTTTTTTAGATGTTTCAGGACACACCGTACACTTCTCCAGTGTGGCTGTTGGCAATTTACATCCCGCCCATCAGCGTAGCAAGGCTCCCATTTCTCCAAGGCCTGTCCAGCATTTCTGGTTTTGACACTTTATTCAGCATGGCCCTTTTGACCGATGGGAAGCGAGACTTCTTTGTAGCGCTGATTTGCCTTTCCAGGTTGCTTGGTTGGCCAAAAAGGGCGTATGCGTTTTTTCCTGAATATATTCAGGAAAAAACGCATACGCCCTTTTTGGCCAAGGGCATCATTGTCGAGGTTTTGCCGCTTTTCCTGTGCTTTAAAGGCGATTCGAATCTACCTCCTGAAATCTGTTTCCTGCAATTCTGCCTTGCTTTCAAATCCTCTTCGTTGCCTTCCCTCAATATATTTGTGGACGAGAGTTATCATTTCTAAGTCTGCAGGTTTGTGAATTGCAGTGCCCCTGAGCTCCATTCTTCAACTCGCTTTCTTGGGAGCTGGCCGCAAAAGCGCAGGATTGCTTCAGGCCGTATTCTGGTTCCTGGCGGCAGGCTGAGCCTGTGGTTAATTCTTCTTCCTGATGGGAAAATAGAATGACCTGTGCCTGCCCCAACACCTAGAGCTAGTCTCTCATTGGTTCCCCCTCTTCCCGTTCATCCTCAGGACAATTAGCAACCTCTACGGAACAGGAGGATAAAGGTGCTGATTCTCCAAGGAGGGAGATTGCTAGTAAAGCGGCTGGAATGGTGAAGCGGAGCACAAGGAGATGAGAAATGAGGTGCGTTTTAGAAACGTTTCCCGATCACACGGTGTACCATCTTCGGGGTTTCTCATGCATGTTTTCAATGTAGGACGATGCCCTTGAACCTGGAGATTTGGGACCCATGGGATGGGTACCACGCCGTATTACTTTAAAGGGTCTGCGTTTTCTCACCCAACCTCACCAAACCTCTCAGCCTCAAGAGTGTCCACCCTTATGTCTCAATCAGCTGTGGGTCTAGATATGGTCAATCCAGGTGGCATCACAGCCCCTGAACGAATTTTGTAAGAATTTCTCTCTCTTTCACTGTCTTTGTTTCACGGGTTTTGAAACGTAATTGATTTTTATAATGGGGTTTAGCTGCTTTTCACTGCTGTGTTTATGCCGCTTTACACCCATTTGACTCACTTACAGAGAGATATCAATACATAGGTTTTAAGATTCTTACTAGTCAGATATATTCTTGGGCGGTGAATAGGGGGTGTTGAGTCCAGTTCACTGAGCAAGGAGTAGGTCTTGTCTATTACATATTGGGTTTCTGGAACGGTATCTGAGCTAATTTGAAACCCGTGTTTTATGCATCACCCCACCTCACCTTTCCCGTTAAGCAGCCATAGTGTGTTTTCTAAACGTGTGACTCTGTTCTGTTTTGTAATTCAGTTCAAGGGTAGCGGTTTTTACATTCCCTCTATGAGTGATATCTTATGATAAGTGTCTTTTTCTGTGTGACTTATTTCACTTAGAATCGTCATATCTAAATCCACTCATCATGCTGCTACTAGCCTTATGACATTGATTTCATGGCTGAGTGATATTCCATTGTACATAAGGACCGCAACTTCTTTATCCATTCTTCTCTTTCCTGGGATATTTAAGGTGTAGCGAAGTGGAGGTTCTTGTCAACAGAGTAGCCCAAAACTTTGGGGTGCCTGTGGCTTGCTGAGTTTTAGTTTTCCGAATTTATACGCCCATGAGTGGAAGTGCGCTATGCTCTCTAAGCTGAGTTTTTTAGATGTTTCAGGACACACTGTACACTTCTCCAGAGTGGCTGTTGGCAATTTACATCCCGCCCATCAGCGTAGCAAGGCTCCCATTTCTCCATGGCCTGTCCTGCATTTCTGGTTTTGACACTTTATTCAGCATGGCCCTTTTGACCGATGGGAAGCGAGACTTCTTTGTAGCGCTGATTCGCCTTTCCAGGTTGCTTGGTTGGCCAAAAAGGGCGTATGCGTTTTTTCCTGAATATATTCAGGAAAAAACGCATACGCCCTTTTTGGCCAAGGGCATCATTGTCGAGGTTTTGCCGCTTTTCCTCTGCTTTAAAGGCGATTCGAATCTACCTCCTGAAATCTGTTTCCTGCAATTCTGCCTTGCTTTCAAATCCTCTTCGTTGCCTTCCCTCAATATATTTGTGGACGAGAGTTATCATTTCTAAGTCTGCAGGTTTGTGAATTGCAGTGCCCCTGAGCTCCATTCTTCAACTCGCTTTCTTGGGAGCTGGCCGCAAAAGCGCAGGATTGCTTCAGGCCGTATTCTGGTTCCTGGCGGCAGGCTGAGCCTGTGGTTAATTCTTCTTCCTGATGGGAAAATAGAATGACCTGTGCCTGCCCCAACACCTAGAGCTAGTCTCTCATTGGTTCCCCCTCTTCCCGTTCATCCTCAGGACAATTAGCAACCTGTACGGAACAGGAGGATAAAGGTGCTGATTCTCCAAGGAGGGAGATTGCTAGTAAAGCGGCTGGAATGGCGAACCGGAGCACAAGGAGATGAGAAATTAGGTGCGTTTTAGAAACCTTTCCCGATCACACGGTGTACCATCTTCGGGGTTTCTCATGCATGTTTTCAATGTAGGACGATGCCCTTGAACCTGGAGATTTGGGACCCATGGGATGGGTACCACGCCGTATTACTTTAAAGGGTCTGCGTTAGCTCAGCCAACCTCACGAAACCTCTCAGCCCCACGAGTGTCCACCCTTATGTCTCAATCAGCTCTGGGTCTAGATATGGTCAATCCAGGTGGCATCACAGCCCCTGAACGAATTTTGTAAGAATTTCTCTCTCTTTCACTGTCTTTGTTTCACGGGTTTTTTAAAGTAATTGATTTTTATAATGGGGTTTAGCTGCTTTTCACTGCTGAGTTTATGCCGCTTTACACCCACTTGACTCACTTACAGAGAGATATCAATACAAAGGTTTTAAGATTCTTACTAGTCAGATATATTCTTGGGCGGTGAATAGGGGGTGTTGAGTCCAGTTCACTGAGCAAGGAGTAGGTCTTGTCTATTACATATTGGGTTTCTGGAACGGTATCTGAGCTAATTTGAAACCCTTGTTTTATGCATCACCCCACCTCACCTTTCCCGTTAAGCAGCCATAGTGTGTTTTCTAAACGTGTGACTCTGTTCTGTTTTGTAATTCAGTTCAAGGGTAGCGGTTTTGACATTCCCTCTATAAGTGATATCTCATGATAAGTGTCTTTTTCTGTGTGACTTATTTCACTTAGAATCGTCGTGCCTAAATCCACTCATCATGCTGCTACTAGCCTTATGACGTTGATTTCATGGCTGAATGATATTCCATTGTACATAAGGACCACAACTTCTTTATCCATTCTTCTCTTTCCTGGGATATTTAAGGTGTAACGAAGTGGAGGTTCTTGTCAACAGAGCAGCCCAAAACTTTGGGGTGCCTGTGTCTTGCTGATTTTTAGTTTTCCCAATTTATACGCCCATGAGAGGAAGTGCCCTATGGTCTCTAAGCTGAGTTTTTTAGATGTTTCAGGACACACCGTACACTTCTCCAGTGTGGCTGTTGGCAATTTACATCCCGCCCATCAGCGTAGCAAGGCTCCCATTTCTCCAAGGCCTGTCCAGCATTTCTGCTTTTGACACTTTATTCAGCATGGCCCTTTTGACCGATGGGAAGCGAGACTTCTTTGTAGCGCTGATTTGCCTTTCCAGGTTGCTTGGTTGGCCAAAAAGGGCGTATGCGTTTTTTCCTGAATATATTCAGGAAAAAACGCATACGCCCTTTTTGGCCAAGGGCATCATTGTCGAGGTTTTACCGCTTTTCCTGTGCTTTAAAGGCGATTCGAATCTACCTCCTGAAATCTGTTTCCTGCAATTCTGCCTTGCTTTCAAATCCTCTTCGTTGCCTTCCCTCAATATATTTGTGGACGAGAGTTATCATTTCTAAGTCTGCAGGTTTGTGAATTGCAGTGCCCCTGAGCTCCATTCTTCAACTCGCTTTCTTGGGAGCTGGCCGCAAAAGCGCAGGATTACTTCAGGCCGTATTCTGGTTCCTGGCGGCAGGCTGAGCCTGTGGTTAATTCTTCTTCCTGATGGGAAAATAGAATGACCTGTGCCTGCCCCAACACCTAGAGCTAGTCTCTCATTGGTTCCCCCTCTTCCCGTTCATCCTCAGGACAAGTTGCAACCTGTACGGAACAGGAGGATAAAGGTGCTGATTCTCCAAGGAGGGAGATTGCTAGTAAAGCGGCTGGAATGACGAACCGGAGCACAAGGAGATGAGAAATGAGGTGCGTTTTAGAAACCTTTCCCGATCACACGGTGTACCATCTTCGGGGTTTCTCATGCATGTTTTCAATGTAGGACGATGCCCTTGAACCTGGAGATTTGGGACCCATGGGATGGGTACCACGCCGTATTACTTTAAAGGGTCTGCGTTTTCTCACCCAACCTCACCAAACCTCTCAGCCCCAAGAGTGTCCACCCTTATGTCTCAATCAGCTGTGGGTCTAGATATGGTCAATCCAGGTGGCATCACAGCCCCTGAACGAATTTTGTAAGAATTTCTCTCTCTTTCACTGTCTTTGTTTCACGGGTTTTGAAACGTAATTGATTTTTATAATGGGGTTTAGCTGCTTTTCACTGCTGTGTTTATGCCGCTTTACACCCATTTGACTCACTTACAGAGAGATATCAATACATAGGTTTTAAGATTCTTACTAGTCAGATATATTCTTGGGCGGTGAATAGGGGGTGTTGAGTCCAGTTCACTGAGCAAGGAGTAGGTCTTGTCTCTTACATATTGGGTTTCTGGAACGGTATCTGAGCTAATTTGAAACCCGTGTTTTATGCATCACCCCACCTCACCTTTCCCGTTAAGCAGCCATAGTGTGTTTTCTAAACGTGTGACTCTGTTCTGTTTTGTAATTCAGTTCAAGGGTAGCGGTTTTTACATTCCCTCTATGAGTGATATCTTATGATAAGTGTCTTTTTCTGTGTGACTTATTTCACTTAGAATCGTCATATCTAAATCCACTCATCATGCTGCTACTAGCCTTATGACATTGATTTCATGGCTGAGTGATATTCCATTGTACATAAGGACCGCAACTTCTTTATCCATTCTTCTCTTTCCTGGGATATTTAAGGTGTAGCGAAGTGGAGGTTCTTGTCAACAGAGTAGCCCAAAACTTTGGGGTGCCTGTGGCTTGCTGAGTTTTAGTTTTCCGAATTTATACGCCCATGAGTGGAAGTGCGCTATGCTCTCTAAGCTGAGTTTTTTAGATGTTTCAGGACACACTGTACACTTCTCCAGAGTGGCTGTTGGCAATTTACATCCCGCCCATCAGCGTAGCAAGGCTCCCATTTCTCCATGGCCTGTCCTGCATTTCTGGTTTTGACACTTTATTCAGCATGGCCCTTTTGACCGATGGGAAGCGAGACTTCTTTGTAGCGCTGATTCGCCTTTCCAGGTTGCTTGGTTGGCCAAAAAGGGCGTATGCGTTTTTTCCTGAATATATTCAGGAAAAAACGCATACGCCCTTTTTGGCCAAGGGCATCATTGTCGAGGTTTTGCCGCTTTTCCTGTGCTTTAAAGGCGATTCGAATCTACCTCCTGAAATCTGTTTCCTGCAATTCTGCCTTGCTTTCAAATCCTCTTCGTTGCCTTCCCTCAATATATTTGTGGACGAGAGTTATCATTTCTAAGTCTGCAAGTTTGTGAATTGCAGTGCCCCTGAGCTCCATTCTTCAACTCGCTTTCTTGGGAGCTGGCCGCAAAAGCGCAGGATTGCTTCAGGCCGTATTCTGGCTCCTGGCGGCAGGCTGAGCCTGTGGTTAATTCTTCTTCCTGATGGGAAAATAGAATGACCTGTGCCTGCCCCAACACCTAGAGCTAGTCTCTCATTGGTTCCCCCTCTTCCCGTTCATCCTCAGGACAATTTGCAACCTGTACGGAACAGGAGGATAAAGGTGCTGATTCTCCAAGGAGGGAGATTGCTAGTAAAGCGGCTGGAATGGCGAACCGGAGCACAAGGAGATGAGAAATGAGGTGCGTTTTAGAAACCTTTCCCGATCACACGGTGTACCATCTTCGGGGTTTCTCATGCATGTTTTCAATGTAGGACGATGCCCTTGAATCTGGAGATTTGGGACCCATGGGATGAGTACCACGCCGTATTACTTTAAAGGGTCTGCGTTAGCTCAGCCAACCTCACCAAACCTCTCAGCCCCACGAGTGTCCACCCTTATGTCTCAATCAGCTGTGGGTCTAGATATGGTCAATCCAGGTGGCATCACAGCCCCTGAACGAATTTTGTAAGAATTTCTCTCTCTTTCACTGTCTTTGTTTCACGGGTTTTTTAAAGTAATTGATTTTTATAATGGGGTTTAGCTGCTTTTCACTGCTGTGTTTATGCCGCTTTACACCCACTTGACTCACTTACAGAGAGATATCAATACATAGGTTTTAAGATTCTTACTAGTCAGATATATTCTTGGGCGGTGAATAGGGGGTGTTGAGTCCAGTTCACTGAGCAAGGAGTAGGTCTTGTCTCTTACATATTGGGTTTCTGGAACGGTATCTGAGCTAATTTGAAACCCGTGTTTTATGCATCACCCCACCTCACCTTTCCCGTTAAGCAGCCATAGTGTGTTTTCTAAACGTGTGACTCTGTTCTGTTTTGTAATTCAGTTCAAGGGTAGCGGTTTTTACATTCCCTCTATGAGTGATATCTTATGATAAGTGTCTTTTTCTGTGTGACTTATTTCACTTAGAATCGTCATATCTAAATCCACTCATCATGCTGCTACTAGCCTTATGACGTTGATTTCATGGCTGAGTGATATTCCATTGTACATAAGGACCACAACTTCTTTATCCATTCTTCTCTTTCCTGGGATATTTAAGGTGTAACGAAGTGGAGGTTTTTGTCAACAGAGCAGCCCAAAACTTTGGGGTGCCTGTGTCTTGCTGATTTTTAGTTTTCCCAATTTATACGCCCATGAGAGGAAGTGCTCTATGGTCTCTAAGCTGAGTTTTTTAGATGTTTCAGGACACACCGTACACTTCTCCAGTGTGGCTGTTGGCAATTTACATCCCGCCCATCAGCGTAGCAAGGCTCCCATTTCTCCAAGGCCTGTCCAGCATTTCTGCTTTTGACACTTTATTCAGCATGGCCCTTTTGACCGATGGGAAGCGAGACTTCTTTGTAGCGCTGATTTGCCTTTCCAGGTTGCTTGGTTGGCCAAAAAGGGCGTATGCGTTTTTTCCTGAATATATTCAGGAAAAAACGCATACGCCCTTTTTGGCCAAGGGCATCATTGTCGAGGTTTTACCGCTTTTCCTGTGCTTTAAAGGCGATTCGAATCTACCTCCTGAAATCTGTTTCCTGCAATTCTGCCTTGCTTTCAAATCCTCTTCGTTGCCTTCCCTCAATATATTTGTGGACGAGAGTTATCATTTCTAAGTCTGCAGGTTTGTGAATTGCAGTGCCCCTGAGCTCCATTCTTCAACTCGCTTTCTTGGGAGCTGGCCGCAAAAGCGCAGGATTACTTCAGGCCGTATTCTGGTTCCTGGCGGCAGGCTGAGCCTGTGGTTAATTCTTCTTCCTGATGGGAAAATAGAATGACCTGTGCCTGCCCCAACACCTAGAGCTAGTCTCTCATTGGTTCCCCCTCTTCCCGTTCATCCTCAGGACAATTTGCAACCTGTACGGAACAGGAGGATAAAGGTGCTGATTCTCCAAGGAGGGAGATTGCTAGTAAAGCGGCTGGAATGACGAACCGGAGCACAAGGAGATGAGAAATGAGGTGCGTTTTAGAAACCTTTCCCGATCACACGGTGTACCATCTTCGGGGTTTCTCATGCATGTTTTCAATGTAGGACGATGCCCTTGAACCTGGAGATTTGGGACCCATGGGATGGGTACCACGCCGTATTACTTTAAAGGGTCTGCGTTTTCTCACCCAACCTCACCAAACCTCTCAGCCCCAAGAGTGTCCACCCTTATGTCTCAATCAGCTGTGGGTCTAGATATGGTCAATCCAGGTGGCATCACAGCCCCTGAACGAATTTTGTAAGAATTTCTCTCTCTTTCACTGTCTTTGTTTCACGGGTTTTGAAACGTAATTGATTTTTATAATGGGGTTTAGCTGCTTTTCACTGCTGTGTTTATGCCGCTTTACACCCATTTGACTCACTTACAGAGAGATATCAATACATAGGTTTTAAGATTCTTACTAGTCAGATATATTCTTGGGCGGTGAATAGGGGGTGTTGAGTCCAGTTCACTGAGCAAGGAGTAGGTCTTGTCTCTTACATATTGGGTTTCTGGAACGGTATCTGAGCTAATTTGAAACCCGTGTTTTATGCATCACCCCACCTCACCTTTCCCGTTAAGCAGCCATAGTGTGTTTTCTAAACGTGTGACTCTGTTCTGTTTTGTAATTCAGTTCAAGGGTAGCGGTTTTTACATTCCCTCTATGAGTGATATCTTATGATAAGTGTCTTTTTCTGTGTGACTTATTTCACTTAGAATCGTCATATCTAAATCCACTCATCATGCTGCTACTAGCCTTATGACATTGATTTCATGGCTGAGTGATATTCCATTGTACATAAGGACCGCAACTTCTTTATCCATTCTTCTCTTTCCTGGGATATTTAAGGTGTAGCGAAGTGGAGGTTCTTGTCAACAGAGTAGCCCAAAACTTTGGGGAGCCTGTGGCTTGCTGAGTTTTAGTTTTCCGAATTTATACGCCCATGAGTGGAAGTGCGCTATGCTCTCTAAGCTGAGTTTTTTAGATGTTTCAGGACACACTGTACACTTCTCCAGAGTGGCTGTTGGCAATTTACATCCCGCCCATCAGCGTAGCAAGGCTCCCATTTCTCCATGGCCTGTCCTGCATTTCTGGTTTTGACACTTTATTCAGCATGGCCCTTTTGACCGATGGGAAGCGAGACTTCTTTGTAGCGCTGATTCGCCTTTCCAGGTTGCTTGGTTGGCCAAAAAGGGCGTATGCGTTTTTTCCTGAATATATTCAGGAAAAAACGCATACGCCCTTTTTGGCCAAGGGCATCATTGTCGAGGTTTTGCCGCTTTTCCTGTGCTTTAAAGGCGATTCGAATCTACCTCCTGAAATCTGTTTCCTGCAATTCTGCCTTGCTTTCAAATCCTCTTCGTTGCCTTCCCTCAATATATTTGTGGACGAGAGTTATCATTTCTAAGACTGCAGGTTTGTGAATTGCCGTGCCCCTGAGCTCCATTCTTCAACTCGCTTTCTTGGGAGCTGGCCGCAAAAGCGCAGGATTGCTTCAGGCCGTATTCTGGTTCCTGGCGGCAGGCTGAGCCTGTGGTTAATTCTTCTTCCTGATGGGAAAATAGAATGACCTGTGCCTGCCCCAACACCTAGAGCTAGTCTCTCATTGGTTCCCCCTCTTCCCGTTCATCCTCAGGACAATTAGCAACCTGTACGGAACAGGAGGATAAAGGTGCTGATTCTCCAAGGAGGGAGATTGCTAGTAAAGCGGCTGGAATGGCGAACCGGAGCACAAGGAGATGAGAAATGAGGTGCGTTTTAGAAACCTTTCCCGATCACACGGTGTACCATCTTCGGGGTTTCTCATGCATGTTTTCAATGTAGGACGATGCCCTTGAATCTGGAGATTTGGGACCCATGGGATGAGTACCACGCCGTATTACTTTAAAGGGTCTGCGTTAGCTCAGCCAACCTCACCAAACCTCTCAGCCCCACGAGTGTCCACCCTTATGTCTCAATCAGCTGTGGGTCTAGATATGGTCAATCCAGGTGGCATCACAGCCCCTGAACGAATTTTGTAAGAATTTCTCTCTCTTTCACTGTCTTTGTTTCACGGGTTTTTTAAAGTAATTGATTTTTATAATGGGGTTTAGCTGCTTTTCACTGCTGTGTTTATGCCGCTTTACACCCACTTGACTCACTTACAGAGAGATATCAATACATAGGTTTTAAGATTCTTACTAGTCAGATATATTCTTGGGCGGTGAATAGGGGGTGTTGAGTCCAGTTCACTGAGCAAGGAGTAGGTCTTGTCTATTACATATTGGGTTTCTGGAACGGTATCTGAGCTAATTTGAAACCCTTGTTTTATGCATCACCCCACCTCACCTTTCCCGTTAAGCAGCCATAGTGTGTTTTCTAAACGTGTGACTCTGTTCTGTTTTGTAATTCAGTTCAAGGGTAGCGGTTTTGACATTCCCTCTATAAGTGATATCTCATGATAAGTGTCTTTTTCTGTGTGACTTATTTCACTTAGAATCGTCGTACCTAAATCCACTCATCATGCTGCTACTAGCCTTATGACGTTGATTTCATGGCTGAGTGATATTCCATTGTACATAAGGACCACAACTTCTTTATCCATTCTTCTCTTTCCTGGGATATTTAAGGTGTAACGAAGTGGAGGTTCTTGTCAACAGAGCAGCCCAAAACTTTGGGGTGCCTGTGTCTTGCTGATTTTTAGTTTTCCCAATTTATACGCCCATGAGAGGAAGTGCCCTATGGTCTCTAAGCTGAGTTTTTTAGATGTTTCAGGACACACCGTACACTTCTCCAGTGTGGCTGTTGGCAATTTACATCCCGCCCATCAGCGTAGCAAGGCTCCCATTTCTCCAAGGCCTGTCCAGCATTTCTGGTTTTGACACTTTATTCAGCATGGCCCTTTTGACCGATGGGAAGCGAGACTTCTTTGTAGCGCTGATTTGCCTTTCCAGGTTGCTTGGTTGGCCAAAAAGGGCGTATGCGTTTTTTCCTGAATATATTCAGGAAAAAACGCATACGCCCTTTTTGGCCAAGGGCATCATTGTCGAGGTTTTGCCGCTTTTCCTGTGCTTTAAAGGCGATTCGAATCTACCTCCTGAAATCTGTTTCCTGCAATTCTGCCTTGCTTTCAAATCCTCTTCGTTGCCTTCCCTCAATATATTTGTGGACGAGAGTTATCATTTCTAAGTCTGCAGGTTTGTGAATTGCAGTGCCCCTGAGCTCCATTCTTCAACTCGCTTTCTTGGGAGCTGGCCGCAAAAGCGCAGGATTGCTTCAGGCCGTATTCTGGTTCCTGGCGGCAGGCTGAGCCTGTGGTTAATTCTTCTTCCTGATGGGAAAATAGAATGACCTGTGCCTGCCCCAACACCTAGAGCTAGTCTCTCATTGGTTCCCCCTCTTCCCGTTCATCCTCAGGACAATTAGCAACCTCTACGGAACAGGAGGATAAAGGTGCTGATTCTCCAAGGAGGGAGATTGCTAGTAAAGCGGCTGGAATGGTGAAGCGGAGCACAAGGAGATGAGAAATGAGGTGCGTTTTAGAAACGTTTCCCGATCACACGGTGTACCATCTTCGGGGTTTCTCATGCATGTTTTCAATGTAGGACGATGCCCTTGAACCTGGAGATTTGGGACCCATGGGATGGGTACCACGCCGTATTACTTTAAAGGGTCTGCGTTTTCTCACCCAACCTCACCAAACCTCTCAGCCTCAAGAGTGTCCACCCTTATGTCTCAATCAGCTGTGGGTCTAGATATGGTCAATCCAGGTGGCATCACAGCCCCTGAACGAATTTTGTAAGAATTTCTCTCTCTTTCACTGTCTTTGTTTCACGGGTTTTGAAACGTAATTGATTTTTATAATGGGGTTTAGCTGCTTTTCACTGCTGTGTTTATGCCGCTTTACACCCATTTGACTCACTTACAGAGAGATATCAATACATAGGTTTTAAGATTCTTACTAGTCAGATATATTCTTGGGCGGTGAATAGGGGGTGTTGAGTCCAGTTCACTGAGCAAGGAGTAGGTCTTGTCTATTACATATTGGGTTTCTGGAACGGTATCTGAGCTAATTTGAAACCCGTGTTTTATGCATCACCCCACCTCACCTTTCCCGTTAAGCAGCCATAGTGTGTTTTCTAAACGTGTGACTCTGTTCTGTTTTGTAATTCAGTTCAAGGGTAGCGGTTTTTACATTCCCTCTATGAGTGATATCTTATGATAAGTGTCTTTTTCTGTGTGACTTATTTCACTTAGAATCGTCATATCTAAATCCACTCATCATGCTGCTACTAGCCTTATGACATTGATTTCATGGCTGAGTGATATTCCATTGTACATAAGGACCGCAACTTCTTTATCCATTCTTCTCTTTCCTGGGATATTTAAGGTGTAGCGAAGTGGAGGTTCTTGTCAACAGAGTAGCCCAAAACTTTGGGGTGCCTGTGGCTTGCTGAGTTTTAGTTTTCCGAATTTATACGCCCATGAGTGGAAGTGCGCTATGCTCTCTAAGCTGAGTTTTTTAGATGTTTCAGGACACACTGTACACTTCTCCAGAGTGGCTGTTGGCAATTTACATCCCGCCCATCAGCGTAGCAAGGCTCCCATTTCTCCATGGCCTGTCCTGCATTTCTGGTTTTGACACTTTATTCAGCATGGCCCTTTTGACCGATGGGAAGCGAGACTTCTTTGTAGCGCTGATTCGCCTTTCCAGGTTGCTTGGTTGGCCAAAAAGGGCGTATGCGTTTTTTCCTGAATATATTCAGGAAAAAACGCATACGCCCTTTTTGGCCAAGGGCATCATTGTCGAGGTTTTGCCGCTTTTCCTGTGCTTTAAAGGCGATTCGAATCTACCTCCTGAAATCTGTTTCCTGCAATTCTGACTTGCTTTCAAATCCTCTTCGTTGCCTTCCCTCAATATTTTTGTGGACGAGAGTTATCATTTCTAAGTCTGCAAGTTTGTGAATTGCAGTGCCCCTGAGCTCCATTCTTCAACTCGCTTTCTTGGGAGCTGGCCGCAAAAGCGCAGGATTGCTTCAGGCCGTATTCTGGTTCCTGGCGGCAGGCTGAGCCTGTGGTTAATTCTTCTTCCTGATGGGAAAATAGAATGACCTGTGCCTGCCCCAACACCTAGAGCTAGTCTCTCATTGGTTCCCCCTCTTCCCGTTCATCCTCAGGACAATTAGCAACCTGTACGGAACAGGAGGATAAAGGTGCTGATTCTCCAAGGAGGGAGATTGCTAGTAAAGCGGCTGGAATGGCGAACCGGAGCACAAGGAGATGAGAAATGAGGTGCGTTTTAGAAACCTTTCCCGATCACACGGTGTACCATCTTCGGGGTTTCTCATGCATGTTTTCAATGTAGGACGATGCCCTTGAACCTGGAGATTTGGGACCCATGGGATGGGTACCACGCCGTATTACTTTAAAGGGTCTGCGTTAGCTCAGCCAACCTCACCAAACCTCTCAGCCCCACGAGTGTCCACCCTTATGTCTCAATCAGCTGTGGGTCTAGATATGGTCAATCCAGGTGGCATCACAGCCCCTGAACGAATTTTGTAAGAATTTCTCTCTCTTTCACTGTCTTTGTTTCACGGGTTTTTTAAAGTAATTGATTTTTATAATGGGGTTTAGCTGCTTTTCACTGCTGTGTTTATGCCGCTTTACACCCACTTGACTCACTTACAGAGAGATATCAATACATAGGTTTTAAGATTCTTACTAGTCAGATATATTCTTGGGCGGTGAATAGGGGGTGTTGAGTCCAGTTCACTGAGCAAGGAGTAGGTCTTGTCTATTACATATTGGGTTTCTGGAACGGTATCTGAGCTAATTTGAAACCCTTGTTTTATGCATCACCCCACCTCACCTTTCCCGTTAAGCAGCCATAGTGTGTTTTCTAAACGTGTGACTCTGTTCTGTTTTGTAATTCAGTTCAAGGGTAGCGGTTTTGACATTCCCTCTATAAGTGATATCTCATGATAAGTGTCTTTTTCTGTGTGACTTATTTCACTTAGAATCGTCGTACCTAAATCCACTCATCATGCTGCTACTAGCCTTATGACGTTGATTTCATGGCTGAGTGATATTCCATTGTACATAAGGACCACAACTTCTTTATCCATTCTTCTCTTTCCTGGGATATTTAAGGTGTAACGAAGTGGAGGTTCTTGTCAACAGAGCAGCCCAAAACTTTGGGGTGCCTGTGTCTTGCTGATTTTTAGTTTTCCCAATTTATACGCCCATGAGAGGAAGTGCCCTATGGTCTCTAAGCTGAGTTTTTTAGATGTTTCAGGACACACCGTACACTTCTCCAGTGTGGCTGTTGGCAATTTACATCCCGCCCATCAGCGTAGCAAGGCTCCCATTTCTCCAAGGCCTGTCCAGCATTTCTGCTTTTGACACTTTATTCAGCATGGCCCTTTTGACCGATGGGAAGCGAGACTTCTTTGTAGCGCTGATTTGCCTTTCCAGGTTGCTTGGTTGGCCAAAAAGGGCGTATGCGTTTTTTCCTGAATATATTCAGGAAAAAACGCATACGCCCTTTTTGGCCAAGGGCATCATTGTCGAGGTTTTACCGCTTTTCCTGTGCTTTAAAGGCGATTCGAATCTACCTCCTGAAATCTGTTTCCTGCAATTCTGCCTTGCTTTCAAATCCTCTTCGTTGCCTTCCCTCAATATATTTGTGGACGAGAGTTATCATTTCTAAGTCTGCAGGTTTGTGAATTGCAGTGCCCCTGAGCTCCATTCTTCAACTCGCTTTCTTGGGAGCTGGCCGCAAAAGCGCAGGATTGCTTCAGGCCGTATTCTGGTTCCTGGCGGCAGGCTGAGCCTGTGGTTAATTCTTCTTCCTGATGGGAAAATAGAATGACCTGTGCCTGCCCCAACACCTAGAGCTAGTCTCTCATTGGTTCCCCCTCTTCCCGTTCATCCTCAGGACAATTTGCAACCTGTACGGAACAGGAGGATAAAGGTGCTGATTCTCCAAGGAGGGAGATTGCTAGTAAAGCGGCTGGAATGGCGAACCAGAGCACAAGGAGATGAGAAATGAGGTGCGTTTTAGAAACCTTTCCCGATCACACGGTGTACCATCTTCGGGGTTTCTCATGCATGTTTTCAATGTAGGACGATGCCCTTGAACCTGGAGATTTGGGACCCATGGGATGGGTACCACGCCGTATTACTTTAAAGGGTCTGCGTTAGCTCAGCCAACCTCACCAAACCTCTCAGCCCCACGAGTGTCCACCCTTATGTCTCAATCAGCTGTGGGTCGAGATATGGTCAATCCAGGTGGCATCACAGCCCCTGAACGAATTTTGTAAGAATTTCTCTCTCTTTCACTGTCTTTGTTTCACGGGTTTTTTAAAGTAATTGATTTTTATAATGGGGTTTAGCTGCTTTTCACTGCTGTGTTTATGCCGCTTTACACCCACTTGACTCACTTACAGAGAGATATCAATACATAGGTTTTAAGATTCTTACTAGTCAGATATATTCTTGGGCGGTGAATAGGGGGTGTTGAGTCCAGTTCACTGAGCAAGGAGTAGGTCTTGTCTATTACATATTGGGTTTCTGGAACGGTATCTGAGCTAATTTGAAACCCTTGTTTTATGCATCACCCCACCTCACCTTTCCCGTTAAGCAGCCATAGTGTGTTTTCTAAACGTGTGACTCTGTTCTGTTTTGTAATTCAGTTCAAGGGTAGCGGTTTTGACATTCCCTCTATAAGTGATATCTCATGATAAGTGTCTTTTTCTGTGTGACTTATTTCACTTAGAATCGTCGTACCTAAATCCACTCATCATGCTGCTACTAGCCTTATGACGTTGATTTCATGGCTGAGTGATATTCCATTGTACATAAGGACCACAACTTCTTTATCCATTCTTCTCTTTCCTGGGATATTTAAGGTGTAACGAAGTGGAGGTTCTTGTCAACAGAGCAGCCCAAAACTTTGGGGTGCCTGTGTCTTGCTGATTTTTAGTTTTCCCAATTTATACGCCCATGAGAGGAAGTGCCCTATGGTCTCTAAGCTGAGTTTTTTAGATGTTTCAGGACACACCGTACACTTCTCCAGTGTGGCTGTTGGCAATTTACATCCCGCCCATCAGCGTAGCAAGGCTCCCATTTCTCCAAGGCCTGTCCAGCATTTCTGCTTTTGACACTTTATTCAGCATGGCCCTTTTGACCGATGGGAAGCGAGACTTCTTTGTAGCGCTGATTTGCCTTTCCAGGTTGCTTGGTTGGCCAAAAAGGGCGTATGCGTTTTTTCCTGAATATATTCAGGAAAAAACGCATACGCCCTTTTTGGCCAAGGGCATCATTGTCGAGGTTTTGCCGCTTTTCCTCTGCTTTAAAGGCGATTCGAATCTACCTCCTGAAATCTGTTTCCTGCAATTCTGCCTTGCTTTCAAATCCTCTTCGTTGCCTTCCCTCAATATATTTGTGGACGAGAGTTATCATTTCTAAGTCTGCAGGTTTGTGAATTGCAGTGCCCCTGAGCTCCATTCTTCAACTCGCTTTCTTGGGAGCTGGCCGCAAAAGCGCAGGATTGCTTCAGGCCGTATTCTGGTTCCTGGCGGCAGGCTGAGCCTGTGGTTAATTCTTCTTCCTGATGGGAAAATAGAATGACCTGTGCCTGCCCCAACACCTAGAGCTAGTCTCTCATTGGTTCCCCCTCTTCCCGTTCATCCTCAGGACAATTAGCAACCTCTACGGAACAGGAGGATAAAGGTGCTGATTCTCCAAGGAGGGAGATTGCTAGTAAAGCGGCTGGAATGGTGAACCGGAGCACAAGGAGATGAGAAATGAGGTGCGTTTTAGAAACCTTTCCCGATCACACGGTGTACCATCTTCGGGGTTTCTCATGCATGTTTTCAATGTAGGACGATGCCCTTGAACCTGGAGATTTGGGACCCATGGGATGGGTACCACGCCGTATTACTTTAAAGGGTCTGCGTTTTCTCACCCAACCTCACCAAACCTCTCAGCCTCAAGAGTGTCCACCCTTATGTCTCAATCAGCTGTGGGTCTAGATATGGTCAATCCAGGTGGCATCACAGCCCCTGAACGAATTTTGTAAGAATTTCTCTCTCTTTCACTGTCTTTGTTTCACGGGTTTTGAAACGTAATTGATTTTTATAATGGGGTTTAGCTGCTTTTCACTGCTGTGTTTATGCCGCTTTACACCCATTTGACTCACTTACAGAGAGATATCAATACATAGGTTTTAAGATTCTTACTAGTCAGATATATTCTTGGGCGGTGAATAGGGGGTGTTGAGTCCAGTTCACTGAGCAAGGAGTAGGTCTTGTCTATTACATATTGGGTTTCTGGAACGGTATCTGAGCTAATTTGAAACCCGTGTTTTATGCATCACCCCACCTCACCTTTCCCGTTAAGCAGCCATAGTGTGTTTTCTAAACGTGTGACTCTGTTCTGTTTTGTAATTCAGTTCAAGGGTAGCGGTTTTTACATTCCCTCTATGAGTGATATCTTATGATAAGTGTCTTTTTCTGTGTGACTTATTTCACTTAGAATCGTCATATCTAAATCCACTCATCATGCTGCTACTAGCCTTATGACATTGATTTCATGGCTGAGTGATATTCCATTGTACATAAGGACCGCAACTTCTTTATCCATTCTTCTCTTTCCTGGGATATTTAAGGTGTAGCGAAGTGGAGGTTCTTGTCAACAGAGTAGCCCAAAACTTTGGGGTGCCTGTGGCTTGCTGAGTTTTAGTTTTCCGAATTTATACGCCCATGAGTGGAAGTGCGCTATGCTCTCTAAGCTGAGTTTTTTAGATGTTTCAGGACACACTGTACACTTCTCCAGAGTGGCTGTTGGCAATTTACATCCCGCCCATCAGCGTAGCAAGGCTCCCATTTCTCCATGGCCTGTCCTGCATTTCTGGTTTTGACACTTTATTCAGCATGGCCCTTTTGACCGATGGGAAGCGAGACTTCTTTGTAGCGCTGATTCGCCTTTCCAGGTTGCTTGGTTGGCCAAAAAGGGCGTATGCGTTTTTTCCTGAATATATTCAGGAAAAAACGCATACGCCCTTTTTGGCCAAGGGCATCATTGTCGAGGTTTTGCCGCTTTTCCTGTGCTTTAAAGGCGATTCGAATCTACCTCCTGAAATCTGTTTCCTGCAATTCTGCCTTGCTTTCAAATCCTCTTCGTTGCCTTCCCTCAATATATTTGTGGACGAGAGTTATCATTTCTAAGTCTGCAGGTTTGTGAATTGCAGTGCCCCTGAGCTCCATTCTTCAACTCGCTTTCTTGGGAGCTGGCCGCAAAAGCGCAGGATTGCTTCAGGCCGTATTCTGGTTCCTGGCGGCAGGCTGAGCCTGTGGTTAATTCTTCTTCCTGATGGGAAAATAGAATGACCTGTGCCTGCCCCAACACCTAGAGCTAGTCTCTCATTGGTTCCCCCTCTTCCCGTTCATCCTCAGGACAATTTGCAACCTGTACGGAACAGGAGGATAAAGGTGCTGATTCTCCAAGGAGGGAGATTGCTAGTAAAGCGGCTGGAATGGCGAACCAGAGCACAAGGAGATGAGAAATGAGGTGCGTTTTAGAAACCTTTCCCGATCACACGGTGTACCATCTTCGGGGTTTCTCATGCATGTTTTCAATGTAGGACGATGCCCTTGAACCTGGAGATTTGGGACCCATGGGATGGGTACCACGCCGTATTACTTTAAAGGGTCTGCGTTAGCTCAGCCAACCTCACCAAACCTCTCAGCCCCACGAGTGTCCACCCTTATGTCTCAATCAGCTGTGGGTCGAGATATGGTCAATCCAGGTGGCATCACAGCCCCTGAACGAATTTTGTAAGAATTTCTCTCTCTTTCACTGTCTTTGTTTCACGGGTTTTTTAAAGTAATTGATTTTTATAATGGGGTTTAGCTGCTTTTCACTGCTGTGTTTATGCCGCTTTACACCCACTTGACTCACTTACAGAGAGATATCAATACATAGGTTTTAAGATTCTTACTAGTCAGATATATTCTTGGGCGGTGAATAGGGGGTGTTGAGTCCAGTTCACTGAGCAAGGAGTAGGTCTTGTCTATTACATATTGGGTTTCTGGAACGGTATCTGAGCTAATTTGAAACCCTTGTTTTATGCATCACCCCACCTCACCTTTCCCGTTAAGCAGCCATAGTGTGTTTTCTAAACGTGTGACTCTGTTCTGTTTTGTAATTCAGTTCAAGGGTAGCGGTTTTGACATTCCCTCTATAAGTGATATCTCATGATAAGTGTCTTTTTCTGTGTGACTTATTTCACTTAGAATCGTCGTACCTAAATCCACTCATCATGCTGCTACTAGCCTTATGACGTTGATTTCATGGCTGAGTGATATTCCATTGTACATAAGGACCACAACTTCTTTATCCATTCTTCTCTTTCCTGGGATATTTAAGGTGTAACGAAGTGGAGGTTCTTGTCAACAGAGCAGCCCAAAACTTTGGGGTGCCTGTGTCTTGCTGATTTTTAGTTTTCCCAATTTATACGCCCATGAGAGGAAGTGCCCTATGGTCTCTAAGCTGAGTTTTTTAGATGTTTCAGGACACACCGTACACTTCTCCAGTGTGGCTGTTGGCAATTTACATCCCGCCCATCAGCGTAGCAAGGCTCCCATTTCTCCAAGGCCTGTCCAGCATTTCTGCTTTTGACACTTTATTCAGCATGGCCCTTTTGACCGATGGGAAGCGAGACTTCTTTGTAGCGCTGATTTGCCTTTCCAGGTTGCTTGGTTGGCCAAAAAGGGCGTATGCGTTTTTTCCTGAATATATTCAGGAAAAAACGCATACGCCCTTTTTGGCCAAGGGCATCATTGTCGAGGTTTTGCCGCTTTTCCTCTGCTTTAAAGGCAATTCGAATCTACCTCCTGAAATCTGTTTCCTGCAATTCTGCCTTGCTTTCAAATCCTCTTCGTTGCCTTCCCTCAATATATTTGTGGACGAGAGTTATCATTTCTAAGTCTGCAGGTTTGTGAATTGCAGTGCCCCTGAGCTCCATTCTTCAACTCGCTTTCTTGGGAGCTGGCCGCAAAAGCGCAGGATTGCTTCAGGCCGTATTCTGGTTCCTGGCGGCAGGCTGAGCCTGTGGTTAATTCTTCTTCCTGATGGGAAAATAGAATGACCTGTGCCTGCCCCAACACCTAGAGCTAGTCTCTCATTGGTTCCCCCTCTTCCCGTTCATCCTCAGGACAATTAGCAACCTCTACGGAACAGGAGGATAAAGGTGCTGATTCTCCAAGGAGGGAGATTGCTAGTAAAGCGGCTGGAATGGTGAACCGGAGCACAAGGAGATGAGAAATGAGGTGCGTTTTAGAAACCTTTCCCGATCACACGGTGTACCATCTTCGGGGTTTCTCATGCATGTTTTCAATGTAGGACGATGCCCTTGAACCTGGAGATTTGGGACCCATGGGATGGGTACCACGCCGTATTACTTTAAAGGGTCTGCGTTTTCTCACCCAACCTCACCAAACCTCTCAGCCTCAAGAGTGTCCACCCTTATGTCTCAATCAGCTGTGGGTCTAGATATGGTCAATCCAGGTGGCATCACAGCCCCTGAACGAATTTTGTAAGAATTTCTCTCTCTTTCACTGTCTTTGTTTCACGGGTTTTGAAACGTAATTGATTTTTATAATGGGGTTTAGCTGCTTTTCACTGCTGTGTTTATGCCGCTTTACACCCATTTGACTCACTTACAGAGAGATATCAATACATAGGTTTTAAGATTCTTACTAGTCAGATATATTCTTGGGCGGTGAATAGGGGGTGTTGAGTCCAGTTCACTGAGCAAGGAGTAGGTCTTGTCTATTACATATTGGGTTTCTGGAACGGTATCTGAGCTAATTTGAAACCCGTGTTTTATGCATCACCCCACCTCACCTTTCCCGTTAAGCAGCCATAGTGTGTTTTCTAAACGTGTGACTCTGTTCTGTTTTGTAATTCAGTTCAAGGGTAGCGGTTTTTACATTCCCTCTATGAGTGATATCTTATGATAAGTGTCTTTTTCTGTGTGACTTATTTCACTTAGAATCGTCATATCTAAATCCACTCATCATGCTGCTACTAGCCTTATGACATTGATTTCATGGCTGAGTGATATTCCATTGTACATAAGGACCGCAACTTCTTTATCCATTCTTCTCTTTCCTGGGATATTTAAGGTGTAGCGAAGTGGAGGTTCTTGTCAACAGAGTAGCCCAAAACTTTGGGGTGCCTGTGGCTTGCTGAGTTTTAGTTTTCCGAATTTATACGCCCATGAGTGGAAGTGCGCTATGCTCTCTAAGCTGAGTTTTTTAGATGTTTCAGGACACACTGTACACTTCTCCAGAGTGGCTGTTGGCAATTTACATCCCGCCCATCAGCGTAGCAAGGCTCCCATTTCTCCATGGCCTGTCCTGCATTTCTGGTTTTGACACTTTATTCAGCATGGCCCTTTTGACCGATGGGAAGCGAGACTTCTTTGTAGCGCTGATTCGCCTTTCCAGGTTGCTTGGTTGGCCAAAAAGGGCGTATGCGTTTTTTCCTGAATATATTCAGGAAAAAACGCATACGCCCTTTTTGGCCAAGGGCATCATTGTCGAGGTTTTGCCGCTTTTCCTGTGCTTTAAAGGCGATTCGAATCTACCTCCTGAAATCTGTTTCCTGCAATTCTGCCTTGCTTTCAAATCCTCTTCGTTGCCTTCCCTCAATATATTTGTGGACGAGAGTTATCATTTCTAAGTCTGCAGGTTTGTGAATTGCAGTGCCCCTGAGCTCCATTCTTCAACTCGCTTTCTTGGGAGCTGGCCGCAAAAGCGCAGGATTGCTTCAGGCCGTATTCTGGTTCCTGGCGGCAGGCTGAGCCTGTGGTTAATTCTTCTTCCTGATGGGAAAATAGAATGACCTGTGCCTGCCCCAACACCTAGAGCTAGTCTCTCATTGGTTCCCCCTCTTCCCGTTCATCCTCAGGACAATTTGCAACCTGTACGGAACAGGAGGATAAAGGTGCTGATTCTCCAAGGAGGGAGATTGCTAGTAAAGCGGTGGAATGGCGAACCAGAGCACAAGGAGATGAGAAATGAGGTGCGTTTTAGAAACCTTTCCCGATCACACGGTGTACCATCTTCGGGGTTTCTCATGCATGTTTTCAATGTAGGACGATGCCCTTGAACCTGGAGATTTGGGACCCATGGGATGGGTACCACGCCGTATTACTTTAAAGGGTCTGCGTTAGCTCAGCCAACCTCACCAAACCTCTCAGCCCCACGAGTGTCCACCCTTATGTCTCAATCAGCTGTGGGTCTAGATATGGTCAATCCAGGTGGCATCACAGCCCCTGAACGAATTTTGTAAGAATTTCTCTCTCTTTCACTGTCTTTGTTTCACGGGTTTTTTAAAGTAATTGATTTTTATAATGGGGTTTAGCTGCTTTTCACTGCTGTGTTTATGCCGCTTTACACCCACTTGACTCACTTACAGAGAGATATCAATACATAGGTTTTAAGATTCTTACTAGTCAGATATATTCTTGGGCGGTGAATAGGGGGTGTTGAGTCCAGTTCACTGAGCAAGGAGTAGGTCTTGTCTATTACATATTGGGTTTCTGGAACGGTATCTGAGCTAATTTGAAACCCTTGTTTTATGCATCACCCCACCTCACCTTTCCCGTTAAGCAGCCATAGTGTGTTTTCTAAACGTGTGACTCTGTTCTGTTTTGTAATTCAGTTCAAGGGTAGCGGTTTTGACATTCCCTCTATAAGTGATATCTCATGATAAGTGTCTTTTTCTGTGTGACTTATTTCACTTAGAATCGTCGTACCTAAATCCACTCATCATGCTGCTACTAGCCTTATGACGTTGATTTCATGGCTGAGTGATATTCCATTGTACATAAGGACCACAACTTCTTTATCCATTCTTCTCTTTCCTGGGATATTTAAGGTGTAACGAAGTGGAGGTTCTTGTCAACAGAGCAGCCCAAAACTTTGGGGTGCCTGTGTCTTGCTGATTTTTAGTTTTCCCAATTTATACGCCCATGAGAGGAAGTGCCCTATGGTCTCTAAGCTGAGTTTTTTAGATGTTTCAGGACACACCGTACACTTCTCCAGTGTGGCTGTTGGCAATTTACATCCCGCCCATCAGCGTAGCAAGGCTCCCATTTCTCCAAGGCCTGTCCAGCATTTCTGCTTTTGACACTTTATTCAGCATGGCCCTTTTGACCGATGGGAAGCGAGACTTCTTTGTAGCGCTGATTTGCCTTTCCAGGTTGCTTGGTTGGCCAAAAAGGGCGTATGCGTTTTTTCCTGAATATATTCAGGAAAAAACGCATACGCCCTTTTTGGGCAAGGGCATCATTGTCGAGGTTTTACCGCTTTTCCTGTGCTTTAAAGGCGATTCGAATCTACCTCCTGAAATCTGTTTCCTGCAATTCTGCCTTGCTTTCAAATCCTCTTCGTTGCCTTCCCTCAATATATTTGTGGACGAGAGTTATCATTTCTAAGTCTGCAGGTTTGTGAATTGCAGTGCCCCTGAGCTCCATTCTTCAACTCGCTTTCTTGGGAGCTGGCCGCAAAAGCGCAGGATTGCTTCAGGCCGTATTCTGGTTCCTGGCGGCAGGCTGAGCCTGTGGTTAATTCTTCTTCCTGATGGGAAAATAGAATGACCTGTGCCTGCCCCAACACCTAGAGCTAGTCTCTCATTGGTTCCCCCTCTTCCCGTTCATCCTCAGGACAATTAGCAACCTGTACGGAACAGGAGGATAAAGGTGCTGATTCTCCAAGGAGGGAGATTGCTAGTAAAGCGGCTGGAATGGCGAACCAGAGCACAAGGAGATGAGAAATGAGGTGCGTTTTAGAAACCTTTCCCGATCACACGGTGTACCATCTTCGGGGTTTCTCATGCATGTTTTCAATGTAGGACGATGCCCTTGAACCTGGAGATTTGGGACCCATGGGATGGGTACCACGCCGTATTACTTTAAAGGGTCTGCGTTAGCTCAGCCAACCTCACGAAACCTCTCAGCCCCACGAGTGTCCACCCTTATGTCTCAATCAGCTGTGGGTCTAGATATGGTCAATCCAGGTGGCATCACAGCCCCTGAACGAATTTTGTAAGAATTTCTCTCTCTTTCACTGTCTTTGTTTCACGGGTTTTTTAAAGTAATTGATTTTTATAATGGGGTTTAGCTGCTTTTCACTGCTGTGTTTATGCCGCTTTACACCCACTTGACTCACTTACAGAGAGATATCAATACATAGGTTTTAAGATTCTTACTAGTCAGATATATTCTTGGGCGGTGAATAGGGGGTGTTGAGTCCAGTTCACTGAGCAAGGAGTAGGTCTTGTCTATTACATATTGGGTTTCTGGAACGGTATCTGAGCTAATTTGAAACCCTTGTTTTATGCATCACCCCACCTCACCTTTCCCGTTAAGCAGCCATAGTGTGTTTTCTAAACGTGTGACTCTGTTCTGTTTTGTAATTCAGTTCAAGGGTAGCGGTTTTGACATTCCCTCTATAAGTGATATCTCATGATAAGTGTCTTTTTCTGTGTGACTTATTTCACTTAGAATCGTCGTACCTAAATCCACTCATCATGCTGCTACTAGCCTTATGACGTTGATTTCATGGCTGAGTGATATTCCATTGTACATAAGGACCACAACTTCTTTATCCATTCTTCTCTTTCCTGGGATATTTAAGGTGTAACGAAGTGGAGGTTCTTGTCAACAGAGCAGCCCAAAACTTTGGGGTGCCTGTGTCTTGCTGATTTTTAGTTTTCCCAATTTATACGCCCATGAGAGGAAGTGCCCTATGGTCTCTAAGCTGAGTTTTTTAGATGTTTCAGGACACACCGTACACTTCTCCAGTGTGGCTGTTGGCAATTTACATCCCGCCCATCAGCGTAGCAAGGCTCCCATTTCTCCAAGGCCTGTCCAGCATTTCTGCTTTTGACACTTTATTCAGCATGGCCCTTTTGACCGATGGGAAGCGAGACTTCTTTGTAGCGCTGATTTGCCTTTCCAGGTTGCTTGGTTGGCCAAAAACGGCGTATGCGTTTTTTCCTGAATATATTCAGGAAAAAACGCATACGCCCTTTTTGGGCAAGGGCATCATTGTCGAGGTTTTACCGCTTTTCCTGTGCTTTAAAGGCGATTCGAATCTACCTCCTGAAATCTGTTTCCTGCAATTCTGCCTTGCTTTCAAATCCTCTTCGTTGCCTTCCCTCAATATATTTGTGGACGAGAGTTATCATTTCTAAGTCTGCAGGTTTGTGAATTGCAGTGCCCCTGAGCTCCATTCTTCAACTCGCTTTCTTGGGAGCTGGCCGCAAAAGCGCAGGATTGCTTCAGGCCGTATTCTGGTTCCTGGCGGCAGGCTGAGCCTGTGGTTAATTCTTCTTCCTGATGGGAAAATAGAATGACCTGTGCCTGCCCCAACACCTAGAGCTAGTCTCTCATTGGTTCCCCCTCTTCCCGTTCATCCTCAGGACAATTTGCAACCTGTACGGAACAGGAGGATAAAGGTGCTGATTCTCCAAGGAGGGAGATTGCTAGTAAAGCGGCTGGAATGGCGAACCGGAGCACAAGGAGATGAGAAATGAGGTGCGTTTTAGAAACCTTTCCCGATCACACGGTGTACCATCTTCGGGGTTTCTCATGCATGTTTTCAATGTAGGACGATGCCCTTGAACCTGGAGATTTGGGACCCATGGGATGGGTACCACGCCGTATTACTTTAAAGGGTCTGCGTTTTCTCACCCAACCTCACCAAACCTCTCAGCCCCAAGAGTGTCCACCCTTATGTCTCAATCAGCTGTGGGTCTAGATATGGTCAATCCAGGTGGCATCACAGCCCCTGAACGAATTTTGTAAGAATTTCTCTCTCTTTCACTGTCTTTGTTTCACGGGTTTTGAAACGTAATTGATTTTTATAATGGGGTTTAGCTGCTTTTCACTGCTGTGTTTATGCCGCTTTACACCCACTTGACTCACTTACAGAGAGATATCAATACATAGGTTTTAAGATTCTTACTAGTCAGATATATTCTTGGGCGGTGAATAGGGGGTGTTGAGTCCAGTTCACTGAGCAAGGAGTAGGTCTTGTCTATTACATATTGGGTTTCTGGAACGGTATCTGAGCTAATTTGAAACCCTTGTTTTATGCATCACCCCACCTCACCTTTCCCGTTAAGCAGCCATAGTGTGTTTTCTAAACGTGTGACTCTGTTCTGTTTTGTAATTCAGTTCAAGGGTAGCGGTTTTGACATTCCCTCTATAAGTGATATCTCATGATAAGTGTCTTTTTCTGTGTGACTTATTTCACTTAGAATCGTCGTACCTAAATCCACTCATCATGCTGCTACTAGCCTTATGACGTTGATTTCATGGCTGAGTGATATTCCATTGTACATAAGGACCACAACTTCTTTATCCATTCTTCTCTTTCCTGGGATATTTAAGGTGTAACGAAGTGGAGGTTCTTGTCAACAGAGCAGCCCAAAACTTTGGGGTGCCTGTGTCTTGCTGATTTTTAGTTTTCCCAATTTATACGCCCATGAGAGGAAGTGCCCTATGGTCTCTAAGCTGAGTTTTTTAGATGTTTCAGGACACACCGTACACTTCTCCAGTGTGGCTGTTGGCAATTTACATCCCGCCCATCAGCGTAGCAAGGCTCCCATTTCTCCAAGGCCTGTCCAGCATTTCTGCTTTTGACACTTTATTCAGCATGGCCCTTTTGACCGATGGGAAGCGAGACTTCTTTGTAGCGCTGATTTGCCTTTCCAGGTTGCTTGGTTGGCCAAAAAGGGCGTATGCGTTTTTTCCTGAATATATTCAGGAAAAAACGCATACGCCCTTTTTGGCCAAGGGCATCATTGTCGAGGTTTTGCCGCTTTTCCTGTGCTTTAAAGGCGATTCGAATCTACCTCCTGAAATCTGTTTCCTGCAATTCTGCCTTGCTTTCAAATCCTCTTCGTTGCCTTCCCTCAATATATTTGTGGACGAGAGTTATCATTTCTAAGTCTGCAGGTTTGTGAATTGCAGTGCCCCTGAGCTCCATTCTTCAACTCGCTTTCTTGGGAGCTGGCCGCAAAAGCGCAGGATTGCTTCAGGCCGTATTCTGGTTCCTGGCGGCAGGCTGAGCCTGTGGTTAATTCTTCTTCCTGATGGGAAAATAGAATGACCTGTGCCTGCCCCAACACCTAGAGCTAGTCTCTCATTGGTTCCCCCTCTTCCCGTTCATCCTCAGGACAATTAGCAACCTGTACGGAACAGGAGGATAAAGGTGCTGATTCTCCAAGGAGGGAGATTGCTAGTAAAGCGGCTGGAATGGCGAACCGGAGCACAAGGAGATGAGAAATGAGGTGCGTTTTAGAAACCTTTCCCGATCACACGGTGTACCATCTTCGGGGTTTCTCATGCATGTTTTCAATGTAGGACGATGCCCTTGAACCTGGAGATTTGGGACCCATGGGATGGGTACCACGCCGTATTACTTTAAAGGGTCTGCGTTTTCTCACCCAACCTCACCAAACCTCTCAGCCCCAAGAGTGTCCACCCTTATGTCTCAATCAGCTGTGGGTCTAGATATGGTCAATCCAGGTGGCATCACAGCCCCTGAACGAATTTTGTAAGAATTTCTCTCTCTTTCACTGTCTTTGTTTCACGGGTTTTGAAACGTAATTGATTTTTATAATGGGGTTTAGCTGCTTTTCACTGCTGTGTTTATGCCGCTTTACACCCATTTGACTCACTTACAGAGAGATATCAATACATAGGTTTTAAGATTCTTACTAGTCAGATATATTCTTGGGCGGTGAATAGGGGGTGTTGAGTCCAGTTCACTGAGCAAGGAGTAGGTCTTGTCTCTTACATATTGGGTTTCTGGAACGGTATCTGAGCTAATTTGAAACCCGTGTTTTATGCATCACCCCACCTCACCTTTCCCGTTAAGCAGCCATAGTGTGTTTTCTAAACGTGTGACTCTGTTCTGTTTTGTAATTCAGTTCAAGGGTAGCGGTTTTGACATTCCCTCTATGAGTGATATCTCATGATAAGTGTCTTTTTCTGTGTGACTTATTTCACTTAGAATCGTCGTACCTAAATCCACTCATCATGCTGCTACTAGCCTTATGACGTTGATTTCATGGCTGAGTGATATTCCATTGTACATAAGGACCACAACTTCTTTATCCATTCTTCTCTTTCCTGGGATATTTAAGGTGTAACGAAGTGGAGGTTCTTGTCAACAGAGCAGCCCAAAACTTTGGGGTGCCTGTGTCTTGCTGATTTTTAGTTTTCCCAATTTATACGCCCATGAGAGGAAGTGCCCTATGGTCTCTAAGCTGAGTTTTTTAGATGTTTCAGGACACACCGTACACTTCTCCAGTGTGGCTGTTGGCAATTTACATCCCGCCCATCAGCGTAGCAAGGCTCCCATTTCTCCAAGGCCTGTCCAGCATTTCTGCTTTTGACACTTTATTCAGCATGGCCCTTTTGACCGATGGGAAGCGAGACTTCTTTGTAGCGCTGATTTGCCTTTCCAGGTTGCTTGGTTGGCCAAAAAGGGCGTATGCGTTTTTTCCTGAATATATTCAGGAAAAAACGCATACGCCCTTTTTGGCC
The DNA here is from genome assembly GCF_965194805.1 of Balaenoptera borealis. Classification (NCBI taxonomy): domain Eukaryota; kingdom Metazoa; phylum Chordata; class Mammalia; order Artiodactyla; family Balaenopteridae; genus Balaenoptera; species Balaenoptera borealis. Next base: position 91,786,775 of record NC_138873.1, read on the forward strand.
AAGGGCATCATTGTCGAGGTTTTGCCGCTTTTCCTGTGCTTTAAAGGCGATTCGAATCTACCTCCTGAAATCTGTTTCCTGCAATTCTGCCTTGCTTTCAAATCCTCTTCGTTGCCTTCCCTCAATATATTTGTGGACGAGAGTTATCATTTCTAAGTCTGCAGGTTTGTGAATTGCAGTGCCCCTGAGCTCCATTCTTCAACTCGCTTTCTTGGGAGCTGGCCGCAAAAGCGCAGGATTGCTTCAGGCCGTATTCTGGTTCCTGGCGGCAGGCTGAGCCTGTGGTTAATTCTTCTTCCTGATGGGAAAATAGAATGACCTGTGCCTGCCCCAACACCTAGAGCTAGTCTCTCATTGGTTCCCCCTCTTCCCGTTCATCCTCAGGACAATTAGCAACCTGTACGGAACAGGAGGATAAAGGTGCTGATTCTCCAAGGAGGGAGATTGCTAGTAAAGCGGCTGGAATGGCGAACCAGAGCACAAGGAGATGAGAAATGAGGTGCGTTTTAGAAACCTTTCCCGATCACACGGTGTACCATCTTCGGGGTTTCTCATGCATGTTTTCAATGTAGGACGATGCCCTTGAACCTGGAGATTTGGGACCCATGGGATGGGTACCACGCCGTATTACTTTAAAGGGTCTGCGTTAGCTCAGCCAACCTCACGAAACCTCTCAGCCCCACGAGTGTCCACCCTTATGTCTCAATCAGCTGTGGGTCTAGATATGGTCAATCCAGGTGGCATCACAGCCCCTGAACGAATTTTGTAAGAATTTCTCTCTCTTTCACTGTCTTTGTTTCACGGGTTTTTTAAAGTAATTGATTTTTATAATGGGGTTTAGCTGCTTTTCACTGCTGTGTTTATGCCGCTTTACACCCACTTGACTCACTTACAGAGAGATATCAATACATAGGTTTTAAGATTCTTACTAGTCAGATATATTCTTGGGCGGTGAATAGGGGGTGTTGAGTCCAGTTCACTGAGCAAGGAGTAGGTCTTGTCTATTACATATTGGGTTTCTGGAACGGTATCTGAGCTAATTTGAAACCCTTGTTTTATGCATCACCCCACCTCACCTTTCCCGTTAAGCAGCCATAGTGTGTTTTCTAAACGTGTGACTCTGTTCTGTTTTGTAATTCAGTTCAAGGGTAGCGGTTTTGACATTCCCTCTATAAGTGATATCTCATGATAAGTGTCTTTTTCTGTGTGACTTATTTCACTTAGAATCGTCGTACCTAAATCCACTCATCATGCTGCTACTAGCCTTATGACGTTGATTTCATGGCTGAGTGATATTCCATTGTACATAAGGACCACAACTTCTTTATCCATTCTTCTCTTTCCTGGGATATTTAAGGTGTAACGAAGTGGAGGTTCTTGTCAACAGAGCAGCCCAAAACTTTGGGGTGCCTGTGTCTTGCTGATTTTTAGTTTTCCCAATTTATACGCCCATGAGAGGAAGTGCCCTATGGTCTCTAAGCTGAGTTTTTTAGATGTTTCAGGACACACCGTACACTTCTCCAGTGTGGCTGTTGGCAATTTACATCCCGCCCATCAGCGTAGCAAGGCTCCCATTTCTCCAAGGCCTGTCCAGCATTTCTGCTTTTGACACTTTATTCAGCATGGCCCTTTTGACCGATGGGAAGCGAGACTTCTTTGTAGCGCTGATTTGCCTTTCCAGGTTGCTTGGTTGGCCAAAAAGGGCGTATGCGTTTTTTCCTGAATATATTCAGGAAAAAACGCATACGCCCTTTTTGGCCAAGGGCATCATTGTCGAGGTTTTGCCGCTTTTCCTGTGCTTTAAAGGCGATTCGAATCTACCTCCTGAAATCTGTTTCCTGCAATTCTGCCTTGCTTTCAAATCCTCTTCGTTGCCTTCCCTCAATATATTTGTGGACGAGAGTTATCATTTCTAAGTCTGCAGGTTTGTGAATTGCAGTGCCCCTGAGCTCCATTCTTCAACTCGCTTTCTTGGGAGCTGGCCGCAAAAGCGCAGGATTGCTTCAGGCCGTATTCTGGTTCCTGGCGGCAGGCTGAGCCTGTGGTTAATTCTTCTTCCTGATGGGAAAATAGAATGACCTGTGCCTGCCCCAACACCTAGAGCTAGTCTCTCATTGGTTCCCCCTCTTCCCGTTCATCCTCAGGACAATTAGCAACCTGTACGGAACAGGAGGATAAAGGTGCTGATTCTCCAAGGAGGGAGATTGCTAGTAAAGCGGCTGGAATGGCGAACCGGAGCACAAGGAGATGAGAAATGAGGTGCGTTTTAGAAACCTTTCCCGATCACACGGTGTACCATCTTCGGGGTTTCTCATGCATGTTTTCAATGTAGGACGATGCCCTTGAACCTGGAGATTTGGGACCCATGGGATGGGTACCACGCCGTATTACTTTAAAGGGTCTGCGTTTTCTCACCCAACCTCACCAAACCTCTCAGCCCCAAGAGTGTCCACCCTTATGTCTCAATCAGCTGTGGGTCTAGATATGGTCAATCCAGGTGGCATCACAGCCCCTGAACGAATTTTGTAAGAATTTCTCTCTCTTTCACTGTCTTTGTTTCACGGGTTTTGAAACGTAATTGATTTTTATAATGGGGTTTAGCTGCTTTTCACTGCTGTGTTTATGCCGCTTTACACCCATTTGACTCACTTACAGAGAGATATCAATACATAGGTTTTAAGATTCTTACTAGTCAGATATATTCTTGGGCGGTGAATAGGGGGTGTTGAGTCCAGTTCACTGAGCAAGGAGTAGGTCTTGTCTCTTACATATTGGGTTTCTGGAACGGTATCTGAGCTAATTTGAAACCCGTGTTTTATGCATCACCCCACCTCACCTTTCCCGTTAAGCAGCCATAGTGTGTTTTCTAAACGTGTGACTCTGTTCTGTTTTGTAATTCAGTTCAAGGGTAGCGGTTTTGACATTCCCTCTATGAGTGATATCTTATGATAAGTGTCTTTTTCTGTGTGACTTATTTCACTTAGAATCGTCGTACCTAAATCCACTCATCATGCTGCTACTAGCCTTATGACGTTGATTTCATGGCTGAGTGATATTCCATTGTACATAAGGACCACAACTTCTTTATCCATTCTTCTCTTTCCTGGGATATTTAAGGTGTAACGAAGTGGAGGTTCTTGTCAACAGAGCAGCCCAAAACTTTGGGGTGCCTGTGTCTTGCTGATTTTTAGTTTTCCCAATTTATACGCCCATGAGAGGAAGTGCCCTATGGTCTCTAAGCTGAGTTTTTTAGATGTTTCAGGACACACCGTACACTTCTCCAGTGTGGCTGTTGGCAATTTACATCCCGCCCATCAGCGTAGCAAGGCTCCCATTTCTCCAAGGCCTGTCCAGCATTTCTGCTTTTGACACTTTATTCAGCATGGCCCTTTTGACCGATGGGAAGCGAGACTTCTTTGTAGCGCTGATTTGCCTTTCCAGGTTGCTTGGTTGGCCAAAAAGGGCGTATGCGTTTTTTCCTGAATATATTCAGGAAAAAACGCATACGCCCTTTTTGGCCAAGGGCATCATTGTCGAGGTTTTGCCGCTTTTCCTGTGCTTTAAAGGCGATTCGAATCTACCTCCTGAAATCTGTTTCCTGCAATTCTGCCTTGCTTTCAAATCCTCTTCGTTGCCTTCCCTCAATATATTTGTGGACGAGAGTTATCATTTCTAAGTCTGCAGGTTTGTGAATTGCAGTGCCCCTGAGCTCCATTCTTCAACTCGCTTTCTTGGGAGCTGGCCGCAAAAGCGCAGGATTGCTTCAGGCCGTATTCTGGTTCCTGGCGGCAGGCTGAGCCTGTGGTTAATTCTTCTTCCTGATGGGAAAATAGAATGACCTGTGCCTGCCCCAACACCTAGAGCTAGTCTCTCATTGGTTCCCCCTCTTCCCGTTCATCCTCAGGACAATTAGCAACCTCTACGGAACAGGAGGATAAAGGTGCTGATTCTCCAAGGAGGGAGATTGCTAGTAAAGCGGCTGGAATGGCGAACCAGAGCACAAGGAGATGAGAAATGAGGTGCGTTTTAGAAACCTTTCCCGATCACACGGTGTACCATCTTCGGGGTTTCTCATGCATGTTTTCAATGTAGGACGATGCCCTTGAACCTGGAGATTTGGGACCCATGGGATGGGTACCACGCCGTATTACTTTAAAGGGTCTGCGTTAGCTCAGCCAACCTCACGAAACCTCTCAGCCCCACGAGTGTCCACCCTTATGTCTCAATCAGCTGTGGGTCTAGATATGGTCAATCCAGGTGGCATCACAGCCCCTGAACGAATTTTGTAAGAATTTCTCTCTCTTTCACTGTCTTTGTTTCACGGGTTTTTTAAAGTAATTGATTTTTATAATGGGGTTTAGCTGCTTTTCACTGCTGTGTTTATGCCGCTTTACACCCACTTGACTCACTTACAGAGAGATATCAATACATAGGTTTTAAGATTCTTACTAGTCAGATATATTCTTGGGCGGTGAATAGGGGGTGTTGAGTCCAGTTCACTGAGCAAGGAGTAGGTCTTGTCTATTACATATTGGGTTTCTGGAACGGTATCTGAGCTAATTTGAAACCCTTGTTTTATGCATCACCCCACCTCACCTTTCCCGTTAAGCAGCCATAGTGTGTTTTCTAAACGTGTGACTCTGTTCTGTTTTGTAATTCAGTTCAAGGGTAGCGGTTTTGACATTCCCTCTATAAGTGATATCTCATGATAAGTGTCTTTTTCTGTGTGACTTATTTCACTTAGAATCGTCGTACCTAAATCCACTCATCATGCTGCTACTAGCCTTATGACGTTGATTTCATGGCTGAGTGATATTCCATTGTACATAAGGACCACAACTTCTTTATCCATTCTTCTCTTTCCTGGGATATTTAAGGTGTAACGAAGTGGAGGTTCTTGTCAACAGAGCAGCCCAAAACTTTGGGGTGCCTGTGTCTTGCTGATTTTTAGTTTTCCCAATTTATACGCCCATGAGAGGAAGTGCCCTATGGTCTCTAAGCTGAGTTTTTTAGATGTTTCAGGACACACCGTACACTTCTCCAGTGTGGCTGTTGGCAATTTACATCCCGCCCATCAGCGTAGCAAGGCTCCCATTTCTCCAAGGCCTGTCCAGCATTTCTGCTTTTGACACTTTATTCAGCATGGCCCTTTTGACCGATGGGAAGCGAGACTTCTTTGTAGCGCTGATTTGCCTTTCCAGGTTGCTTGGTTGGCCAAAAACGGCGTATGCGTTTTTTCCTGAATATATTCAGGAAAAAACGCATACGCCCTTTTTGGCCAAGGGCATCATTGTCGAGGTTTTACCGCTTTTCCTGTGCTTTAAAGGCGATTCGAATCTACCTCCTGAAATCTGTTTCCTGCAATTCTGCCTTGCTTTCAAATCCTCTTCGTTGCCTTCCCTCAATATATTTGTGGACGAGAGTTATCATTTCTAAGTCTGCAGGTTTGTGAATTGCAGTGCCCCTGAGCTCCATTCTTCAACTCGCTTTCTTGGGAGCTGGCCGCAAAAGCGCAGGATTGCTTCAGGCCGTATTCTGGTTCCTGGCGGCAGGCTGAGCCTGTGGTTAATTCTTCTTCCTGATGGGAAAATAGAATGACCTGTGCCTGCCCCAACACCTAGAGCTAGTCTCTCATTGGTTCCCCCTCTTCCCGTTCATCCTCAGGACAATTTGCAACCTGTACGGAACAGGAGGATAAAGGTGCTGATTCTCCAAGGAGGGAGATTGCTAGTAAAGCGGCTGGAATGGCGAACCGGAGCACAAGGAGATGAGAAATGAGGTGCGTTTTAGAAACCTTTCCCGATCACACGGTGTACCATCTTCGGGGTTTCTCATGCATGTTTTCAATGTAGGACGATGCCCTTGAACCTGGAGATTTGGGACCCATGGGATGGGTACCACGCCGTATTACTTTAAAGGGTCTGCGTTTTCTCACCCAACCTCACCAAACCTCTCAGCCCCAAGAGTGTCCACCCTTATGTCTCAATCAGCTGTGGGTCTAGATATGGTCAATCCAGGTGGCATCACAGCCCCTGAACGAATTTTGTAAGAATTTCTCTCTCTTTCACTGTCTTTGTTTCACGGGTTTTGAAACGTAATTGATTTTTATAATGGGGTTTAGCTGCTTTTCACTGCTGTGTTTATGCCGCTTTACACCCATTTGACTCACTTACAGAGAGATATCAATACATAGGTTTTAAGATTCTTACTAGTCAGATATATTCTTGGGCGGTGAATAGGGGGTGTTGAGTCCAGTTCACTGAGCAAGGAGTAGGTCTTGTCTCTTACATATTGGGTTTCTGGAACGGTATCTGAGCTAATTTGAAACCCGTGTTTTATGCATCACCCCACCTCACCTTTCCCGTTAAGCAGCCATAGTGTGTTTTCTAAACGTGTGACTCTGTTCTGTTTTGTAATTCAGTTCAAGGGTAGCGGTTTTGACATTCCCTCTATGAGTGATATCTTATGATAAGTGTCTTTTTCTGTGTGACTTATTTCACTTAGAATCGTCGTACCTAAATCCACTCATCATGCTGCTACTAGCCTTATGACGTTGATTTCATGGCTGAGTGATATTCCATTGTACATAAGGACCACAACTTCTTTATCCATTCTTCTCTTTCCTGGGATATTTAAGGTGTAACGAAGTGGAGGTTCTTGTCAACAGAGCAGCCCAAAACTTTGGGGTGCCTGTGTCTTGCTGATTTTTAGTTTTCCCAATTTATACGCCCATGAGAGGAAGTGCCCTATGGTCTCTAAGCTGAGTTTTTTAGATGTTTCAGGACACACCGTACACTTCTCCAGTGTGGCTGTTGGCAATTTACATCCCGCCCATCAGCGTAGCAAGGCTCCCATTTCTCCAAGGCCTGTCCAGCATTTCTGCTTTTGACACTTTATTCAGCATGGCCCTTTTGACCGATGGGAAGCGAGACTTCTTTGTAGCGCTGATTTGCCTTTCCAGGTTGCTTGGTTGGCCAAAAAGGGCGTATGCGTTTTTTCCTGAATATATTCAGGAAAAAACGCATACGCCCTTTTTGGCCAAGGGCATCATTGTCGAGGTTTTGCCGCTTTTCCTGTGCTTTAAAGGCGATTCGAATCTACCTCCTGAAATCTGTTTCCTGCAATTCTGCCTTGCTTTCAAATCCTCTTCGTTGCCTTCCCTCAATATATTTGTGGACGAGAGTTATCATTTCTAAGTCTGCAGGTTTGTGAATTGCAGTGCCCCTGAGCTCCATTCTTCAACTCGCTTTCTTGGGAGCTGGCCGCAAAAGCGCAGGATTGCTTCAGGCCGTATTCTGGTTCCTGGCGGCAGGCTGAGCCTGTGGTTAATTCTTCTTCCTGATGGGAAAATAGAATGACCTGTGCCTGCCCCAACACCTAGAGCTAGTCTCTCATTGGTTCCCCCTCTTCCCGTTCATCCTCAGGACAATTAGCAACCTCTACGGAACAGGAGGATAAAGGTGCTGATTCTCCAAGGAGGGAGATTGCTAGTAAAGCGGCTGGAATGGTGAACCGGAGCACAAGGAGATGAGAAATGAGGTGCGTTTTAGAAACCTTTCCCGATCACACGGTGTACCATCTTCGGGGTTTCTCATGCATGTTTTCAATGTAGGACGATGCCCTTGAACCTGGAGATTTGGGACCCATGGGATGGGTACCACGCCGTATTACTTTAAAGGGTCTGCGTTTTCTCACCCAACCTCACCAAACCTCTCAGCCCCAAGAGTGTCCACCCTTATGTCTCAATCAGCTGTGGGTCTAGATATGGTCAATCCAGGTGGCATCACAGCCCCTGAACGAATTTTGTAAGAATTTCTCTCTCTTTCACTGTCTTTGTTTCACGGGTTTTGAAACGTAATTGATTTTTATAATGGGGTTTAGCTGCTTTTCACTGCTGTGTTTATGCCGCTTTACACCCATTTGACTCACTTACAGAGAGATATCAATACATAGGTTTTAAGATTCTTACTAGTCAGATATATTCTTGGGCGGTGAATAGGGGGTGTTGAGTCCAGTTCACTGAGCAAGGAGTAGGTCTTGTCTCTTACATATTGGGTTTCTGGAACGGTATCTGAGCTAATTTGAAACCCGTGTTTTATGCATCACCCCACCTCACCTTTCCCGTTAAGCAGCCATAGTGTGTTTTCTAAACGTGTGACTCTGTTCTGTTTTGTAATTCAGTTCAAGGGTAGCGGTTTTTACATTCCCTCTATAAGTTATATCTTATGATAAGTGTCTTTTTCTGTGTGACTTATTTCACTTAGAATCGTCATATCTAAATCCACTCATCATGCTGCTACTAGCCTTATGACATTGATTTCATGGCTGAGTGATATTCCATTGTACATAAGGACCGCAACTTCTTTATCCATTCTTCTCTTTCCTGGGATATTTAAGGTGTAGCGAAGTGGAGGTTCTTGTCAACAGAGTAGCCCAAAACTTTGGGGTGCCTGTGGCTTGCTGAGTTTTAGTTTTCCGAATTTATACGCCCATGAGTGGAAGTGCGCTATGCTCTCTAAGCTGAGTTTTTTAGATGTTTCAGGACACACTGTACACTTCTCCAGAGTGGCTGTTGGCAATTTACATCCCGCCCATCAGCGTAGCAAGGCTCCCATTTCTCCATGGCCTGTCCTGCATTTCTGGTTTTGACACTTTATTCAGCATGGCCCTTTTGACCGATGGGAAGCGAGACTTCTTTGTAGCGCTGATTCGCCTTTCCAGGTTGCTTGGTTGGCCAAAAAGGGCGTATGCGTTTTTTCCTGAATATATTCAGGAAAAAACGCATACGCCCTTTTTGGCCAAGGGCATCATTGTCGAGGTTTTGCCGCTTTTCCTGTGCTTTAAAGGCGATTCGAATCTACCTCCTGAAATCTGTTTCCTGCAATTCTGACTTGCTTTCAAATCCTCTTCGTTGCCTTCCCTCAATATATTTGTGGACGAGAGTTATCATTTCTAAGTCTGCAAGTTTGTGAATTGCAGTGCCCCTGAGCTCCATTCTTCAACTCGCTTTCTTGGGAGCTGGCCGCAAAAGCGCAGGATTGCTTCAGGCCGTATTCTGGTTCCTGGCGGCAGGCTGAGCCTGTGGTTAATTCTTCTTCCTGATGGGAAAATAGAATGACCTGTGCCTGCCCCAACACCTAGAGCTAGTCTCTCATTGGTTCCCCCTCTTCCCGTTCATCCTCAGGACAATTAGCAACCTGTACGGAACAGGAGGATAAAGGTGCTGATTCTCCAAGGAGGGAGATTGCTAGTAAAGCGGCTGGAATGGCGAACCGGAGCACAAGGAGATGAGAAATGAGGTGCGTTTTAGAAACCTTTCCCGATCACACGGTGTACCATCTTCGGGGTTTCTCATGCATGTTTTCAATGTAGGACGATGCCCTTGAACCTGGAGATTTGGGACCCATGGGATGGGTACCACGCCGTATTACTTTAAAGGGTCTGCGTTAGCTCAGCCAACCTCACCAAACCTCTCAGCCCCACGAGTGTCCACCCTTATGTCTCAATCAGCTGTGGGTCTAGATATGGTCAATCCAGGTGGCATCACAGCCCCTGAACGAATTTTGTAAGAATTTCTCTCTCTTTCACTGTCTTTGTTTCACGGGTTTCTTAAAGTAATTGATTTTTATAATGGGGTTTAGCTGCTTTTCACTGCTGTGTTTATGCCGCTTTACACCCACTTGACTCACTTACAGAGAGATATCAATACATAGGTTTTAAGATTCTTACTAGTCAGATATATTCTTGGGCGGTGAATAGGGGGTGTTGAGTCCAGTTCACTGAGCAAGGAGTAGGTCTTGTCTATTATATATTGGGTTTCTGGAACGGTATCTGAGCTAATTTGAAACCCTTGTTTTATGCATCACCCCACCTCACCTTTCCCGTTAAGCAGCCATAGTGTGTTTTCTAAACGTGTGACTCTGTTCTGTTTTGTAATTCAGTTCAAGGGTAGCGGTTTTGACATTCCCTCTATAAGTGATATCTCATGATAAGTGTCTTTTTCTGTGTGACTTATTTCACTTAGAATCGTCGTACCTAAATCCACTCATCATGCTGCTACTAGCCTTATGACGTTGATTTCATGGCTGAGTGATATTCCATTGTACATAAGGACCACAACTTCTTTATCCATTCTTCTCTTTCCTGGGATATTTAAGGTGTAACGAAGTGGAGGTTCTTGTCAACAGAGCAGCCCAAAACTTTGGGGTGCCTGTGTCTTGCTGATTTTTAGTTTTCCCAATTTATACGCCCATGAGAGGAAGTGCCCTATGGTCTCTAAGCTGAGTTTTTTAGATGTTTCAGGACACACCGTACACTTCTCCAGTGTGGCTGTTGGCAATTTACATCCCGCCCATCAGCGTAGCAAGGCTCCCATTTCTCCAAGGCCTGTCCAGCATTTCTGCTTTTGACACTTTATTCAGCATGGCCCTTTTGACCGATGGGAAGCGAGACTTCTTTGTAGCGCTGATTTGCCTTTCCAGGTTGCTTGGTTGGCCAAAAAGGGCGTATGCGTTTTTTCCTGAATATATTCAGGAAAAAACGCATACGCCCTTTTTGGCCAAGGGCATCATTGTCGAGGTTTTGCCGCTTTTCCTGTGCTTTAAAGGCGATTCGAATCTACCTCCTGAAATCTGTTTCCTGCAATTCTGCCTTGCTTTCAAATCCTCTTCGTTGCCTTCCCTCAATATATTTGTGGACGAGAGTTATCATTTCTAAGTCTGCAGGTTTGTGAATTGCAGTGCCCCTGAGCTCCATTCTTCAACTCGCTTTCTTGGGAGCTGGCCGCAAAAGCGCAGGATTGCTTCAGGCCGTATTCTGGTTCCTGGCGGCAGGCTGAGCCTGTGGTTAATTCTTCTTCCTGATGGGAAAATAGAATGACCTGTGCCTGCCCCAACACCTAGAGCTAGTCTCTCATTGGTTCCCCCTCTTCCCGTTCATCCTCAGGACAATTAGCAACCTGTACGGAACAGGAGGATAAAGGTGCTGATTCTCCAAGGAGGGAGATTGCTAGTAAAGCGGCTGGAATGGTGAACCGGAGCACAAGGAGATGAGAAATGAGGTGCGTTTTAGAAACCTTTCCCGATCACACGGTGTACCATCTTCGGGGTTTCTCATGCATGTTTTCAATGTAGGACGATGCCCTTGAACCTGGAGATTTGGGACCCATGGGATGGGTACCACGCCGTATTACTTTAAAGGGTCTGCGTTTTCTCACCCAACCTCACCAAACCTCTCAGCCTCAAGAGTGTCCACCCTTATGTCTCAATCAGCTGTGGGTCTAGATATGGTCAATCCAGGTGGCATCACAGCCCCTGAACGAATTTTGTAAGAATTTCTCTCTCTTTCACTGTCTTTGTTTCACGGGTTTTGAAACGTAATTGATTTTTATAATGGGGTTTAGCTGCTTTTCACTGCTGTGTTTATGCCGCTTTACACCCATTTGACTCACTTACAGAGAGATATCAATACATAGGTTTTAAGATTCTTACTAGTCAGATATATTCTTGGGCGGTGAATAGGGGGTGTTGAGTCCAGTTCACTGAGCAAGGAGTAGGTCTTGTCTATTACATATTGGGTTTCTGGAACGGTATCTGAGCTAATTTGAAACCCGTGTTTTATGCATCACCCCACCTCACCTTTCCCGTTAAGCAGCCATAGTGTGTTTTCTAAACGTGTGACTCTGTTCTGTTTTGTAATTCAGTTCAAGGGTAGCGGTTTTTACATTCCCTCTATAAGTTATATCTTATGATAAGTGTCTTTTTCTGTGTGACTTATTTCACTTAGAATCGTCATATCTAAATCCACTCATCATGCTGCTACTAGCCTTATGACATTGATTTCATGGCTGAGTGATATTCCATTGTACATAAGGACCGCAACTTCTTTATCCATTCTTCTCTTTCCTGGGATATTTAAGGTGTAGCGAAGTGGAGGTTCTTGTCAACAGAGTAGCCCAAAACTTTGGGGTGCCTGTGGCTTGCTGAGTTTTAGTTTTCCGAATTTATACGCCCATGAGTGGAAGTGCGCTATGCTCTCTAAGCTGAGTTTTTTAGATGTTTCAGGACACACTGTACACTTCTCCAGAGTGGCTGTTGGCAATTTACATCCCGCCCATCAGCGTAGCAAGGCTCCCATTTCTCCATGGCCTGTCCTGCATTTCTGGTTTTGACACTTTATTCAGCATGGCCCTTTTGACCGATGGGAAGCGAGACTTCTTTGTAGCGCTGATTCGCCTTTCCAGGTTGCTTGGTTGGCCAAAAAGGGCGTATGCGTTTTTTCCTGAATATATTCAGGAAAAAACGCATACGCCCTTTTTGGCCAAGGGCATCATTGTCGAGGTTTTGCCGCTTTTCCTGTGCTTTAAAGGCGATTCGAATCTACCTCCTGAAATCTGTTTCCTGCAATTCTGACTTGCTTTCAAATCCTCTTCGTTGCCTTCCCTCAATATATTTGTGGACGAGAGTTATCATTTCTAAGTCTGCAAGTTTGTGAATTGCAGTGCCCCTGAGCTCCATTCTTCAACTCGCTTTCTTGGGAGCTGGCCGCAAAAGCGCAGGATTGCTTCAGGCCGTATTCTGGTACCTGGCGGCAGGCTGAGCCCGTGGTTAATTCTTCTTCCTGATGGGAAAATAGAATGACCTGTGCCTGCCCCAACACCTAGAGCTAGTCTCTCATTGGTTCCCCCTCTTCCCGTTCATCCTCAGGACAATTAGCAACCTGTACGGAACAGGAGGATAAAGGTGCTGATTCTCCAAGGAGGGAGATTGCTAGTAAAGCGGCTGGAATGGCGAACCGGAGCACAAGGAGATGAGAAATGAGGTGCGTTTTAGAAACCTTTCCCGATCACACGGTGTACCATCTTCGGGGTTTCTCATGCATGTTTTCAATGTAGGACGATGCCCTTGAACCTGGAGATTTGGGACCCATGGGATGGGTACCACGCCGTATTACTTTAAAGGGTCTGCGTTAGCTCAGCCAACCTCACCAAACCTCTCAGCCCCACGAGTGTCCACCCTTATGTCTCAATCAGCTGTGGGTCTAGATATGGTCAATCCAGGTGGCATCACAGCCCCTGAACGAATTTTGTAAGAATTTCTCTCTCTTTCACTGTCTTTGTTTCACGGGTTTTTTAAAGTAATTGATTTTTATAATGGGGTTTAGCTGCTTTTCACTGCTGTGTTTATGCCGCTTTACACCCACTTGACTCACTTACAGAGAGATATCAATACATAGGTTTTAAGATTCTTACTAGTCAGATATATTCTTGGGCGGTGAATAGGGGGTGTTGAGTCCAGTTCACTGAGCAAGGAGTAGGTCTTGTCTATTACATATTGGGTTTCTGGAACGGTATCTGAGCTAATTTGAAACCCTTGTTTTATGCATCACCCCACCTCACCTTTCCCGTTAAGCAGCCATAGTGTGTTTTCTGAACGTGTGACTCTGTTCTGTTTTGTAATTCAGTTCAAGGGTAGCGGTTTTGACATTCCCTCTATAAGTGATATCTCATGATAAGTGTCTTTTTCTGTGTGACTTATTTCACTTAGAATCGTCGTGCCTAAATCCACTCATCATGCTGCTACTAGCCTTATGACGTTGATTTCATGGCTGAGTGATATTCCATTGTACATAAGGACCACAACTTCTTTATCCATTCTTCTCTTTCCTGGGATATTTAAGGTGTAACGAAGTGGAGGTTCTTGTCAACAGAGCAGCCCAAAACTTTGGGGTGCCTGTGTCTTGCTGATTTTTAGTTTTCCCAATTTATACGCCCATGAGAGGAAGTGCCCTATGGTCTCTAAGCTGAGTTTTTTAGATGTTTCAGGACACACCGTACACTTCTCCAGTGTGGCTGTTGGCAATTTACATCCCGCCCATCAGCGTAGCAAGGCTCCCCTTTCTCCAAGGCCTGTCCAGCATTTCTGGTTTTGACACTTTATTCATCATGGCCCTTTGACCGATGGGAAGCGAGACTTCTTTGTAGCGCTGATTTGCCTTTCCAGGTTGCTTGGTTGGCCAAAAAGGGCGTATGCGTTTTTTCCTGAATATATTCAGGAAAAAACGCATACGCCCTTTTTGGCCAAGGGCATCATTGTCGAGGTTTTGCCGCTTTTCCTGTGCTTTAAAGGCGATTCGAATCTACCTCCTGAAATCTGTTTCCTGCAATTCTGCCTTGCTTTCAAATCCTCTTCGTTGCCTTCCCTCAATATATTTGTGGACGAGAGTTATCATTTCTAAGACTGCAGGTTTGTGAATTGCAGTGCCCCTGAGCTCCATTCTTCAACTCGCTTTCTTGGGAGCTGGCCGCAAAAGCGCAGGATTGCTTCAGGCCGTATTCTGGTTCCTGGCGGCAGGCTGAGCCTGTGGTTAATTCTTCTTCCTGATGGGAAAATAGAATGACCTGTGCCTGCCCCAACACCTAGAGCTAGTCTCTCATTGGTTCCCCCTCTTCCCGTTCATCCTCAGGACAATTAGCAACCTGTACGGAACAGGAGGATAAAGGTGCTGATTCTCCAAGGAGGGAGATTGCTAGTAAAGCGGCTGGAATGGCGAACCGGAGCACAAGGAGATGAGAAATGAGGTGCGTTTTAGAAACCTTTCCCGATCACACGGTGTACCATCTTCGGGGTTTCTCATGCATGTTTTCAATGTAGGACGATGCCCTTGAACCTGGAGATTTGGGACCCATGGGATGGGTACCACGCCGTATTACTTTAAAGGGTCTGCGTTAGCTCAGCCAACCTCACCAAACCTCTCAGCCCCACGAGTGTCCACCCTTATGTCTCAATCAGCTGTGGGTCTAGATATGGTCAATCCAGGTGGCATCACAGCCCCTGAACGAATTTTGTAAGAATTTCTCTCTCTTTCACTGTCTTTGTTTCACGGGTTTTTTAAAGTAATTGATTTTTATAATGGGGTTTAGCTGCTTTTCACTGCTGTGTTTATGCCGCTTTACACCCACTTGACTCACTTACAGAGAGATATCAATACATAGGTTTTAAGATTCTTACTAGTCAGATATATTCTTGGGCGGTGAATAGGGGGTGTTGAGTCCAGTTCACTGAGCAAGGAGTAGGTCTTGTCTATTACATATTGGGTTTATGGAACGGTATCTGAGCTAATTTGAAACCCTTGTTTTATGCATCACCCCACCTCACCTTTCCCGTTAAGCAGCCATAGTGTGTTTTCTAAACGTGTGACTCTGTTCTGTTTTGTAATTCAGTTCAAGGGTAGCGGTTTTGACATTCCCTCTATGAGTGATATCTTATGATAAGTGTCTTTTTCTGTGTGACTTATTTCACTTAGAATCGTCATATCTAAATCCACTCATCATGCTGCTACTAGCCTTATGACATTGATTTCATGGCTGAGTGATATTCCATTGTACATAAGGACCGCAACTTCTTTATCCATTCTTCTCTTTCCTGGGATATTTAAGGTGTAGCGAAGTGGAGGTTCTTGTCAACAGAGTAGCCCAAAACTTTGGGGTGCCTGTGGCTTGCTGAGTTTTAGTTTTCCGAATTTATACGCCCATGAGTGGAAGTGCGCTATGCTCTCTAAGCTGAGTTTTTTAGATGTTTCAGGACACACTGTACACTTCTCCAGAGTGGCTGTTGGCAATTTACATCCCGCCCATCAGCGTAGCAAGGCTCCCATTTCTCCATGGCCTGTCCTGCATTTCTGGTTTTGACACTTTATTCAGCATGGCCCTTTTGACCGATGGGAAGCGAGACTTCTTTGTAGCGCTGATTCGCCTTTCCAGGTTGCTTGGTTGGCCAAAAAGGGCGTATGCGTTTTTTCCTGAATATATTCAGGAAAAAACGCATACGCCCTTTTTGGCCAAGGGCATCATTGTCGAGGTTTTGCCGCTTTTCCTGTGCTTTAAAGGCGATTCGAATCTACCTCCTGAAATCTGTTTCCTGCAATTCTGACTTGCTTTCAAATCCTCTTCGTTGCCTTCCCTCAATATATTTGTGGACGAGAGTTACCATTTCTAAGTCTGCAAGTTTGTGAATTGCAGTGCCCCTGAGCTCCATTCTTCAACTCGCTTTCTTGGGAGCTGGCCGCAAAAGCGCAGGATTGCTTCAGGCCGTATTCTGGTTCCTGGCGGCAGGCTGAGCCTGTGGTTAATTCTTCTTCCTGATGGGAAAATAGAATGACCTGTGCCTGCCCCAACACCTAGAGCTAGTCTCTCATTGGTTCCCCCTCTTCCCGTTCATCCTCAGGACAATTAGCAACCTGTACGGAACAGGAGGATAAAGGTGCTGATTCTCCAAGGAGGGAGATTGCTAGTAAAGCGGCTGGAATGGCGAACCGGAGCACAAGGAGATGAGAAATGAGGTGCGTTTTAGAAACCTTTCCCGATCACACGGTGTACCATCTTCGGGGTTTCTCATGCATGTTTTCAATGTAGGACGATGCCCTTGAACCTGGAGATTTGGGACCCATGGGATGGGTACCACGCCGTATTACTTTAAAGGGTCTGCGTTAGCTCAGCAAACCTCACCAAACCTCTCAGCCCCACGAGTGTCCACCCTTATGTCTCAATCAGCTGTGGGTCTAGATATGGTCAATCCAGGTGGCATCACAGCCCCTGAACGAATTTTGTAAGAATTTCTCTCTCTTTCACTGTCTTTGTTTCACGGGTTTTTTAAAGTAATTGATTTTTATAATGGGGTTTAGCTGCTTTTCACTGCTGTGTTTATGCCGCTTTACACCCACTTGACTCACTTACAGAGAGATATCAATACATAGGTTTTAAGATTCTTACTAGTCAGATATATTCTTGGGCGGTGAATAGGGGGTGTTGAGTCCAGTTCACTGAGCAAGGAGTAGGTCTTGTCTATTACATATTGGGTTTCTGGAACGGTATCTGAGCTAATTTGAAACCCTTGTTTTATGCATCACCCCACCTCACCTTTCCCGTTAAGCAGCCATAGTGTGTTTTCTAAACGTGTGACTCTGTTCTGTTTTGTAATTCAGTTCAAGGGTAGCGGTTTTGACATTCCCTCTATGAGTGATATCTCATGATAAGTGTCTTTTTCTGTGTGACTTATTTCACTTAGAATCGTCGTGCCTAAATCCACTCATCATGCTGCTACTAGCCTTATGACGTTGATTTCATGGCTGAGTGATATTCCATTGTACATAAGGACCACAACTTCTTTATCCATTCTTCTCTTTCCTGGGATATTTAAGGTGTAACGAAGTGGAGGTTCTTGTCAACAGAGCAGCCCAAAACTTTGGGGTGCCTGTGTCTTGCTGATTTTTAGTTTTCCCAATTTATACGCCCATGAGAGGAAGTGCCCTATGGTCTCTAAGCTGAGTTTTTTAGATGTTTCAGGACACACCGTACACTTCTCCAGTGTGGCTGTTGGCAATTTACATCCCGCCCATCAGCGTAGCAAGGCTCCCCTTTCTCCAAGGCCTGTCCAGCATTTCTGGTTTTGACACTTTATTCATCATGGCCCTTTGACCGATGGGAAGCGAGACTTCTTTGTAGCGCTGATTTGCCTTTCCAGGTTGCTTGGTTGGCCAAAAAGGGCGTATGCGTTTTTTCCTGAATATATTCAGGAAAAAACGCATACGCCCTTTTTGGCCAAGGGCATCATTGTCGAGGTTTTGCCGCTTTTCCTGTGCTTTAAAGGCGATTCGAATCTACCTCCTGAAATCTGTTTCCTGCAATTCTGCCTTGCTTTCAAATCCTCTTCGTTGCCTTCCCTCAATATATTTGTGGACGAGAGTTATCATTTCTAAGACTGCAGGTTTGTGAATTGCAGTGCCCCTGAGCTCCATTCTTCAACTCGCTTTCTTGGGAGCTGGCCGCAAAAGCGCAGGATTGCTTCAGGCCGTATTCTGGTTCCTGGCGGCAGGCTGAGCCTGTGGTTAATTCTTCTTCCTGATGGGAAAATAGAATGACCTGTGCCTGCCCCAACACCTAGAGCTAGTCTCTCATTGGTTCCCCCTCTTCCCGTTCATCCTCAGGACAATTAGCAACCTGTACGGAACAGGAGGATAAAGGTGCTGATTCTCCAAGGAGGGAGATTGCTAGTAAAGCGGCTGGAATGGCGAACCAGAGCACAAGGAGATGAGAAATGAGGTGCGTTTTAGAAACCTTTCCCGATCACACGGTGTACCATCTTCGGGGTTTCTCATGCATGTTTTCAATGTAGGACGATGCCCTTGAACCTGGAGATTTGGGACCCATGGGATGGGTACCACGCCGTATTACTTTAAAGGGTCTGCGTTAGCTCAGCCAACCTCACGAAACCTCTCAGCCCCACGAGTGTCCACCCTTATGTCTCAATCAGCTGTGGGTCTAGATATGGTCAATCCAGGTGGCATCACAGCCCCTGAACGAATTTTGTAAGAATTTCTCTCTCTTTCACTGTCTTTGTTTCACGGGTTTTTTAAAGTAATTGATTTTTATAATGGGGTTTAGCTGCTTTTCACTGCTGTGTTTATGCCGCTTTACACCCACTTGACTCACTTACAGAGAGATATCAATACATAGGTTTTAAGATTCTTACTAGTCAGATATATTCTTGGGCGGTGAATAGGGGGTGTTGAGTCCAGTTCACTGAGCAAGGAGTAGGTCTTGTCTATTACATATTGGGTTTCTGGAACGGTATCTGAGCTAATTTGAAACCCTTGTTTTATGCATCACCCCACCTCACCTTTCCCGTTAAGCAGCCATAGTGTGTTTTCTAAACGTGTGACTCTGTTCTGTTTTGTAATTCAGTTCAAGGGTAGCGGTTTTGACATTCCCTCTATGAGTGATATCTCATGATAAGTGTCTTTTTCTGTGTGACTTATTTCACTTAGAATCGTCGTACCTAAATCCACTCATCATGCTGCTACTAGCCTTATGAC
Organism: Balaenoptera borealis; assembly: GCF_965194805.1. Taxonomy (NCBI): domain Eukaryota; kingdom Metazoa; phylum Chordata; class Mammalia; order Artiodactyla; family Balaenopteridae; genus Balaenoptera; species Balaenoptera borealis. The sequence continues at coordinate 91,805,645 of NC_138873.1, forward strand.
GTTGATTTCATGGCTGAGTGATATTCCATTGTACATAAGGACCGCAACTTCTTTATCCATTCTTCTCTTTCCTGGGATATTTAAGGTGTAACGAAGTGGAGGTTCTTGTCAACAGAGCAGCCCAAAACTTTGGGGTGCCTGTGTCTTGCTGATTTTTAGTTTTCCCAATTTATACGCCCATGAGAGGAAGTGCCCTATGGTCTCTAAGCTGAGTTTTTTAGATGTTTCAGGACACACCGTACACTTCTCCAGTGTGGCTGTTGGCAATTTACATCCCGCCCATCAGCGTAGCAAGGCTCCCATTTCTCCAAGGCCTGTCCAGCATTTCTGGTTTTGACACTTTATTCAGCATGGCCCTTTTGACCGATGGGAAGCGAGACTTCTTTGTAGCGCTGATTTGCCTTTCCAGGTTGCTTGGTTGGCCAAAAAGGGCGTATGCGTTTTTTCCTGAATATATTCAGGAAAAAACGCATACGCCCTTTTTGGCCAAGGGCATCATTGTCGAGGTTTTGCCGCTTTTCCTGTGCTTTAAAGGCGATTCGAATCTACCTCCTGAAATCTGTTTCCTGCAATTCTGCCTTGCTTTCAAATCCTCTTCGTTGCCTTCCCTCAATATATTTGTGGACGAGAGTTATCATTTCTAAGACTGCAGGTTTGTGAATTGCAGTGCCCCTGAGCTCCATTCTTCAACTCGCTTTCTTGGGAGCTGGCCGCAAAAGCGCAGGATTGCTTCAGGCCGTATTCTGGTTCCTGGCGGCAGGCTGAGCCTGTGGTTAATTCTTCTTCCTGATGGGAAAATAGAATGACCTGTGCCTGCCCCAACACCTAGAGCTAGTCTCTCATTGGTTCCCCCTCTTCCCGTTCATCCTCAGGACAATTAGCAACCTGTACGGAACAGGAGGATAAAGGTGCTGATTCTCCAAGGAGGGAGATTGCTAGTAAAGCGGCTGGAATGGCGAACCGGAGCACAAGGAGATGAGAAATGAGGTGCGTTTTAGAAACCTTTCCCGATCACACGGTGTACCATCTTCGGGGTTCCTCATGCATGTTTTCAATGTAGGACGATGCCCTTGAACCTGGAGATTTGGGACCCATGGGATGGGTACCACGCCGTATTACTTTAAAGGGTCTGCGTTAGCTCAGCCAACCTCACCAAACCTCTCAGCCCCACGAGTGTCCACCCTTATGTCTCAATCAGCTGTGGGTCTAGATATGGTCAATCCAGGTGGCATCACAGCCCCTGAACGAATTTTGTAAGAATTTCTCTCTCTTTCACTGTCTTTGTTTCACGGGTTTTTTAAAGTAATTGATTTTTATAATGGGGTTTAGCTGCTTTTCACTGCTGTGTTTATGCCGCTTTACACCCACTTGACTCACTTACAGAGAGATATCAATACATAGGTTTTAAGAGTCTTACTAGTCAGATATATTCTTGGGCGGTGAATAGGGGGTGTTGAGTCCAGTTCACTGAGCAAGGAGTAGGTCTTGTCTATTACATATTGGGTTTCTGGAACGGTATCTGAGCTAATTTGAAACCCTTGTTTTATGCATCACCCCACCTCACCTTTCCCGTTAAGCAGCCATAGTGTGTTTTCTAAACGTGTGACTCTGTTCTGTTTTGTAATTCAGTTCAAGGGTAGCGGTTTTGACATTCCCTCTATGAGTGATATCTCATGATAAGTGTCTTTTTCTGTGTGACTTATTTCACTTAGAATCGTCGTACCTAAATCCACTCATCATGCTGCTACTAGCCTTATGACGTTGATTTCATGGCTGAGTGATATTCCATTGTACATAAGGACCGCAACTTCTTTATCCATTCTTCTCTTTCCTGGGATATTTAAGGTGTAACGAAGTGGAGGTTCTTGTCAACAGAGCAGCCCAAAACTTTGGGGTGCCTGTGTCTTGCTGATTTTTAGTTTTCCCAATTTATACGCCCATGAGAGGAAGTGCCCTATGGTCTCTAAGCTGAGTTTTTTAGATGTTTCAGGACACACCGTACACTTCTCCAGTGTGGCTGTTGGCAATTTACATCCCGCCCATCAGCGTAGCAAGGCTCCCATTTCTCCAAGGCCTGTCCAGCATTTCTGGTTTTGACACTTTATTCAGCATGGCCCTTTTGACCGATGGGAAGCGAGACTTCTTTGTAGCGCTGATTTGCCTTTCCAGGTTGCTTGGTTGGCCAAAAAGGGCGTATGCGTTTTTTCCTGAATATATTCAGGAAAAAACGCATACGCCCTTTTTGGCCAAGGGCATCATTGTCGAGGTTTTGCCGCTTTTCCTGTGCTTTAAAGGCGATTCGAATCTACCTCCTGAAATCTGTTTCCTGCAATTCTGCCTTGCTTTCAAATCCTCTTCGTTGCCTTCCCTCAATATATTTGTGGACGAGAGTTATCATTTCTAAGACTGCAGGTTTGTGAATTGCAGTGCCCCTGAGCTCCATTCTTCAACTCGCTTTCTTGGGAGCTGGCCGCAAAAGCGCAGGATTGCTTCAGGCCGTATTCTGGTTCCTGGCGGCAGGCTGAGCCTGTGGTTAATTCTTCTTCCTGATGGGAAAATAGAATGACCTGTGCCTGCCCCAACACCTAGAGCTAGTCTCTCATTGGTTCCCCCTCTTCCCGTTCATCCTCAGGACAATTAGCAACCTGTACGGAACAGGAGGATAAAGGTGCTGATTCTCCAAGGAGGGAGATTGCTAGTAAAGCGGCTGGAATGGCGAACCGGAGCACAAGGAGATGAGAAATGAGGTGCGTTTTAGAAACCTTTCCCGATCACACGGTGTACCATCTTCGGGGTTCCTCATGCATGTTTTCAATGTAGGACGATGCCCTTGAACCTGGAGATTTGGGACCCATGGGATGGGTACCACGCCGTATTACTTTAAAGGGTCTGCGTTAGCTCAGCCAACCTCACCAAACCTCTCAGCCCCACGAGTGTCCACCCTTATGTCTCAATCAGCTGTGGGTCTAGATATGGTCAATCCAGGTGGCATCACAGCCCCTGAACGAATTTTGTAAGAATTTCTCTCTCTTTCACTGTCTTTGTTTCACGGGTTTTTTAAAGTAATTGATTTTTATAATGGGGTTTAGCTGCTTTTCACTGCTGTGTTTATGCCGCTTTACACCCACTTGACTCACTTACAGAGAGATATCAATACATAGGTTTTAAGAGTCTTACTAGTCAGATATATTCTTGGGCGGTGAATAGGGGGTGTTGAGTCCAGTTCACTGAGCAAGGAGTAGGTCTTGTCTATTACATATTGGGTTTCTGGAACGGTATCTGAGCTAATTTGAAACCCTTGTTTTATGCATCACCCCACCTCACCTTTCCCGTTAAGCAGCCATAGTGTGTTTTCTAAACGTGTGACTCTGTTCTGTTTTGTAATTCAGTTCAAGGGTAGCGGTTTTTACATTCCCTCTATAAGTGATATCTTATGATAAGTGTCTTTTTCTGTGTGATTTACTTCACTTAGAATCGTCATACCTAAATCCACTCATCATGCTGCTACTAGCCTTATGACATTGATTTCATGGCTCAGTGATATTCCATTGTACATAAGGACCACAACTTCTTTATCCATTCTTCTCTTTCCTCGGATATTTAAGGTGTAACGAAGTGGAGGTTCTTGTCAACAGAGTAGCCCAAAACTTTGGGGTGCCTGTGTCTTGCTGATTTTTAGTTTTCCCAATTTATACGCCCATGAGTGGAAGTGCCCAAGCTCTCTAAGCTGAGTTTTTTAGATGTTTCAGGACACACCGTACACTTCTCCAGAGTGGCTGTTGGCAATTTACGTCCCGCCCATCAGCGTAGCAAGGCTCCCATTTCTCCATGGCCTGTCCTGCATTTCTGGTTTTGACACTTTATTCAGCATGGCCCTTTTGACCGATGGGAAGCGAGACTTCTTTGTAGCGCTGATTTGCCTTTCCAGGTTGCTTGGTTGGCCAAAAAGGGCGTATGCGTTTTTTCCTGAATATATTCAGGAAAAAACGCATACGCCCTTTTTGGCCAAGGGCATCATTGTCGAGGTTTTGCCGCTTTTCCTGTGCTTTAAAGGCGATTCGAATCTACCTCCTGAAATCTGTTTCCTGCAATTCTGCCTTGCTTTCAAATCCTCTTCGTTGCCTTCCCTCAATATATTTGTGGACGAGAGTTATCATTTCTAAGACTGCAGGTTTGTGAATTGCAGTGCCCCTGAGCTCCATTCTTCAACTCGCTTTCTTGGGAGCTGGCCGCAAAAGCGCAGGATTGCTTCAGGCCGTATTCTGGTTCCTGGCGGCAGGCTGAGCCTGTGGTTAATTCTTCTTCCTGATGGGAAAATAGAATGACCTGTGCCTGCCCCAACACCTAGAGCTAGTCTCTCATTGGTTCCCCCTCTTCCCGTTCATCCTCAGGACAATTAGCAACCTGTACGGAACAGGAGGATAAAGGTGCTGATTCTCCAAGGAGGGAGATTGCTAGTAAAGCGGCTGGAATGGCGAACCGGAGCACAAGGAGATGAGAAATGAGGTGCGTTTTAGAAACCTTTCCCGATCACACGGTGTACCATCTTCGGGGTTCCTCATGCATGTTTTCAATGTAGGACGATGCCCTTGAACCTGGAGATTTGGGACCCATGGGATGGGTACCACGCCGTATTACTTTAAAGGGTCTGCGTTAGCTCAGCCAACCTCACCAAACCTCTCAGCCCCACGAGTGTCCACCCTTATGTCTCAATCAGCTGTGGGTCTAGATATGGTCAATCCAGGTGGCATCACAGCCCCTGAACGAATTTTGTAAGAATTTCTCTCTCTTTCACTGTCTTTGTTTCACGGGTTTTTTAAAGTAATTGATTTTTATAATGGGGTTTAGCTGCTTTTCACTGCTGTGTTTATGCCGCTTTACACCCACTTGACTCACTTACAGAGAGATATCAATACATAGGTTTTAAGAGTCTTACTAGTCAGATATATTCTTGGGCGGTGAATAGGGGGTGTTGAGTCCAGTTCACTGAGCAAGGAGTAGGTCTTGTCTATTACATATTGGGTTTCTGGAACGGTATCTGAGCTAATTTGAAACCCTTGTTTTATGCATCACCCCACCTCACCTTTCCCGTTAAGCAGCCATAGTGTGTTTTCTAAACGTGTGACTCTGTTCTGTTTTGTAATTCAGTTCAAGGGTAGCGGTTTTGACATTCCCTCTATGAGTGATATCTCATGATAAGTGTCTTTTTCTGTGTGACTTATTTCACTTAGAATCGTCGTACCTAAATCCACTCATCATGCTGCTACTAGCCTTATGACGTTGATTTCATGGCTGAGTGATATTCCATTGTACATAAGGACCGCAACTTCTTTATCCATTCTTCTCTTTCCTGGGATATTTAAGGTGTAACGAAGTGGAGGTTCTTGTCAACAGAGCAGCCCAAAACTTTGGGGTGCCTGTGTCTTGCTGATTTTTAGTTTTCCCAATTTATACGCCCATGAGAGGAAGTGCCCTATGGTCTCTAAGCTGAGTTTTTTAGATGTTTCAGGACACACCGTACACTTCTCCAGTGTGGCTGTTGGCAATTTACATCCCGCCCATCAGCGTAGCAAGGCTCCCATTTCTCCAAGGCCTGTCCAGCATTTCTGGTTTTGACACTTTATTCAGCATGGCCCTTTTGACCGATGGGAAGCGAGACTTCTTTGTAGCGCTGATTTGCCTTTCCAGGTTGCTTGGTTGGCCAAAAAGGGCGTATGCGTTTTTTCCTGAATATATTCAGGAAAAAACGCATACGCCCTTTTTGGCCAAGGGCATCATTGTCGAGGTTTTGCCGCTTTTCCTGTGCTTTAAAGGCGATTCGAATCTACCTCCTGAAATCTGTTTCCTGCAATTCTGCCTTGCTTTCAAATCCTCTTCGTTGCCTTCCCTCAATATATTTGTGGACGAGAGTTATCATTTCTAAGACTGCAGGTTTGTGAATTGCAGTGCCCCTGAGCTCCATTCTTCAACTCGCTTTCTTGGGAGCTGGCCGCAAAAGCGCAGGATTGCTTCAGGCCGTATTCTGGTTCCTGGCGGCAGGCTGAGCCTGTGGTTAATTCTTCTTCCTGATGGGAAAATAGAATGACCTGTGCCTGCCCCAACACCTAGAGCTAGTCTCTCATTGGTTCCCCCTCTTCCCGTTCATCCTCAGGACAATTAGCAACCTGTACGGAACAGGAGGATAAAGGTGCTGATTCTCCAAGGAGGGAGATTGCTAGTAAAGCGGCTGGAATGGCGAACCGGAGCACAAGGAGATGAGAAATGAGGTGCGTTTTAGAAACCTTTCCCGATCACACGGTGTACCATCTTCGGGGTTCCTCATGCATGTTTTCAATGTAGGACGATGCCCTTGAACCTGGAGATTTGGGACCCATGGGATGGGTACCACGCCGTATTACTTTAAAGGGTCTGCGTTAGCTCAGCCAACCTCACGAAACCTCTCAGCCCCACGAGTGTCCACCCTTATGTCTCAATCAGCTGTGGGTCTAGATATGGTCAATCCAGGTGGCATCACAGCCCCTGAACGAATTTTGTAAGAATTTCTCTCTCTTTCACTGTCTTTGTTTCACGGGTTTTTTAAAGTAATTGATTTTTATAATGGGGTTTAGCTGCTTTTCACTGCTGTGTTTATGCCGCTTTACACCCACTTGACTCACTTACAGAGAGATATCAATACATAGGTTTTAAGAGTCTTACTAGTCAGATATATTCTTGGGCGGTGAATAGGGGGTGTTGAGTCCAGTTCACTGAGCAAGGAGTAGGTCTTGTCTATTACATATTGGGTTTCTGGAACGGTATCTGAGCTAATTTGAAACCCTTGTTTTATGCATCACCCCACCTCACCTTTCCCGTTAAGCAGCCATAGTGTGTTTTCTAAACGTGTGACTCTGTTCTGTTTTGTAATTCAGTTCAAGGGTAGCGGTTTTGACATTCCCTCTATGAGTGATATCTCATGATAAGTGTCTTTTTCTGTGTGACTTATTTCACTTAGAATCGTCGTACCTAAATCCACTCATCATGCTGCTACTAGCCTTATGACGTTGATTTCATGGCTGAGTGATATTCCATTGTACATAAGGACCGCAACTTCTTTATCCATTCTTCTCTTTCCTGGGATATTTAAGGTGTAACGAAGTGGAGGTTCTTGTCAACAGAGCAGCCCAAAACTTTGGGGTGCCTGTGTCTTGCTGATTTTTAGTTTTCCCAATTTATACGCCCATGAGAGGAAGTGCCCTATGGTCTCTAAGCTGAGTTTTTTAGATGTTTCAGGACACACCGTACACTTCTCCAGTGTGGCTGTTGGCAATTTACATCCCGCCCATCAGCGTAGCAAGGCTCCCATTTCTCCAAGGCCTGTCCAGCATTTCTGGTTTTGACACTTTATTCAGCATGGCCCTTTTGACCGATGGGAAGCGAGACTTCTTTGTAGCGCTGATTTGCCTTTCCAGGTTGCTTGGTTGGCCAAAAAGGGCGTATGCGTTTTTTCCTGAATATATTCAGGAAAAAACGCATACGCCCTTTTTGGCCAAGGGCATCATTGTCGAGGTTTTGCCGCTTTTCCTGTGCTTTAAAGGCGATTCGAATCTACCTCCTGAAATCTGTTTCCTGCAATTCTGCCTTGCTTTCAAATCCTCTTCGTTGCCTTCCCTCAATATATTTGTGGACGAGAGTTATCATTTCTAAGACTGCAGGTTTGTGAATTGCAGTGCCCCTGAGCTCCATTCTTCAACTCGCTTTCTTGGGAGCTGGCCGCAAAAGCGCAGGATTGCTTCAGGCCGTATTCTGGTTCCTGGCGGCAGGCTGAGCCTGTGGTTAATTCTTCTTCCTGATGGGAAAATAGAATGACCTGTGCCTGCCCCAACACCTAGAGCTAGTCTCTCATTGGTTCCCCCTCTTCCCGTTCATCCTCAGGACAATTAGCAACCTGTACGGAACAGGAGGATAAAGGTGCTGATTCTCCAAGGAGGGAGATTGCTAGTAAAGCGGCTGGAATGGCGAACCGGAGCACAAGGAGATGAGAAATGAGGTGCGTTTTAGAAACCTTTCCCGATCACACGGTGTACCATCTTCGGGGTTCCTCATGCATGTTTTCAATGTAGGACGATGCCCTTGAACCTGGAGATTTGGGACCCATGGGATGGGTACCACGCCGTATTACTTTAAAGGGTCTGCGTTAGCTCAGCCAACCTCACGAAACCTCTCAGCCCCACGAGTGTCCACCCTTATGTCTCAATCAGCTGTGGGTCTAGATATGGTCAATCCAGGTGGCATCACAGCCCCTGAACGAATTTTGTAAGAATTTCTCTCTCTTTCACTGTCTTTGTTTCACGGGTTTTTTAAAGTAATTGATTTTTATAATGGGGTTTAGCTGCTTTTCACTGCTGTGTTTATGCCGCTTTACACCCACTTGACTCACTTACAGAGAGATATCAATACATAGGTTTTAAGAGTCTTACTAGTCAGATATATTCTTGGGCGGTGAATAGGGGGTGTTGAGTCCAGTTCACTGAGCAAGGAGTAGGTCTTGTCTATTACATATTGGGTTTCTGGAACGGTATCTGAGCTAATTTGAAACCCTTGTTTTATGCATCACCCCACCTCACCTTTCCCGTTAAGCAGCCATAGTGTGTTTTCTAAACGTGTGACTCTGTTCTGTTTTGTAATTCAGTTCAAGGGTAGCGGTTTTGACATTCCCTCTATGAGTGATATCTCATGATAAGTGTCTTTTTCTGTGTGACTTATTTCACTTAGAATCGTCGTACCTAAATCCACTCATCATGCTGCTACTAGCCTTATGACGTTGATTTCATGGCTGAGTGATATTCCATTGTACATAAGGACCGCAACTTCTTTATCCATTCTTCTCTTTCCTGGGATATTTAAGGTGTAACGAAGTGGAGGTTCTTGTCAACAGAGCAGCCCAAAACTTTGGGGTGCCTGTGTCTTGCTGATTTTTAGTTTTCCCAATTTATACGCCCATGAGAGGAAGTGCCCTATGGTCTCTAAGCTGAGTTTTTTAGATGTTTCAGGACACACCGTACACTTCTCCAGTGTGGCTGTTGGCAATTTACATCCCGCCCATCAGCGTAGCAAGGCTCCCATTTCTCCAAGGCCTGTCCAGCATTTCTGGTTTTGACACTTTATTCAGCATGGCCCTTTTGACCGATGGGAAGCGAGACTTCTTTGTAGCGCTGATTTGCCTTTCCAGGTTGCTTGGTTGGCCAAAAAGGGCGTATGCGTTTTTTCCTGAATATATTCAGGAAAAAACGCATACGCCCTTTTTGGCCAAGGGCATCATTGTCGAGGTTTTGCCGCTTTTCCTGTGCTTTAAAGGCGATTCGAATCTACCTCCTGAAATCTGTTTCCTGCAATTCTGCCTTGCTTTCAAATCCTCTTCGTTGCCTTCCCTCAATATATTTGTGGACGAGAGTTATCATTTCTAAGACTGCAGGTTTGTGAATTGCAGTGCCCCTGAGCTCCATTCTTCAACTCGCTTTCTTGGGAGCTGGCCGCAAAAGCGCAGGATTGCTTCAGGCCGTATTCTGGTTCCTGGCGGCAGGCTGAGCCTGTGGTTAATTCTTCTTCCTGATGGGAAAATAGAATGACCTGTGCCTGCCCCAACACCTAGAGCTAGTCTCTCATTGGTTCCCCCTCTTCCCGTTCATCCTCAGGACAATTAGCAACCTGTACGGAACAGGAGGATAAAGGTGCTGATTCTCCAAGGAGGGAGATTGCTAGTAAAGCGGCTGGAATGGCGAACCGGAGCACAAGGAGATGAGAAATGAGGTGCGTTTTAGAAACCTTTCCCGATCACACGGTGTACCATCTTCGGGGTTCCTCATGCATGTTTTCAATGTAGGACGATGCCCTTGAACCTGGAGATTTGGGACCCATGGGATGGGTACCACGCCGTATTACTTTAAAGGGTCTGCGTTAGCTCAGCCAACCTCACGAAACCTCTCAGCCCCACGAGTGTCCACCCTTATGTCTCAATCAGCTGTGGGTCTAGATATGGTCAATCCAGGTGGCATCACAGCCCCTGAACGAATTTTGTAAGAATTTCTCTCTCTTTCACTGTCTTTGTTTCACGGGTTTTTTAAAGTAATTGATTTTTATAATGGGGTTTAGCTGCTTTTCACTGCTGTGTTTATGCCGCTTTACACCCACTTGACTCACTTACAGAGAGATATCAATACATAGGTTTTAAGAGTCTTACTAGTCAGATATATTCTTGGGCGGTGAATAGGGGGTGTTGAGTCCAGTTCACTGAGCAAGGAGTAGGTCTTGTCTATTACATATTGGGTTTCTGGAACGGTATCTGAGCTAATTTGAAACCCTTGTTTTATGCATCACCCCACCTCACCTTTCCCGTTAAGCAGCCATAGTGTGTTTTCTAAACGTGTGACTCTGTTCTGTTTTGTAATTCAGTTCAAGGGTAGCGGTTTTGACATTCCCTCTATGAGTGATATCTCATGATAAGTGTCTTTTTCTGTGTGACTTATTTCACTTAGAATCGTCGTACCTAAATCCACTCATCATGCTGCTACTAGCCTTATGACGTTGATTTCATGGCTGAGTGATATTCCATTGTACATAAGGACCGCAACTTCTTTATCCATTCTTCTCTTTCCTGGGATATTTAAGGTGTAACGAAGTGGAGGTTCTTGTCAACAGAGCAGCCCAAAACTTTGGGGTGCCTGTGTCTTGCTGATTTTTAGTTTTCCCAATTTATACGCCCATGAGAGGAAGTGCCCTATGGTCTCTAAGCTGAGTTTTTTAGATGTTTCAGGACACACCGTACACTTCTCCAGTGTGGCTGTTGGCAATTTACATCCCGCCCATCAGCGTAGCAAGGCTCCCATTTCTCCAAGGCCTGTCCAGCATTTCTGGTTTTGACACTTTATTCAGCATGGCCCTTTTGACCGATGGGAAGCGAGACTTCTTTGTAGCGCTGATTTGCCTTTCCAGGTTGCTTGGTTGGCCAAAAAGGGCGTATGCGTTTTTTCCTGAATATATTCAGGAAAAAACGCATACGCCCTTTTTGGCCAAGGGCATCATTGTCGAGGTTTTGCCGCTTTTCCTGTGCTTTAAAGGCGATTCGAATCTACCTCCTGAAATCTGTTTCCTGCAATTCTGCCTTGCTTTCAAATCCTCTTCGTTGCCTTCCCTCAATATATTTGTGGACGAGAGTTATCATTTCTAAGACTGCAGGTTTGTGAATTGCAGTGCCCCTGAGCTCCATTCTTCAACTCGCTTTCTTGGGAGCTGGCCGCAAAAGCGCAGGATTGCTTCAGGCCGTATTCTGGTTCCTGGCGGCAGGCTGAGCCTGTGGTTAATTCTTCTTCCTGATGGGAAAATAGAATGACCTGTGCCTGCCCCAACACCTAGAGCTAGTCTCTCATTGGTTCCCCCTCTTCCCGTTCATCCTCAGGACAATTAGCAACCTGTACGGAACAGGAGGATAAAGGTGCTGATTCTCCAAGGAGGGAGATTGCTAGTAAAGCGGCTGGAATGGCGAACCGGAGCACAAGGAGATGAGAAATGAGGTGCGTTTTAGAAACCTTTCCCGATCACACGGTGTACCATCTTCGGGGTTCCTCATGCATGTTTTCAATGTAGGACGATGCCCTTGAACCTGGAGATTTGGGACCCATGGGATGGGTACCACGCCGTATTACTTTAAAGGGTCTGCGTTAGCTCAGCCAACCTCACGAAACCTCTCAGCCCCACGAGTGTCCACCCTTATGTCTCAATCAGCTGTGGGTCTAGATATGGTCAATCCAGGTGGCATCACAGCCCCTGAACGAATTTTGTAAGAATTTCTCTCTCTTTCACTGTCTTTGTTTCACGGGTTTTTTAAAGTAATTGATTTTTATAATGGGGTTTAGCTGCTTTTCACTGCTGTGTTTATGCCGCTTTACACCCACTTGACTCACTTACAGAGAGATATCAATACATAGGTTTTAAGAGTCTTACTAGTCAGATATATTCTTGGGCGGTGAATAGGGGGTGTTGAGTCCAGTTCACTGAGCAAGGAGTAGGTCTTGTCTATTACATATTGGGTTTCTGGAACGGTATCTGAGCTAATTTGAAACCCTTGTTTTATGCATCACCCCACCTCACCTTTCCCGTTAAGCAGCCATAGTGTGTTTTCTAAACGTGTGACTCTGTTCTGTTTTGTAATTCAGTTCAAGGGTAGCGGTTTTGACATTCCCTCTATGAGTGATATCTCATGATAAGTGTCTTTTTCTGTGTGACTTATTTCACTTAGAATCGTCGTACCTAAATCCACTCATCATGCTGCTACTAGCCTTATGACGTTGATTTCATGGCTGAGTGATATTCCATTGTACATAAGGACCGCAACTTCTTTATCCATTCTTCTCTTTCCTGGGATATTTAAGGTGTAACGAAGTGGAGGTTCTTGTCAACAGAGCAGCCCAAAACTTTGGGGTGCCTGTGTCTTGCTGATTTTTAGTTTTCCCAATTTATACGCCCATGAGAGGAAGTGCCCTATGGTCTCTAAGCTGAGTTTTTTAGATGTTTCAGGACACACCGTACACTTCTCCAGTGTGGCTGTTGGCAATTTACATCCCGCCCATCAGCGTAGCAAGGCTCCCATTTCTCCAAGGCCTGTCCAGCATTTCTGGTTTTGACACTTTATTCAGCATGGCCCTTTTGACCGATGGGAAGCGAGACTTCTTTGTAGCGCTGATTTGCCTTTCCAGGTTGCTTGGTTGGCCAAAAAGGGCGTATGCGTTTTTTCCTGAATATATTCAGGAAAAAACGCATACGCCCTTTTTGGCCAAGGGCATCATTGTCGAGGTTTTGCCGCTTTTCCTGTGCTTTAAAGGCGATTCGAATCTACCTCCTGAAATCTGTTTCCTGCAATTCTGCCTTGCTTTCAAATCCTCTTCGTTGCCTTCCCTCAATATATTTGTGGACGAGAGTTATCATTTCTAAGACTGCAGGTTTGTGAATTGCAGTGCCCCTGAGCTCCATTCTTCAACTCGCTTTCTTGGGAGCTGGCCGCAAAAGCGCAGGATTGCTTCAGGCCGTATTCTGGTTCCTGGCGGCAGGCTGAGCCTGTGGTTAATTCTTCTTCCTGATGGGAAAATAGAATGACCTGTGCCTGCCCCAACACCTAGAGCTAGTCTCTCATTGGTTCCCCCTCTTCCCGTTCATCCTCAGGACAATTAGCAACCTGTACGGAACAGGAGGATAAAGGTGCTGATTCTCCAAGGAGGGAGATTGCTAGTAAAGCGGCTGGAATGGCGAACCGGAGCACAAGGAGATGAGAAATGAGGTGCGTTTTAGAAACCTTTCCCGATCACACGGTGTACCATCTTCGGGGTTCCTCATGCATGTTTTCAATGTAGGACGATGCCCTTGAACCTGGAGATTTGGGACCCATGGGATGGGTACCACGCCGTATTACTTTAAAGGGTCTGCGTTAGCTCAGCCAACCTCACGAAACCTCTCAGCCCCACGAGTGTCCACCCTTATGTCTCAATCAGCTGTGGGTCTAGATATGGTCAATCCAGGTGGCATCACAGCCCCTGAACGAATTTTGTAAGAATTTCTCTCTCTTTCACTGTCTTTGTTTCACGGGTTTTTTAAAGTAATTGATTTTTATAATGGGGTTTAGCTGCTTTTCACTGCTGTGTTTATGCCGCTTTACACCCACTTGACTCACTTACAGAGAGATATCAATACATAGGTTTTAAGAGTCTTACTAGTCAGATATATTCTTGGGCGGTGAATAGGGGGTGTTGAGTCCAGTTCACTGAGCAAGGAGTAGGTCTTGTCTATTACATATTGGGTTTCTGGAACGGTATCTGAGCTAATTTGAAACCCTTGTTTTATGCATCACCCCACCTCACCTTTCCCGTTAAGCAGCCATAGTGTGTTTTCTAAACGTGTGACTCTGTTCTGTTTTGTAATTCAGTTCAAGGGTAGCGGTTTTGACATTCCCTCTATGAGTGATATCTCATGATAAGTGTCTTTTTCTGTGTGACTTATTTCACTTAGAATCGTCGTACCTAAATCCACTCATCATGCTGCTACTAGCCTTATGACGTTGATTTCATGGCTGAGTGATATTCCATTGTACATAAGGACCGCAACTTCTTTATCCATTCTTCTCTTTCCTGGGATATTTAAGGTGTAACGAAGTGGAGGTTCTTGTCAACAGAGCAGCCCAAAACTTTGGGGTGCCTGTGTCTTGCTGATTTTTAGTTTTCCCAATTTATACGCCCATGAGAGGAAGTGCCCTATGGTCTCTAAGCTGAGTTTTTTAGATGTTTCAGGACACACCGTACACTTCTCCAGTGTGGCTGTTGGCAATTTACATCCCGCCCATCAGCGTAGCAAGGCTCCCATTTCTCCAAGGCCTGTCCAGCATTTCTGGTTTTGACACTTTATTCAGCATGGCCCTTTTGACCGATGGGAAGCGAGACTTCTTTGTAGCGCTGATTTGCCTTTCCAGGTTGCTTGGTTGGCCAAAAAGGGCGTATGCGTTTTTTCCTGAATATATTCAGGAAAAAACGCATACGCCCTTTTTGGCCAAGGGCATCATTGTCGAGGTTTTGCCGCTTTTCCTGTGCTTTAAAGGCGATTCGAATCTACCTCCTGAAATCTGTTTCCTGCAATTCTGCCTTGCTTTCAAATCCTCTTCGTTGCCTTCCCTCAATATATTTGTGGACGAGAGTTATCATTTCTAAGACTGCAGGTTTGTGAATTGCAGTGCCCCTGAGCTCCATTCTTCAACTCGCTTTCTTGGGAGCTGGCCGCAAAAGCGCAGGATTGCTTCAGGCCGTATTCTGGTTCCTGGCGGCAGGCTGAGCCTGTGGTTAATTCTTCTTCCTGATGGGAAAATAGAATGACCTGTGCCTGCCCCAACACCTAGAGCTAGTCTCTCATTGGTTCCCCCTCTTCCCGTTCATCCTCAGGACAATTAGCAACCTGTACGGAACAGGAGGATAAAGGTGCTGATTCTCCAAGGAGGGAGATTGCTAGTAAAGCGGCTGGAATGGCGAACCGGAGCACAAGGAGATGAGAAATGAGGTGCGTTTTAGAAACCTTTCCCGATCACACGGTGTACCATCTTCGGGGTTCCTCATGCATGTTTTCAATGTAGGACGATGCCCTTGAACCTGGAGATTTGGGACCCATGGGATGGGTACCACGCCGTATTACTTTAAAGGGTCTGCGTTAGCTCAGCCAACCTCACGAAACCTCTCAGCCCCACGAGTGTCCACCCTTATGTCTCAATCAGCTGTGGGTCTAGATATGGTCAATCCAGGTGGCATCACAGCCCCTGAACGAATTTTGTAAGAATTTCTCTCTCTTTCACTGTCTTTGTTTCACGGGTTTTTTAAAGTAATTGATTTTTATAATGGGGTTTAGCTGCTTTTCACTGCTGTGTTTATGCCGCTTTACACCCACTTGACTCACTTACAGAGAGATATCAATACATAGGTTTTAAGAGTCTTACTAGTCAGATATATTCTTGGGCGGTGAATAGGGGGTGTTGAGTCCAGTTCACTGAGCAAGGAGTAGGTCTTGTCTATTACATATTGGGTTTCTGGAACGGTATCTGAGCTAATTTGAAACCCTTGTTTTATGCATCACCCCACCTCACCTTTCCCGTTAAGCAGCCATAGTGTGTTTTCTAAACGTGTGACTCTGTTCTGTTTTGTAATTCAGTTCAAGGGTAGCGGTTTTGACATTCCCTCTATGAGTGATATCTCATGATAAGTGTCTTTTTCTGTGTGACTTATTTCACTTAGAATCGTCGTACCTAAATCCACTCATCATGCTGCTACTAGCCTTATGACGTTGATTTCATGGCTGAGTGATATTCCATTGTACATAAGGACCGCAACTTCTTTATCCATTCTTCTCTTTCCTGGGATATTTAAGGTGTAACGAAGTGGAGGTTCTTGTCAACAGAGCAGCCCAAAACTTTGGGGTGCCTGTGTCTTGCTGATTTTTAGTTTTCCCAATTTATACGCCCATGAGAGGAAGTGCCCTATGGTCTCTAAGCTGAGTTTTTTAGATGTTTCAGGACACACCGTACACTTCTCCAGTGTGGCTGTTGGCAATTTACATCCCGCCCATCAGCGTAGCAAGGCTCCCATTTCTCCAAGGCCTGTCCAGCATTTCTGGTTTTGACACTTTATTCAGCATGGCCCTTTTGACCGATGGGAAGCGAGACTTCTTTGTAGCGCTGATTTGCCTTTCCAGGTTGCTTGGTTGGCCAAAAAGGGCGTATGCGTTTTTTCCTGAATATATTCAGGAAAAAACGCATACGCCCTTTTTGGCCAAGGGCATCATTGTCGAGGTTTTGCCGCTTTTCCTGTGCTTTAAAGGCGATTCGAATCTACCTCCTGAAATCTGTTTCCTGCAATTCTGCCTTGCTTTCAAATCCTCTTCGTTGCCTTCCCTCAATATATTTGTGGACGAGAGTTATCATTTCTAAGACTGCAGGTTTGTGAATTGCAGTGCCCCTGAGCTCCATTCTTCAACTCGCTTTCTTGGGAGCTGGCCGCAAAAGCGCAGGATTGCTTCAGGCCGTATTCTGGTTCCTGGCGGCAGGCTGAGCCTGTGGTTAATTCTTCTTCCTGATGGGAAAATAGAATGACCTGTGCCTGCCCCAACACCTAGAGCTAGTCTCTCATTGGTTCCCCCTCTTCCCGTTCATCCTCAGGACAATTAGCAACCTGTACGGAACAGGAGGATAAAGGTGCTGATTCTCCAAGGAGGGAGATTGCTAGTAAAGCGGCTGGAATGGCGAACCGGAGCACAAGGAGATGAGAAATGAGGTGCGTTTTAGAAACCTTTCCCGATCACACGGTGTACCATCTTCGGGGTTCCTCATGCATGTTTTCAATGTAGGACGATGCCCTTGAACCTGGAGATTTGGGACCCATGGGATGGGTACCACGCCGTATTACTTTAAAGGGTCTGCGTTAGCTCAGCCAACCTCACGAAACCTCTCAGCCCCACGAGTGTCCACCCTTATGTCTCAATCAGCTGTGGGTCTAGATATGGTCAATCCAGGTGGCATCACAGCCCCTGAACGAATTTTGTAAGAATTTCTCTCTCTTTCACTGTCTTTGTTTCACGGGTTTTTTAAAGTAATTGATTTTTATAATGGGGTTTAGCTGCTTTTCACTGCTGTGTTTATGCCGCTTTACACCCACTTGACTCACTTACAGAGAGATATCAATACATAGGTTTTAAGAGTCTTACTAGTCAGATATATTCTTGGGCGGTGAATAGGGGGTGTTGAGTCCAGTTCACTGAGCAAGGAGTAGGTCTTGTCTATTACATATTGGGTTTCTGGAACGGTATCTGAGCTAATTTGAAACCCTTGTTTTATGCATCACCCCACCTCACCTTTCCCGTTAAGCAGCCATAGTGTGTTTTCTAAACGTGTGACTCTGTTCTGTTTTGTAATTCAGTTCAAGGGTAGCGGTTTTGACATTCCCTCTATGAGTGATATCTCATGATAAGTGTCTTTTTCTGTGTGACTTATTTCACTTAGAATCGTCGTACCTAAATCCACTCATCATGCTGCTACTAGCCTTATGACGTTGATTTCATGGCTGAGTGATATTCCATTGTACATAAGGACCGCAACTTCTTTATCCATTCTTCTCTTTCCTGGGATATTTAAGGTGTAACGAAGTGGAGGTTCTTGTCAACAGAGCAGCCCAAAACTTTGGGGTGCCTGTGTCTTGCTGATTTTTAGTTTTCCCAATTTATACGCCCATGAGAGGAAGTGCCCTATGGTCTCTAAGCTGAGTTTTTTAGATGTTTCAGGACACACCGTACACTTCTCCAGTGTGGCTGTTGGCAATTTACATCCCGCCCATCAGCGTAGCAAGGCTCCCATTTCTCCAAGGCCTGTCCAGCGTTTCTGGTTTTGACACTTTATTCAGCATGGCCCTTTTGACCGATGGGAAGCGAGACTTCTTTGTAGCGCTGATTTGCCTTTCCAGGTTGCTTGGTTGGCCAAAAAGGGCGTATGCGTTTTTTCCTGAATATATTCAGGAAAAAACGCATACGCCCTTTTTGGCCAAGGGCATCATTGTCGAGGTTTTGCCGCTTTTCCTGTGCTTTAAAGGCGATTCGAATCTACCTCCTGAAATCTGTTTCCTGCAATTCTGCCTTGCTTTCAAATCCTCTTCGTTGCCTTCCCTCAATATATTTGTGGACGAGAGTTATCATTTCTAAGACTGCAGGTTTGTGAATTGCAGTGCCCCTGAGCTCCATTCTTCAACTCGCTTTCTTGGGAGCTGGCCGCAAAAGCGCAGGATTGCTTCAGGCCGTATTCTGGTTCCTGGCGGCAGGCTGAGCCTGTGGTTAATTCTTCTTCCTGATGGGAAAATAGAATGACCTGTGCCTGCCCCAACACCTAGAGCTAGTCTCTCATTGGTTCCCCCTCTTCCCGTTCATCCTCAGGACAATTAGCAACCTGTACGGAACAGGAGGATAAAGGTGCTGATTCTCCAAGGAGGGAGATTGCTAGTAAAGCGGCTGGAATGGCGAACCGGAGCACAAGGAGATGAGAAATGAGGTGCGTTTTAGAAACCTTTCCCGATCACACGGTGTACCATCTTCGGGGTTCCTCATGCATGTTTTCAATGTAGGACGATGCCCTTGAACCTGGAGATTTGGGACCCATGGGATGGGTACCACGCCGTATTACTTTAAAGGGTCTGCGTTAGCTCAGCCAACCTCACGAAACCTCTCAGCCCCACGAGTGTCCACCCTTATGTCTCAATCAGCTGTGGGTCTAGATATGGTCAATCCAGGTGGCATCACAGCCCCTGAACGAATTTTGTAAGAATTTCTCTCTCTTTCACTGTCTTTGTTTCACGGGTTTTTTAAAGTAATTGATTTTTATAATGGGGTTTAGCTGCTTTTCACTGCTGTGTTTATGCCGCTTTACACCCACTTGACTCACTTACAGAGAGATATCAATACATAGGTTTTAAGAGTCTTACTAGTCAGATATATTCTTGGGCGGTGAATAGGGGGTGTTGAGTCCAGTTCACTGAGCAAGGAGTAGGTCTTGTCTATTACATATTGGGTTTCTGGAACGGTATCTGAGCTAATTTGAAACCCTTGTTTTATGCATCACCCCACCTCACCTTTCCCGTTAAGCAGCCATAGTGTGTTTTCTAAACGTGTGACTCTGTTCTGTTTTGTAATTCAGTTCAAGGGTAGCGGTTTTGACATTCCCTCTATGAGTGATATCTCATGATAAGTGTCTTTTTCTGTGTGACTTATTTCACTTAGAATCGTCGTACCTAAATCCACTCATCATGCTGCTACTAGCCTTATGACGTTGATTTCATGGCTGAGTGATATTCCATTGTACATAAGGACCGCAACTTCTTTATCCATTCTTCTCTTTCCTGGGATATTTAAGGTGTAACGAAGTGGAGGTTCTTGTCAACAGAGCAGCCCAAAACTTTGGGGTGCCTGTGTCTTGCTGATTTTTAGTTTTCCCAATTTATACGCCCATGAGAGGAAGTGCCCTATGGTCTCTAAGCTGAGTTTTTTAGATGTTTCAGGACACACCGTACACTTCTCCAGTGTGGCTGTTGGCAATTTACATCCCGCCCATCAGCGTAGCAAGGCTCCCATTTCTCCAAGGCCTGTCCAGCATTTCTGGTTTTGACACTTTATTCAGCATGGCCCTTTTGACCGATGGGAAGCGAGACTTCTTTGTAGCGCTGATTTGCCTTTCCAGGTTGCTTGGTTGGCCAAAAAGGGCGTATGCGTTTTTTCCTGAATATATTCAGGAAAAAACGCATACGCCCTTTTTGGCCAAGGGCATCATTGTCGAGGTTTTGCCGCTTTTCCTGTGCTTTAAAGGCGATTCGAATCTACCTCCTGAAATCTGTTTCCTGCAATTCTGCCTTGCTTTCAAATCCTCTTCGTTGCCTTCCCTCAATATATTTGTGGACGAGAGTTATCATTTCTAAGACTGCAGGTTTGTGAATTGCAGTGCCCCTGAGCTCCATTCTTCAACTCGCTTTCTTGGGAGCTGGCCGCAAAAGCGCAGGATTGCTTCAGGCCGTATTCTGGTTCCTGGCGGCAGGCTGAGCCTGTGGTTAATTCTTCTTCCTGATGGGAAAATAGAATGACCTGTGCCTGCCCCAACACCTAGAGCTAGTCTCTCATTGGTTCCCCCTCTTCCCGTTCATCCTCAGGACAATTAGCAACCTGTACGGAACAGGAGGATAAAGGTGCTGATTCTCCAAGGAGGGAGATTGCTAGTAAAGCGGCTGGAATGGCGAACCGGAGCACAAGGAGATGAGAAATGAGGTGCGTTTTAGAAACCTTTCCCGATCACACGGTGTACCATCTTCGGGGTTCCTCATGCATGTTTTCAATGTAGGACGATGCCCTTGAACCTGGAGATTTGGGACCCATGGGATGGGTACCACGCCGTATTACTTTAAAGGGTCTGCGTTAGCTCAGCCAACCTCACGAAACCTCTCAGCCCCACGAGTGTCCACCCTTATGTCTCAATCAGCTGTGGGTCTAGATATGGTCAATCCAGGTGGCATCACAGCCCCTGAACGAATTTTGTAAGAATTTCTCTCTCTTTCACTGTCTTTGTTTCACGGGTTTTTTAAAGTAATTGATTTTTATAATGGGGTTTAGCTGCTTTTCACTGCTGTGTTTATGCCGCTTTACACCCACTTGACTCACTTACAGAGAGATATCAATACATAGGTTTTAAGAGTCTTACTAGTCAGATATATTCTTGGGCGGTGAATAGGGGGTGTTGAGTCCAGTTCACTGAGCAAGGAGTAGGTCTTGTCTATTACATATTGGGTTTCTGGAACGGTATCTGAGCTAATTTGAAACCCTTGTTTTATGCATCACCCCACCTCACCTTTCCCGTTAAGCAGCCATAGTGTGTTTTCTAAACGTGTGACTCTGTTCTGTTTTGTAATTCAGTTCAAGGGTAGCGGTTTTGACATTCCCTCTATGAGTGATATCTCATGATAAGTGTCTTTTTCTGTGTGACTTATTTCACTTAGAATCGTCGTACCTAAATCCACTCATCATGCTGCTACTAGCCTTATGACGTTGATTTCATGGCTGAGTGATATTCCATTGTACATAAGGACCGCAACTTCTTTATCCATTCTTCTCTTTCCTGGGATATTTAAGGTGTAACGAAGTGGAGGTTCTTGTCAACAGAGCAGCCCAAAACTTTGGGGTGCCTGTGTCTTGCTGATTTTTAGTTTTCCCAATTTATACGCCCATGAGAGGAAGTGCCCTATGGTCTCTAAGCTGAGTTTTTTAGATGTTTCAGGACACACCGTACACTTCTCCAGTGTGGCTGTTGGCAATTTACATCCCGCCCATCAGCGTAGCAAGGCTCCCATTTCTCCAAGGCCTGTCCAGCGTTTCTGGTTTTGACACTTTATTCAGCATGGCCCTTTTGACCGATGGGAAGCGAGACTTCTTTGTAGCGCTGATTTGCCTTTCCAGGTTGCTTGGTTGGCCAAAAAGGGCGTATGCGTTTTTTCCTGAATATATTCAGGAAAAAACGCATACGCCCTTTTTGGCCAAGGGCATCATTGTCGAGGTTTTGCCGCTTTTCCTGTGCTTTAAAGGCGATTCGAATCTACCTCCTGAAATCTGTTTCCTGCAATTCTGCCTTGCTTTCAAATCCTCTTCGTTGCCTTCCCTCAATATATTTGTGGACGAGAGTTATCATTTCTAAGACTGCAGGTTTGTGAATTGCAGTGCCCCTGAGCTCCATTCTTCAACTCGCTTTCTTGGGAGCTGGCCGCAAAAGCGCAGGATTGCTTCAGGCCGTATTCTGGTTCCTGGCGGCAGGCTGAGCCTGTGGTTAATTCTTCTTCCTGATGGGAAAATAGAATGACCTGTGCCTGCCCCAACACCTAGAGCTAGTCTCTCATTGGTTCCCCCTCTTCCCGTTCATCCTCAGGACAATTAGCAACCTGTACGGAACAGGAGGATAAAGGTGCTGATTCTCCAAGGAGGGAGATTGCTAGTAAAGCGGCTGGAATGGCGAACCGGAGCACAAGGAGATGAGAAATGAGGTGCGTTTTAGAAACCTTTCCCGATCACACGGTGTACCATCTTCGGGGTTCCTCATGCATGTTTTCAATGTAGGACGATGCCCTTGAACCTGGAGATTTGGGACCCATGGGATGGGTACCACGCCGTATTACTTTAAAGGGTCTGCGTTAGCTCAGCCAACCTCACGAAACCTCTCAGCCCCACGAGTGTCCACCCTTATGTCTCAATCAGCTGTGGGTCTAGATATGGTCAATCCAGGTGGCATCACAGCCCCTGAACGAATTTTGTAAGAATTTCTCTCTCTTTCACTGTCTTTGTTTCACGGGTTTTTTAAAGTAATTGATTTTTATAATGGGGTTTAGCTGCTTTTCACTGCTGTGTTTATGCCGCTTTACACCCACTTGACTCACTTACAGAGAGATATCAATACATAGGTTTTAAGAGTCTTACTAGTCAGATATATTCTTGGGCGGTGAATAGGGGGTGTTGAGTCCAGTTCACTGAGCAAGGAGTAGGTCTTGTCTATTACATATTGGGTTTCTGGAACGGTATCTGAGCTAATTTGAAACCCTTGTTTTATGCATCACCCCACCTCACCTTTCCCGTTAAGCAGCCATAGTGTGTTTTCTAAACGTGTGACTCTGTTCTGTTTTGTAATTCAGTTCAAGGGTAGCGGTTTTGACATTCCCTCTATGAGTGATATCTCATGATAAGTGTCTTTTTCTGTGTGACTTATTTCACTTAGAATCGTCGTACCTAAATCCACTCATCATGCTGCTACTAGCCTTATGACGTTGATTTCATGGCTGAGTGATATTCCATTGTACATAAGGACCGCAACTTCTTTATCCATTCTTCTCTTTCCTGGGATATTTAAGGTGTAACGAAGTGGAGGTTCTTGTCAACAGAGCAGCCCAAAACTTTGGGGTGCCTGTGTCTTGCTGATTTTTAGTTTTCCCAATTTATACGCCCATGAGAGGAAGTGCCCTATGGTCTCTAAGCTGAGTTTTTTAGATGTTTCAGGACACACCGTACACTTCTCCAGTGTGGCTGTTGGCAATTTACATCCCGCCCATCAGCGTAGCAAGGCTCCCATTTCTCCAAGGCCTGTCCAGCATTTCTGGTTTTGACACTTTATTCAGCATGGCCCTTTTGACCGATGGGAAGCGAGACTTCTTTGTAGCGCTGATTTGCCTTTCCAGGTTGCTTGGTTGGCCAAAAAGGGCGTATGCGTTTTTTCCTGAATATATTCAGGAAAAAACGCATACGCCCTTTTTGGCCAAGGGCATCATTGTCGAGGTTTTGCCGCTTTTCCTGTGCTTTAAAGGCGATTCGAATCTACCTCCTGAAATCTGTTTCCTGCAATTCTGCCTTGCTTTCAAATCCTCTTCGTTGCCTTCCCTCAATATATTTGTGGACGAGAGTTATCATTTCTAAGACTGCAGGTTTGTGAATTGCAGTGCCCCTGAGCTCCATTCTTCAACTCGCTTTCTTGGGAGCTGGCCGCAAAAGCGCAGGATTGCTTCAGGCCGTATTCTGGTTCCTGGCGGCAGGCTGAGCCTGTGGTTAATTCTTCTTCCTGATGGGAAAATAGAATGACCTGTGCCTGCCCCAACACCTAGAGCTAGTCTCTCATTGGTTCCCCCTCTTCCCGTTCATCCTCAGGACAATTAGCAACCTGTACGGAACAGGAGGATAAAGGTGCTGATTCTCCAAGGAGGGAGATTGCTAGTAAAGCGGCTGGAATGGCGAACCGGAGCACAAGGAGATGAGAAATGAGGTGCGTTTTAGAAACCTTTCCCGATCACACGGTGTACCATCTTCGGGGTTCCTCATGCATGTTTTCAATGTAGGACGATGCCCTTGAACCTGGAGATTTGGGACCCATGGGATGGGTACCACGCCGTATTACTTTAAAGGGTCTGCGTTAGCTCAGCCAACCTCACGAAACCTCTCAGCCCCACGAGTGTCCACCCTTATGTCTCAATCAGCTGTGGGTCTAGATATGGTCAATCCAGGTGGCATCACAGCCCCTGAACGAATTTTGTAAGAATTTCTCTCTCTTTCACTGTCTTTGTTTCACGGGTTTTTTAAAGTAATTGATTTTTATAATGGGGTTTAGCTGCTTTTCACTGCTGTGTTTATGCCGCTTTACACCCACTTGACTCACTTACAGAGAGATATCAATACATAGGTTTTAAGAGTCTTACTAGTCAGATATATTCTTGGGCGGTGAATAGGGGGTGTTGAGTCCAGTTCACTGAGCAAGGAGTAGGTCTTGTCTATTACATATTGGGTTTCTGGAACGGTATCTGAGCTAATTTGAAACCCTTGTTTTATGCATCACCCCACCTCACCTTTCCCGTTAAGCAGCCATAGTGTGTTTTCTAAACGTGTGACTCTGTTCTGTTTTGTAATTCAGTTCAAGGGTAGCGGTTTTGACATTCCCTCTATGAGTGATATCTCATGATAAGTGTCTTTTTCTGTGTGACTTATTTCACTTAGAATCGTCGTACCTAAATCCACTCATCATGCTGCTACTAGCCTTATGACGTTGATTTCATGGCTGAGTGATATTCCATTGTACATAAGGACCGCAACTTCTTTATCCATTCTTCTCTTTCCTGGGATATTTAAGGTGTAACGAAGTGGAGGTTCTTGTCAACAGAGCAGCCCAAAACTTTGGGGTGCCTGTGTCTTGCTGATTTTTAGTTTTCCCAATTTATACGCCCATGAGAGGAAGTGCCCTATGGTCTCTAAGCTGAGTTTTTTAGATGTTTCAGGACACACCGTACACTTCTCCAGTGTGGCTGTTGGCAATTTACATCCCGCCCATCAGCGTAGCAAGGCTCCCATTTCTCCAAGGCCTGTCCAGCATTTCTGGTTTTGACACTTTATTCAGCATGGCCCTTTTGACCGATGGGAAGCGAGACTTCTTTGTAGCGCTGATTTGCCTTTCCAGGTTGCTTGGTTGGCCAAAAAGGGCGTATGCGTTTTTTCCTGAATATATTCAGGAAAAAACGCATACGCCCTTTTTGGCCAAGGGCATCATTGTCGAGGTTTTGCCGCTTTTCCTGTGCTTTAAAGGCGATTCGAATCTACCTCCTGAAATCTGTTTCCTGCAATTCTGCCTTGCTTTCAAATCCTCTTCGTTGCCTTCCCTCAATATATTTGTGGACGAGAGTTATCATTTCTAAGACTGCAGGTTTGTGAATTGCAGTGCCCCTGAGCTCCATTCTTCAACTCGCTTTCTTGGGAGCTGGCCGCAAAAGCGCAGGATTGCTTCAGGCCGTATTCTGGTTCCTGGCGGCAGGCTGAGCCTGTGGTTAATTCTTCTTCCTGATGGGAAAATAGAATGACCTGTGCCTGCCCCAACACCTAGAGCTAGTCTCTCATTGGTTCCCCCTCTTCCCGTTCATCCTCAGGACAATTAGCAACCTGTACGGAACAGGAGGATAAAGGTGCTGATTCTCCAAGGAGGGAGATTGCTAGTAAAGCGGCTGGAATGGCGAACCGGAGCACAAGGAGATGAGAAATGAGGTGCGTTTTAGAAACCTTTCCCGATCACACGGTGTACCATCTTCGGGGTTCCTCATGCATGTTTTCAATGTAGGACGATGCCCTTGAACCTGGAGATTTGGGACCCATGGGATGGGTACCACGCCGTATTACTTTAAAGGGTCTGCGTTAGCTCAGCCAACCTCACGAAACCTCTCAGCCCCACGAGTGTCCACCCTTATGTCTCAATCAGCTGTGGGTCTAGATATGGTCAATCCAGGTGGCATCACAGCCCCTGAACGAATTTTGTAAGAATTTCTCTCTCTTTCACTGTCTTTGTTTCACGGGTTTTTTAAAGTAATTGATTTTTATAATGGGGTTTAGCTGCTTTTCACTGCTGTGTTTATGCCGCTTTACACCCACTTGACTCACTTACAGAGAGATATCAATACATAGGTTTTAAGAGTCTTACTAGTCAGATATATTCTTGGGCGGTGAATAGGGGGTGTTGAGTCCAGTTCACTGAGCAAGGAGTAGGTCTTGTCTATTACATATTGGGTTTCTGGAACGGTATCTGAGCTAATTTGAAACCCTTGTTTTATGCATCACCCCACCTCACCTTTCCCGTTAAGCAGCCATAGTGTGTTTTCTAAACGTGTGACTCTGTTCTGTTTTGTAATTCAGTTCAAGGGTAGCGGTTTTGACATTCCCTCTATGAGTGATATCTCATGATAAGTGTCTTTTTCTGTGTGACTTATTTCACTTAGAATCGTCGTACCTAAATCCACTCATCATGCTGCTACTAGCCTTATGACGTTGATTTCATGGCTGAGTGATATTCCATTGTACATAAGGACCGCAACTTCTTTATCCATTCTTCTCTTTCCTGGGATATTTAAGGTGTAACGAAGTGGAGGTTCTTGTCAACAGAGCAGCCCAAAACTTTGGGGTGCCTGTGTCTTGCTGATTTTTAGTTTTCCCAATTTATACGCCCATGAGAGGAAGTGCCCTATGGTCTCTAAGCTGAGTTTTTTAGATGTTTCAGGACACACCGTACACTTCTCCAGTGTGGCTGTTGGCAATTTACATCCCGCCCATCAGCGTAGCAAGGCTCCCATTTCTCCAAGGCCTGTCCAGCATTTCTGGTTTTGACACTTTATTCAGCATGGCCCTTTTGACCGATGGGAAGCGAGACTTCTTTGTAGCGCTGATTTGCCTTTCCAGGTTGCTTGGTTGGCCAAAAAGGGCGTATGCGTTTTTTCCTGAATATATTCAGGAAAAAACGCATACGCCCTTTTTGGCCAAGGGCATCATTGTCGAGGTTTTGCCGCTTTTCCTGTGCTTTAAAGGCGATTCGAATCTACCTCCTGAAATCTGTTTCCTGCAATTCTGCCTTGCTTTCAAATCCTCTTCGTTGCCTTCCCTCAATATATTTGTGGACGAGAGTTATCATTTCTAAGACTGCAGGTTTGTGAATTGCAGTGCCCCTGAGCTCCATTCTTCAACTCGCTTTCTTGGGAGCTGGCCGCAAAAGCGCAGGATTGCTTCAGGCCGTATTCTGGTTCCTGGCGGCAGGCTGAGCCTGTGGTTAATTCTTCTTCCTGATGGGAAAATAGAATGACCTGTGCCTGCCCCAACACCTAGAGCTAGTCTCTCATTGGTTCCCCCTCTTCCCGTTCATCCTCAGGACAATTAGCAACCTGTACGGAACAGGAGGATAAAGGTGCTGATTCTCCAAGGAGGGAGATTGCTAGTAAAGCGGCTGGAATGGCGAACCGGAGCACAAGGAGATGAGAAATGAGGTGCGTTTTAGAAACCTTTCCCGATCACACGGTGTACCATCTTCGGGGTTCCTCATGCATGTTTTCAATGTAGGACGATGCCCTTGAACCTGGAGATTTGGGACCCATGGGATGGGTACCACGCCGTATTACTTTAAAGGGTCTGCGTTAGCTCAGCCAACCTCACGAAACCTCTCAGCCCCACGAGTGTCCACCCTTATGTCTCAATCAGCTGTGGGTCTAGATATGGTCAATCCAGGTGGCATCACAGCCCCTGAACGAATTTTGTAAGAATTTCTCTCTCTTTCACTGTCTTTGTTTCACGGGTTTTTTAAAGTAATTGATTTTTATAATGGGGTTTAGCTGCTTTTCACTGCTGTGTTTATGCCGCTTTACACCCACTTGACTCACTTACAGAGAGATATCAATACATAGGTTTTAAGAGTCTTACTAGTCAGATATATTCTTGGGCGGTGAATAGGGGGTGTTGAGTCCAGTTCACTGAGCAAGGAGTAGGTCTTGTCTATTACATATTGGGTTTCTGGAACGGTATCTGAGCTAATTTGAAACCCTTGTTTTATGCATCACCCCACCTCACCTTTCCCGTTAAGCAGCCATAGTGTGTTTTCTAAACGTGTGACTCTGTTCTGTTTTGTAATTCAGTTCAAGGGTAGCGGTTTTGACATTCCCTCTATGAGTGATATCTCATGATAAGTGTCTTTTTCTGTGTGACTTATTTCACTTAGAATCGTCGTACCTAAATCCACTCATCATGCTGCTACTAGCCTTATGACGTTGATTTCATGGCTGAGTGATATTCCATTGTACATAAGGACCGCAACTTCTTTATCCATTCTTCTCTTTCCTGGGATATTTAAGGTGTAACGAAGTGGAGGTTCTTGTCAACAGAGCAGCCCAAAACTTTGGGGTGCCTGTGTCTTGCTGATTTTTAGTTTTCCCAATTTATACGCCCATGAGAGGAAGTGCCCTATGGTCTCTAAGCTGAGTTTTTTAGATGTTTCAGGACACACCGTACACTTCTCCAGTGTGGCTGTTGGCAATTTACATCCCGCCCATCAGCGTAGCAAGGCTCCCATTTCTCCAAGGCCTGTCCAGCATTTCTGGTTTTGACACTTTATTCAGCATGGCCCTTTTGACCGATGGGAAGCGAGACTTCTTTGTAGCGCTGATTTGCCTTTCCAGGTTGCTTGGTTGGCCAAAAAGGGCGTATGCGTTTTTTCCTGAATATATTCAGGAAAAAACGCATACGCCCTTTTTGGCCAAGGGCATCATTGTCGAGGTTTTGCCGCTTTTCCTGTGCTTTAAAGGCGATTCGAATCTACCTCCTGAAATCTGTTTCCTGCAATTCTGCCTTGCTTTCAAATCCTCTTCGTTGCCTTCCCTCAATATATTTGTGGACGAGAGTTATCATTTCTAAGACTGCAGGTTTGTGAATTGCAGTGCCCCTGAGCTCCATTCTTCAACTCGCTTTCTTGGGAGCTGGCCGCAAAAGCGCAGGATTGCTTCAGGCCGTATTCTGGTTCCTGGCGGCAGGCTGAGCCTGTGGTTAATTCTTCTTCCTGATGGGAAAATAGAATGACCTGTGCCTGCCCCAACACCTAGAGCTAGTCTCTCATTGGTTCCCCCTCTTCCCGTTCATCCTCAGGACAATTAGCAACCTGTACGGAACAGGAGGATAAAGGTGCTGATTCTCCAAGGAGGGAGATTGCTAGTAAAGCGGCTGGAATGGCGAACCGGAGCACAAGGAGATGAGAAATGAGGTGCGTTTTAGAAACCTTTCCCGATCACACGGTGTACCATCTTCGGGGTTCCTCATGCATGTTTTCAATGTAGGACGATGCCCTTGAACCTGGAGATTTGGGACCCATGGGATGGGTACCACGCCGTATTACTTTAAAGGGTCTGCGTTAGCTCAGCCAACCTCACGAAACCTCTCAGCCCCACGAGTGTCCACCCTTATGTCTCAATCAGCTGTGGGTCTAGATATGGTCAATCCAGGTGGCATCACAGCCCCTGAACGAATTTTGTAAGAATTTCTCTCTCTTTCACTGTCTTTGTTTCACGGGTTTTTTAAAGTAATTGATTTTTATAATGGGGTTTAGCTGCTTTTCACTGCTGTGTTTATGCCGCTTTACACCCACTTGACTCACTTACAGAGAGATATCAATACATAGGTTTTAAGAGTCTTACTAGTCAGATATATTCTTGGGCGGTGAATAGGGGGTGTTGAGTCCAGTTCACTGAGCAAGGAGTAGGTCTTGTCTATTACATATTGGGTTTCTGGAACGGTATCTGAGCTAATTTGAAACCCTTGTTTTATGCATCACCCCACCTCACCTTTCCCGTTAAGCAGCCATAGTGTGTTTTCTAAACGTGTGACTCTGTTCTGTTTTGTAATTCAGTTCAAGGGTAGCGGTTTTGACATTCCCTCTATGAGTGATATCTCATGATAAGTGTCTTTTTCTGTGTGACTTATTTCACTTAGAATCGTCGTACCTAAATCCACTCATCATGCTGCTACTAGCCTTATGACGTTGATTTCATGGCTGAGTGATATTCCATTGTACATAAGGACCGCAACTTCTTTATCCATTCTTCTCTTTCCTGGGATATTTAAGGTGTAACGAAGTGGAGGTTCTTGTCAACAGAGCAGCCCAAAACTTTGGGGTGCCTGTGTCTTGCTGATTTTTAGTTTTCCCAATTTATACGCCCATGAGAGGAAGTGCCCTATGGTCTCTAAGCTGAGTTTTTTAGATGTTTCAGGACACACCGTACACTTCTCCAGTGTGGCTGTTGGCAATTTACATCCCGCCCATCAGCGTAGCAAGGCTCCCATTTCTCCAAGGCCTGTCCAGCATTTCTGGTTTTGACACTTTATTCAGCATGGCCCTTTTGACCGATGGGAAGCGAGACTTCTTTGTAGCGCTGATTTGCCTTTCCAGGTTGCTTGGTTGGCCAAAAAGGGCGTATGCGTTTTTTCCTGAATATATTCAGGAAAAAACGCATACGCCCTTTTTGGCCAAGGGCATCATTGTCGAGGTTTTGCCGCTTTTCCTGTGCTTTAAAGGCGATTCGAATCTACCTCCTGAAATCTGTTTCCTGCAATTCTGCCTTGCTTTCAAATCCTCTTCGTTGCCTTCCCTCAATATATTTGTGGACGAGAGTTATCATTTCTAAGACTGCAGGTTTGTGAATTGCAGTGCCCCTGAGCTCCATTCTTCAACTCGCTTTCTTGGGAGCTGGCCGCAAAAGCGCAGGATTGCTTCAGGCCGTATTCTGGTTCCTGGCGGCAGGCTGAGCCTGTGGTTAATTCTTCTTCCTGATGGGAAAATAGAATGACCTGTGCCTGCCCCAACACCTAGAGCTAGTCTCTCATTGGTTCCCCCTCTTCCCGTTCATCCTCAGGACAATTAGCAACCTGTACGGAACAGGAGGATAAAGGTGCTGATTCTCCAAGGAGGGAGATTGCTAGTAAAGCGGCTGGAATGGCGAACCGGAGCACAAGGAGATGAGAAATGAGGTGCGTTTTAGAAACCTTTCCCGATCACACGGTGTACCATCTTCGGGGTTCCTCATGCATGTTTTCAATGTAGGACGATGCCCTTGAACCTGGAGATTTGGGACCCATGGGATGGGTACCACGCCGTATTACTTTAAAGGGTCTGCGTTAGCTCAGCCAACCTCACGAAACCTCTCAGCCCCACGAGTGTCCACCCTTATGTCTCAATCAGCTGTGGGTCTAGATATGGTCAATCCAGGTGGCATCACAGCCCCTGAACGAATTTTGTAAGAATTTCTCTCTCTTTCACTGTCTTTGTTTCACGGGTTTTTTAAAGTAATTGATTTTTATAATGGGGTTTAGCTGCTTTTCACTGCTGTGTTTATGCCGCTTTACACCCACTTGACTCACTTACAGAGAGATATCAATACATAGGTTTTAAGAGTCTTACTAGTCAGATATATTCTTGGGCGGTGAATAGGGGGTGTTGAGTCCAGTTCACTGAGCAAGGAGTAGGTCTTGTCTATTACATATTGGGTTTCTGGAACGGTATCTGAGCTAATTTGAAACCCTTGTTTTATGCATCACCCCACCTCACCTTTCCCGTTAAGCAGCCATAGTGTGTTTTCTAAACGTGTGACTCTGTTCTGTTTTGTAATTCAGTTCAAGGGTAGCGGTTTTGACATTCCCTCTATGAGTGATATCTCATGATAAGTGTCTTTTTCTGTGTGACTTATTTCACTTAGAATCGTCGTACCTAAATCCACTCATCATGCTGCTACTAGCCTTATGACGTTGATTTCATGGCTGAGTGATATTCCATTGTACATAAGGACCGCAACTTCTTTATCCATTCTTCTCTTTCCTGGGATATTTAAGGTGTAACGAAGTGGAGGTTCTTGTCAACAGAGCAGCCCAAAACTTTGGGGTGCCTGTGTCTTGCTGATTTTTAGTTTTCCCAATTTATACGCCCATGAGAGGAAGTGCCCTATGGTCTCTAAGCTGAGTTTTTTAGATGTTTCAGGACACACCGTACACTTCTCCAGTGTGGCTGTTGGCAATTTACATCCCGCCCATCAGCGTAGCAAGGCTCCCATTTCTCCAAGGCCTGTCCAGCATTTCTGGTTTTGACACTTTATTCAGCATGGCCCTTTTGACCGATGGGAAGCGAGACTTCTTTGTAGCGCTGATTTGCCTTTCCAGGTTGCTTGGTTGGCCAAAAAGGGCGTATGCGTTTTTTCCTGAATATATTCAGGAAAAAACGCATACGCCCTTTTTGGCCAAGGGCATCATTGTCGAGGTTTTGCCGCTTTTCCTGTGCTTTAAAGGCGATTCGAATCTACCTCCTGAAATCTGTTTCCTGCAATTCTGCCTTGCTTTCAAATCCTCTTCGTTGCCTTCCCTCAATATATTTGTGGACGAGAGTTATCATTTCTAAGACTGCAGGTTTGTGAATTGCAGTGCCCCTGAGCTCCATTCTTCAACTCGCTTTCTTGGGAGCTGGCCGCAAAAGCGCAGGATTGCTTCAGGCCGTATTCTGGTTCCTGGCGGCAGGCTGAGCCTGTGGTTAATTCTTCTTCCTGATGGGAAAATAGAATGACCTGTGCCTGCCCCAACACCTAGAGCTAGTCTCTCATTGGTTCCCCCTCTTCCCGTTCATCCTCAGGACAATTAGCAACCTGTACGGAACAGGAGGATAAAGGTGCTGATTCTCCAAGGAGGGAGATTGCTAGTAAAGCGGCTGGAATGGCGAACCGGAGCACAAGGAGATGAGAAATGAGGTGCGTTTTAGAAACCTTTCCCGATCACACGGTGTACCATCTTCGGGGTTCCTCATGCATGTTTTCAATGTAGGACGATGCCCTTGAACCTGGAGATTTGGGACCCATGGGATGGGTACCACGCCGTATTACTTTAAAGGGTCTGCGTTAGCTCAGCCAACCTCACGAAACCTCTCAGCCCCACGAGTGTCCACCCTTATGTCTCAATCAGCTGTGGGTCTAGATATGGTCAATCCAGGTGGCATCACAGCCCCTGAACGAATTTTGTAAGAATTTCTCTCTCTTTCACTGTCTTTGTTTCACGGGTTTTTTAAAGTAATTGATTTTTATAATGGGGTTTAGCTGCTTTTCACTGCTGTGTTTATGCCGCTTTACACCCACTTGACTCACTTACAGAGAGATATCAATACATAGGTTTTAAGAGTCTTACTAGTCAGATATATTCTTGGGCGGTGAATAGGGGGTGTTGAGTCCAGTTCACTGAGCAAGGAGTAGGTCTTGTCTATTACATATTGGGTTTCTGGAACGGTATCTGAGCTAATTTGAAACCCTTGTTTTATGCATCACCCCACCTCACCTTTCCCGTTAAGCAGCCATAGTGTGTTTTCTAAACGTGTGACTCTGTTCTGTTTTGTAATTCAGTTCAAGGGTAGCGGTTTTGACATTCCCTCTATGAGTGATATCTCATGATAAGTGTCTTTTTCTGTGTGACTTATTTCACTTAGAATCGTCGTACCTAAATCCACTCATCATGCTGCTACTAGCCTTATGACGTTGATTTCATGGCTGAGTGATATTCCATTGTACATAAGGACCGCAACTTCTTTATCCATTCTTCTCTTTCCTGGGATATTTAAGGTGTAACGAAGTGGAGGTTCTTGTCAACAGAGCAGCCCAAAACTTTGGGGTGCCTGTGTCTTGCTGATTTTTAGTTTTCCCAATTTATACGCCCATGAGAGGAAGTGCCCTATGGTCTCTAAGCTGAGTTTTTTAGATGTTTCAGGACACACCGTACACTTCTCCAGTGTGGCTGTTGGCAATTTACATCCCGCCCATCAGCGTAGCAAGGC
This sequence comes from Balaenoptera borealis, assembly GCF_965194805.1. Lineage (NCBI taxonomy): Eukaryota > Metazoa > Chordata > Mammalia > Artiodactyla > Balaenopteridae > Balaenoptera > Balaenoptera borealis. The sequence goes on from NC_138873.1 coordinate 91,839,381, forward strand.
TCCCATTTCTCCAAGGCCTGTCCAGCATTTCTGGTTTTGACACTTTATTCAGCATGGCCCTTTTGACCGATGGGAAGCGAGACTTCTTTGTAGCGCTGATTTGCCTTTCCAGGTTGCTTGGTTGGCCAAAAAGGGCGTATGCGTTTTTTCCTGAATATATTCAGGAAAAAACGCATACGCCCTTTTTGGCCAAGGGCATCATTGTCGAGGTTTTGCCGCTTTTCCTGTGCTTTAAAGGCGATTCGAATCTACCTCCTGAAATCTGTTTCCTGCAATTCTGCCTTGCTTTCAAATCCTCTTCGTTGCCTTCCCTCAATATATTTGTGGACGAGAGTTATCATTTCTAAGACTGCAGGTTTGTGAATTGCAGTGCCCCTGAGCTCCATTCTTCAACTCGCTTTCTTGGGAGCTGGCCGCAAAAGCGCAGGATTGCTTCAGGCCGTATTCTGGTTCCTGGCGGCAGGCTGAGCCTGTGGTTAATTCTTCTTCCTGATGGGAAAATAGAATGACCTGTGCCTGCCCCAACACCTAGAGCTAGTCTCTCATTGGTTCCCCCTCTTCCCGTTCATCCTCAGGACAATTAGCAACCTGTACGGAACAGGAGGATAAAGGTGCTGATTCTCCAAGGAGGGAGATTGCTAGTAAAGCGGCTGGAATGGCGAACCGGAGCACAAGGAGATGAGAAATGAGGTGCGTTTTAGAAACCTTTCCCGATCACACGGTGTACCATCTTCGGGGTTCCTCATGGATGTTTTCAATGTAGGACGATGCCCTTGAACCTGGAGATTTGGGACCCATGGGATGGGTACCACGCCGTATTACTTTAAAGGGTCTGCGTTAGCTCAGCCAACCTCACGAAACCTCTCAGCCCCACGAGTGTCCACCCTTATGTCTCAATCAGCTGTGGGTCTAGATATGGTCAATCCAGGTGGCATCACAGCCCCTGAACGAATTTTGTAAGAATTTCTCTCTCTTTCACTGTCTTTGTTTCACGGGTTTTTTAAAGTAATTGATTTTTATAATGGGGTTTAGCTGCTTTTCACTGCTGTGTTTATGCCGCTTTACACCCACTTGACTCACTTACAGAGAGATATCAATACATAGGTTTTAAGAGTCTTACTAGTCAGATATATTCTTGGGCGGTGAATAGGGGGTGTTGAGTCCAGTTCACTGAGCAAGGAGTAGGTCTTGTCTATTACATATTGGGTTTCTGGAACGGTATCTGAGCTAATTTGAAACCCTTGTTTTATGCATCACCCCACCTCACCTTTCCCGTTAAGCAGCCATAGTGTGTTTTCTAAACGTGTGACTCTGTTCTGTTTTGTAATTCAGTTCAAGGGTAGCGGTTTTGACATTCCCTCTATGAGTGATATCTCATGATAAGTGTCTTTTTCTGTGTGACTTATTTCACTTAGAATCGTCGTACCTAAATCCACTCATCATGCTGCTACTAGCCTTATGACGTTGATTTCATGGCTGAGTGATATTCCATTGTACATAAGGACCGCAACTTCTTTATCCATTCTTCTCTTTCCTGGGATATTTAAGGTGTAACGAAGTGGAGGTTCTTGTCAACAGAGCAGCCCAAAACTTTGGGGTGCCTGTGTCTTGCTGATTTTTAGTTTTCCCAATTTATACGCCCATGAGAGGAAGTGCCCTATGGTCTCTAAGCTGAGTTTTTTAGATGTTTCAGGACACACCGTACACTTCTCCAGTGTGGCTGTTGGCAATTTACATCCCGCCCATCAGCGTAGCAAGGCTCCCATTTCTCCAAGGCCTGTCCAGCATTTCTGGTTTTGACACTTTATTCAGCATGGCCCTTTTGACCGATGGGAAGCGAGACTTCTTTGTAGCGCTGATTTGCCTTTCCAGGTTGCTTGGTTGGCCAAAAAGGGCGTATGCGTTTTTTCCTGAATATATTCAGGAAAAAACGCATACGCCCTTTTTGGCCAAGGGCATCATTGTCGAGGTTTTGCCGCTTTTCCTGTGCTTTAAAGGCGATTCGAATCTACCTCCTGAAATCTGTTTCCTGCAATTCTGCCTTGCTTTCAAATCCTCTTCGTTGCCTTCCCTCAATATATTTGTGGACGAGAGTTATCATTTCTAAGACTGCAGGTTTGTGAATTGCAGTGCCCCTGAGCTCCATTCTTCAACTCGCTTTCTTGGGAGCTGGCCGCAAAAGCGCAGGATTGCTTCAGGCCGTATTCTGGTTCCTGGCGGCAGGCTGAGCCTGTGGTTAATTCTTCTTCCTGATGGGAAAATAGAATGACCTGTGCCTGCCCCAACACCTAGAGCTAGTCTCTCATTGGTTCCCCCTCTTCCCGTTCATCCTCAGGACAATTAGCAACCTGTACGGAACAGGAGGATAAAGGTGCTGATTCTCCAAGGAGGGAGATTGCTAGTAAAGCGGCTGGAATGGCGAACCGGAGCACAAGGAGATGAGAAATGAGGTGCGTTTTAGAAACCTTTCCCGATCACACGGTGTACCATCTTCGGGGTTTCTCATGCATGTTTTCAATGTAGGACGATGCCCTTGAACCTGGAGATTTGGGACCCATGGGATGGGTACCACGCCGTATTACTTTAAAGGGTCTGCGTTAGCTCAGCCAACCTCACGAAACCTCTCAGCCCCACGAGTGTCCACCCTTATGTCTCAATCAGCTGTGGGTCTAGATATGGTCAATCCAGGTGGCATCACAGCCCCTGAACGAATTTTGTAAGAATTTCTCTCTCTTTCACTGTCTTTGTTTCACGGGTTTTTTAAAGTAATTGATTTTTATAATGGGGTTTAGCTGCTTTTCACTGCTGTGTTTATGCCGCTTTACACCCACTTGACTCACTTACAGAGAGATATCAATACATAGGTTTTAAGAGTCTTACTAGTCAGATATATTCTTGGGCGGTGAATAGGGGGTGTTGAGTCCAGTTCACTGAGCAAGGAGTAGGTCTTGTCTATTACATATTGGGTTTCTGGAACGGTATCTGAGCTAATTTGAAACCCTTGTTTTATGCATCACCCCACCTCACCTTTCCCGTTAAGCAGCCATAGTGTGTTTTCTAAACGTGTGACTCTGTTCTGTTTTGTAATTCAGTTCAAGGGTAGCGGTTTTGACATTCCCTCTATGAGTGATATCTCATGATAAGTGTCTTTTTCTGTGTGACTTATTTCACTTAGAATCGTCGTACCTAAATCCACTCATCATGCTGCTACTAGCCTTATGACGTTGATTTCATGGCTGAGTGATATTCCATTGTACATAAGGACCGCAACTTCTTTATCCATTCTTCTCTTTCCTGGGATATTTAAGGTGTAACGAAGTGGAGGTTCTTGTCAACAGAGCAGCCCAAAACTTTGGGGTGCCTGTGTCTTGCTGATTTTTAGTTTTCCCAATTTATACGCCCATGAGAGGAAGTGCCCTATGGTCTCTAAGCTGAGTTTTTTAGATGTTTCAGGACACACCGTACACTTCTCCAGTGTGGCTGTTGGCAATTTACATCCCGCCCATCAGCGTAGCAAGGCTCCCATTTCTCCAAGGCCTGTCCAGCATTTCTGGTTTTGACACTTTATTCAGCATGGCCCTTTTGACCGATGGGAAGCGAGACTTCTTTGTAGCGCTGATTTGCCTTTCCAGGTTGCTTGGTTGGCCAAAAAGGGCGTATGCGTTTTTTCCTGAATATATTCAGGAAAAAACGCATACGCCCTTTTTGGCCAAGGGCATCATTGTCGAGGTTTTGCCGCTTTTCCTGTGCTTTAAAGGCGATTCGAATCTACCTCCTGAAATCTGTTTCCTGCAATTCTGCCTTGCTTTCAAATCCTCTTCGTTGCCTTCCCTCAATATATTTGTGGACGAGAGTTATCATTTCTAAGACTGCAGGTTTGTGAATTGCAGTGCCCCTGAGCTCCATTCTTCAACTCGCTTTCTTGGGAGCTGGCCGCAAAAGCGCAGGATTGCTTCAGGCCGTATTCTGGTTCCTGGCGGCAGGCTGAGCCTGTGGTTAATTCTTCTTCCTGATGGGAAAATAGAATGACCTGTGCCTGCCCCAACACCTAGAGCTAGTCTCTCATTGGTTCCCCCTCTTCCCGTTCATCCTCAGGACAATTAGCAACCTGTACGGAACAGGAGGATAAAGGTGCTGATTCTCCAAGGAGGGAGATTGCTAGTAAAGCGGCTGGAATGGCGAACCGGAGCACAAGGAGATGAGAAATGAGGTGCGTTTTAGAAACCTTTCCCGATCACACGGTGTACCATCTTCGGGGTTTCTCATGCATGTTTTCAATGTAGGACGATGCCCTTGAACCTGGAGATTTGGGACCCATGGGATGGGTACCACGCCGTATTACTTTAAAGGGTCTGCGTTAGCTCAGCCAACCTCACGAAACCTCTCAGCCCCACGAGTGTCCACCCTTATGTCTCAATCAGCTGTGGGTCTAGATATGGTCAATCCAGGTGGCATCACAGCCCCTGAACGAATTTTGTAAGAATTTCTCTCTCTTTCACTGTCTTTGTTTCACGGGTTTTTTAAAGTAATTGATTTTTATAATGGGGTTTAGCTGCTTTTCACTGCTGTGTTTATGCCGCTTTACACCCACTTGACTCACTTACAGAGAGATATCAATACATAGGTTTTAAGATTCTTACTAGTCAGATATATTCTTGGGCGGTGAATAGGGGGTGTTGAGTCCAGTTCACTGAGCAAGGAGTAGGTCTTGTCTATTACATATTGGGTTTCTGGAACGGTATCTGAGCTAATTTGAAACCCTTGTTTTATGCATCACCCCACCTCACCTTTCCCGTTAAGCAGCCATAGTGTGTTTTCTAAACGTGTGACTCTGTTCTGTTTTGTAATTCAGTTCAAGGGTAGCGGTTTTGACATTCCCTCTATGAGTGATATCTCATGATAAGTGTCTTTTTCTGTGTGACTTATTTCACTTAGAATCGTCGTACCTAAATCCACTCATCATGCTGCTACTAGCCTTATGACGTTGATTTCATGGCTGAGTGATATTCCATTGTACATAAGGACCGCAACTTCTTTATCCATTCTTCTCTTTCCTGGGATATTTAAGGTGTAACGAAGTGGAGGTTCTTGTCAACAGAGCAGCCCAAAACTTTGGGGTGCCTGTGTCTTGCTGATTTTTAGTTTTCCCAATTTATACGCCCATGAGAGGAAGTGCCCTATGGTCTCTAAGCTGAGTTTTTTAGATGTTTCAGGACACACCGTACACTTCTCCAGTGTGGCTGTTGGCAATTTACATCCCGCCCATCAGCGTAGCAAGGCTCCCATTTCTCCAAGGCCTGTCCAGCATTTCTGGTTTTGACACTTTATTCAGCATGGCCCTTTTGACCGATGGGAAGCGAGACTTCTTTGTAGCGCTGATTTGCCTTTCCAGGTTGCTTGGTTGGCCAAAAAGGGCGTATGCGTTTTTTCCTGAATATATTCAGGAAAAAACGCATACGCCCTTTTTGGCCAAGGGCATCATTGTCGAGGTTTTGCCGCTTTTCCTGTGCTTTAAAGGCGATTCGAATCTACCTCCTGAAATCTGTTTCCTGCAATTCTGCCTTGCTTTCAAATCCTCTTCGTTGCCTTCCCTCAATATATTTGTGGACGAGAGTTATCATTTCTAAGACTGCAGGTTTGTGAATTGCAGTGCCCCTGAGCTCCATTCTTCAACTCGCTTTCTTGGGAGCTGGCCGCAAAAGCGCAGGATTGCTTCAGGCCGTATTCTGGTTCCTGGCGGCAGGCTGAGCCTGTGGTTAATTCTTCTTCCTGATGGGAAAATAGAATGACCTGTGCCTGCCCCAACACCTAGAGCTAGTCTCTCATTGGTTCCCCCTCTTCCCGTTCATCCTCAGGACAATTAGCAACCTGTACGGAACAGGAGGATAAAGGTGCTGATTCTCCAAGGAGGGAGATTGCTAGTAAAGCGGCTGGAATGGTGAACCGGAGCACAAGGAGATGAGAAATGAGGTGCGTTTTAGAAACCTTTCCCGATCACACGGTGTACCATCTTCGGGGTTCCTCATGCATGTTTTCAATGTAGGACGATGCCCTTGAACCTGGAGATTTGGGACCCATGGGATGGGTACCACGCCGTATTACTTTAAAGGGTCTGCGTTAGCTCAGCCAACCTCACCAAACCTCTCAGCCCCACGAGTGTCCACCCTTATGTCTCAATCAGCTGTGGGTCTAGATATGGTCAATCCAGGTGGCATCACAGCCCCTGAACGAATTTTGTAAGAATTTCTCTCTCTTTCACTGTCTTTGTTTCACGGGTTTTTTAAAGTAATTGATTTTTATAATGGGGTTTAGCTGCTTTTCACTGCTGTGTTTATGCCGCTTTACACCCACTTGACTCACTTACAGAGAGATATCAATACATAGGTTTTAAGAGTCTTACTAGTCAGATATATTCTTGGGCGGTGAATAGGGGGTGTTGAGTCCAGTTCACTGAGCAAGGAGTAGGTCTTGTCTATTACATATTGGGTTTCTGGAACGGTATCTGAGCTAATTTGAAACCCTTGTTTTATGCATCACCCCACCTCACCTTTCCCGTTAAGCAGCCATAGTGTGTTTTCTAAACGTGTGACTCTGTTCTGTTTTGTAATTCAGTTCAAGGGTAGCGGTTTTGACATTCCCTCTATGAGTGATATCTCATGATAAGTGTCTTTTTCTGTGTGACTTATTTCACTTAGAATCGTCGTACCTAAATCCACTCATCATGCTGCTACTAGCCTTATGACGTTGATTTCATGGCTGAGTGATATTCCATTGTACATAAGGACCGCAACTTCTTTATCCATTCTTCTCTTTCCTGGGATATTTAAGGTGTAACGAAGTGGAGGTTCTTGTCAACAGAGCAGCCCAAAACTTTGGGGTGCCTGTGTCTTGCTGATTTTTAGTTTTCCCAATTTATACGCCCATGAGAGGAAGTGCCCTATGGTCTCTAAGCTGAGTTTTTTAGATGTTTCAGGACACACCGTACACTTCTCCAGTGTGGCTGTTGGCAATTTACATCCCGCCCATCAGCGTAGCAAGGCTCCCATTTCTCCAAGGCCTGTCCAGCATTTCTGGTTTTGACACTTTATTCAGCATGGCCCTTTTGACCGATGGGAAGCGAGACTTCTTTGTAGCGCTGATTTGCCTTTCCAGGTTGCTTGGTTGGCCAAAAAGGGCGTATGCGTTTTTTCCTGAATATATTCAGGAAAAAACGCATACGCCCTTTTTGGCCAAGGGCATCATTGTCGAGGTTTTGCCGCTTTTCCTGTGCTTTAAAGGCGATTCGAATCTACCTCCTGAAATCTGTTTCCTGCAATTCTGCCTTGCTTTCAAATCCTCTTCGTTGCCTTCCCTCAATATATTTGTGGACGAGAGTTATCATTTCTAAGACTGCAGGTTTGTGAATTGCAGTGCCCCTGAGCTCCATTCTTCAACTCGCTTTCTTGGGAGCTGGCCGCAAAAGCGCAGGATTGCTTCAGGCCGTATTCTGGTTCCTGGCGGCAGGCTGAGCCTGTGGTTAATTCTTCTTCCTGATGGGAAAATAGAATGACCTGTGCCTGCCCCAACACCTAGAGCTAGTCTCTCATTGGTTCCCCCTCTTCCCGTTCATCCTCAGGACAATTAGCAACCTGTACGGAACAGGAGGATAAAGGTGCTGATTCTCCAAGGAGGGAGATTGCTAGTAAAGCGGCTGGAATGGCGAACCGGAGCACAAGGAGATGAGAAATGAGGTGCGTTTTAGAAACCTTTCCCGATCACACGGTGTACCATCTTCGGGGTTTCTCATGCATGTTTTCAATGTAGGACGATGCCCTTGAACCTGGAGATTTGGGACCCATGGGATGGGTACCACGCCGTATTACTTTAAAGGGTCTGCGTTAGCTCAGCCAACCTCACGAAACCTCTCAGCCCCACGAGTGTCCACCCTTATGTCTCAATCAGCTGTGGGTCTAGATATGGTCAATCCAGGTGGCATCACAGCCCCTGAACGAATTTTGTAAGAATTTCTCTCTCTTTCACTGTCTTTGTTTCACGGGTTTTTTAAAGTAATTGATTTTTATAATGGGGTTTAGCTGCTTTTCACTGCTGTGTTTATGCCGCTTTACACCCACTTGACTCACTTACAGAGAGATATCAATACATAGGTTTTAAGAGTCTTACTAGTCAGATATATTCTTGGGCGGTGAATAGGGGGTGTTGAGTCCAGTTCACTGAGCAAGGAGTAGGTCTTGTCTATTACATATTGGGTTTCTGGAACGGTATCTGAGCTAATTTGAAACCCTTGTTTTATGCATCACCCCACCTCACCTTTCCCGTTAAGCAGCCATAGTGTGTTTTCTAAACGTGTGACTCTGTTCTGTTTTGTAATTCAGTTCAAGGGTAGCGGTTTTGACATTCCCTCTATGAGTGATATCTCATGATAAGTGTCTTTTTCTGTGTGACTTATTTCACTTAGAATCGTCGTACCTAAATCCACTCATCATGCTGCTACTAGCCTTATGACGTTGATTTCATGGCTGAGTGATATTCCATTGTACATAAGGACCGCAACTTCTTTATCCATTCTTCTCTTTCCTGGGATATTTAAGGTGTAACGAAGTGGAGGTTCTTGTCAACAGAGCAGCCCAAAACTTTGGGGTGCCTGTGTCTTGCTGATTTTTAGTTTTCCCAATTTATACGCCCATGAGAGGAAGTGCCCTATGGTCTCTAAGCTGAGTTTTTTAGATGTTTCAGGACACACCGTACACTTCTCCAGTGTGGCTGTTGGCAATTTACATCCCGCCCATCAGCGTAGCAAGGCTCCCATTTCTCCAAGGCCTGTCCAGCATTTCTGGTTTTGACACTTTATTCAGCATGGCCCTTTTGACCGATGGGAAGCGAGACTTCTTTGTAGCGCTGATTTGCCTTTCCAGGTTGCTTGGTTGGCCAAAAAGGGCGTATGCGTTTTTTCCTGAATATATTCAGGAAAAAACGCATACGCCCTTTTTGGCCAAGGGCATCATTGTCGAGGTTTTGCCGCTTTTCCTGTGCTTTAAAGGCGATTCGAATCTACCTCCTGAAATCTGTTTCCTGCAATTCTGCCTTGCTTTCAAATCCTCTTCGTTGCCTTCCCTCAATATATTTGTGGACGAGAGTTATCATTTCTAAGACTGCAGGTTTGTGAATTGCAGTGCCCCTGAGCTCCATTCTTCAACTCGCTTTCTTGGGAGCTGGCCGCAAAAGCGCAGGATTGCTTCAGGCCGTATTCTGGTTCCTGGCGGCAGGCTGAGCCTGTGGTTAATTCTTCTTCCTGATGGGAAAATAGAATGACCTGTGCCTGCCCCAACACCTAGAGCTAGTCTCTCATTGGTTCCCCCTCTTCCCGTTCATCCTCAGGACAATTAGCAACCTGTACGGAACAGGAGGATAAAGGTGCTGATTCTCCAAGGAGGGAGATTGCTAGTAAAGCGGCTGGAATGGCGAACCGGAGCACAAGGAGATGAGAAATGAGGTGCGTTTTAGAAACCTTTCCCGATCACACGGTGTACCATCTTCGGGGTTTCTCATGCATGTTTTCAATGTAGGACGATGCCCTTGAACCTGGAGATTTGGGACCCATGGGATGGGTACCACGCCGTATTACTTTAAAGGGTCTGCGTTAGCTCAGCCAACCTCACCAAACCTCTCAGCCCCACGAGTGTCCACCCTTATGTCTCAATCAGCTGTGGGTCTAGATATGGTCAATCCAGGTGGCATCACAGCCCCTGAACGAATTTTGTAAGAATTTCTCTCTCTTTCACTGTCTTTGTTTCACGGGTTTTTTAAAGTAATTGATTTTTATAATGGGGTTTAGCTGCTTTTCACTGCTGTGTTTATGCCGCTTTACACCCACTTGACTCACTTACAGAGAGATATCAATACATAGGTTTTAAGATTCTTACTAGTCAGATATATTCTTGGGCGGTGAATAGGGGGTGTTGAGTCCAGTTCACTGAGCAAGGAGTAGGTCTTGTCTATTACATATTGGGTTTCTGGAACGGTATCTGAGCTAATTTGAAACCCTTGTTTTATGCATCACCCCACCTCACCTTTCCCGTTAAGCAGCCATAGTGTGTTTTCTAAACGTGTGACTCTGTTCTGTTTTGTAATTCAGTTCAAGGGTAGCGGTTTTGACATTCCCTCTATGAGTGATATCTCATGATAAGTGTCTTTTTCTGTGTGACTTATTTCACTTAGAATCGTCGTACCTAAATCCACTCATCATGCTGCTACTAGCCTTATGACGTTGATTTCATGGCTGAGTGATATTCCATTGTACATAAGGACCGCAACTTCTTTATCCATTCTTCTCTTTCCTGGGATATTTAAGGTGTAACGAAGTGGAGGTTCTTGTCAACAGAGCAGCCCAAAACTTTGGGGTGCCTGTGTCTTGCTGATTTTTAGTTTTCCCAATTTATACGCCCATGAGAGGAAGTGCCCTATGGTCTCTAAGCTGAGTTTTTTAGATGTTTCAGGACACACCGTACACTTCTCCAGTGTGGCTGTTGGCAATTTACATCCCGCCCATCAGCGTAGCAAGGCTCCCATTTCTCCAAGGCCTGTCCAGCGTTTCTGGTTTTGACACTTTATTCAGCATGGCCCTTTTGACCGATGGGAAGCGAGACTTCTTTGTAGCGCTGATTTGCCTTTCCAGGTTGCTTGGTTGGCCAAAAAGGGCGTATGCGTTTTTTCCTGAATATATTCAGGAAAAAACGCATACGCCCTTTTTGGCCAAGGGCATCATTGTCGAGGTTTTGCCGCTTTTCCTGTGCTTTAAAGGCGATTCGAATCTACCTCCTGAAATCTGTTTCCTGCAATTCTGCCTTGCTTTCAAATCCTCTTCGTTGCCTTCCCTCAATATATTTGTGGACGAGAGTTATCATTTCTAAGACTGCAGGTTTGTGAATTGCAGTGCCCCTGAGCTCCATTCTTCAACTCGCTTTCTTGGGAGCTGGCCGCAAAAGCGCAGGATTGCTTCAGGCCGTATTCTGGTTCCTGGCGGCAGGCTGAGCCTGTGGTTAATTCTTCTTCCTGATGGGAAAATAGAATGACCTGTGCCTGCCCCAACACCTAGAGCTAGTCTCTCATTGGTTCCCCCTCTTCCCGTTCATCCTCAGGACAATTAGCAACCTGTACGGAACAGGAGGATAAAGGTGCTGATTCTCCAAGGAGGGAGATTGCTAGTAAAGCGGCTGGAATGGCGAACCGGAGCACAAGGAGATGAGAAATGAGGTGCGTTTTAGAAACCTTTCCCGATCACACGGTGTACCATCTTCGGGGTTTCTCATGCATGTTTTCAATGTAGGACGATGCCCTTGAACCTGGAGATTTGGGACCCATGGGATGGGTACCACGCCGTATTACTTTAAAGGGTCTGCGTTAGCTCAGCCAACCTCACGAAACCTCTCAGCCCCACGAGTGTCCACCCTTATGTCTCAATCAGCTGTGGGTCTAGATATGGTCAATCCAGGTGGCATCACAGCCCCTGAACGAATTTTGTAAGAATTTCTCTCTCTTTCACTGTCTTTGTTTCACGGGTTTTTTAAAGTAATTGATTTTTATAATGGGGTTTAGCTGCTTTTCACTGCTGTGTTTATGCCGCTTTACACCCACTTGACTCACTTACAGAGAGATATCAATACATAGGTTTTAAGATTCTTACTAGTCAGATATATTCTTGGGCGGTGAATAGGGGGTGTTGAGTCCAGTTCACTGAGCAAGGAGTAGGTCTTGTCTATTACATATTGGGTTTCTGGAACGGTATCTGAGCTAATTTGAAACCCTTGTTTTATGCATCACCCCACCTCACCTTTCCCGTTAAGCAGCCATAGTGTGTTTTCTAAACGTGTGACTCTGTTCTGTTTTGTAATTCAGTTCAAGGGTAGCGGTTTTGACATTCCCTCTATGAGTGATATCTCATGATAAGTGTCTTTTTCTGTGTGACTTATTTCACTTAGAATCGTCGTACCTAAATCCACTCATCATGCTGCTACTAGCCTTATGACGTTGATTTCATGGCTGAGTGATATTCCATTGTACATAAGGACCGCAACTTCTTTATCCATTCTTCTCTTTCCTGGGATATTTAAGGTGTAACGAAGTGGAGGTTCTTGTCAACAGAGCAGCCCAAAACTTTGGGGTGCCTGTGTCTTGCTGATTTTTAGTTTTCCCAATTTATACGCCCATGAGAGGAAGTGCCCTATGGTCTCTAAGCTGAGTTTTTTAGATGTTTCAGGACACACCGTACACTTCTCCAGTGTGGCTGTTGGCAATTTACATCCCGCCCATCAGCGTAGCAAGGCTCCCATTTCTCCAAGGCCTGCCCAGCATTTCTGGTTTTGACACTTTATTCAGCATGGCCCTTTTGACCGATGGGAAGCGAGACTTCTTTGTAGCGCTGATTTGCCTTTCCAGGTTGCTTGGTTGGCCAAAAAGGGCGTATGCGTTTTTTCCTGAATATATTCAGGAAAAAACGCATACGCCCTTTTTGGCCAAGGGCATCATTGTCGAGGTTTTGCCGCTTTTCCTGTGCTTTAAAGGCGATTCGAATCTACCTCCTGAAATCTGTTTCCTGCAATTCTGCCTTGCTTTCAAATCCTCTTCGTTGCCTTCCCTCAATATATTTGTGGACGAGAGTTATCATTTCTAAGACTGCAGGTTTGTGAATTGCAGTGCCCCTGAGCTCCATTCTTCAACTCGCTTTCTTGGGAGCTGGCCGCAAAAGCGCAGGATTGCTTCAGGCCGTATTCTGGTTCCTGGCGGCAGGCTGAGCCTGTGGTTAATTCTTCTTCCTGATGGGAAAATAGAATGACCTGTGCCTGCCCCAACACCTAGAGCTAGTCTCTCATTGGTTCCCCCTCTTCCCGTTCATCCTCAGGACAATTAGCAACCTGTACGGAACAGGAGGATAAAGGTGCTGATTCTCCAAGGAGGGAGATTGCTAGTAAAGCGGCTGGAATGGCGAACCGGAGCACAAGGAGATGAGAAATGAGGTGCGTTTTAGAAACCTTTCCCGATCACACGGTGTACCATCTTCGGGGTTTCTCATGCATGTTTTCAATGTAGGACGATGCCCTTGAACCTGGAGATTTGGGACCCATGGGATGGGTACCACGCCGTATTACTTTAAAGGGTCTGCGTTAGCTCAGCCAACCTCACGAAACCTCTCAGCCCCACGAGTGTCCACCCTTATGTCTCAATCAGCTGTGGGTCTAGATATGGTCAATCCAGGTGGCATCACAGCCCCTGAACGAATTTTGTAAGAATTTCTCTCTCTTTCACTGTCTTTGTTTCACGGGTTTTTTAAAGTAATTGATTTTTATAATGGGGTTTAGCTGCTTTTCACTGCTGTGTTTATGCCGCTTTACACCCACTTGACTCACTTACAGAGAGATATCAATACATAGGTTTTAAGAGTCTTACTAGTCAGATATATTCTTGGGCGGTGAATAGGGGGTGTTGAGTCCAGTTCACTGAGCAAGGAGTAGGTCTTGTCTATTACATATTGGGTTTCTGGAACGGTATCTGAGCTAATTTGAAACCCTTGTTTTATGCATCACCCCACCTCACCTTTCCCGTTAAGCAGCCATAGTGTGTTTTCTAAACGTGTGACTCTGTTCTGTTTTGTAATTCAGTTCAAGGGTAGCGGTTTTGACATTCCCTCTATGAGTGATATCTCATGATAAGTGTCTTTTTCTGTGTGACTTATTTCACTTAGAATCGTCGTACCTAAATCCACTCATCATGCTGCTACTAGCCTTATGACGTTGATTTCATGGCTGAGTGATATTCCATTGTACATAAGGACCGCAACTTCTTTATCCATTCTTCTCTTTCCTGGGATATTTAAGGTGTAACGAAGTGGAGGTTCTTGTCAACAGAGCAGCCCAAAACTTTGGGGTGCCTGTGTCTTGCTGATTTTTAGTTTTCCCAATTTATACGCCCATGAGAGGAAGTGCCCTATGGTCTCTAAGCTGAGTTTTTTAGATGTTTCAGGACACACCGTACACTTCTCCAGTGTGGCTGTTGGCAATTTACATCCCGCCCATCAGCGTAGCAAGGCTCCCATTTCTCCAAGGCCTGTCCAGCATTTCTGGTTTTGACACTTTATTCAGCATGGCCCTTTTGACCGATGGGAAGCGAGACTTCTTTGTAGCGCTGATTTGCCTTTCCAGGTTGCTTGGTTGGCCAAAAAGGGCGTATGCGTTTTTTCCTGAATATATTCAGGAAAAAACGCATACGCCCTTTTTGGCCAAGGGCATCATTGTCGAGGTTTTGCCGCTTTTCCTGTGCTTTAAAGGCGATTCGAATCTACCTCCTGAAATCTGTTTCCTGCAATTCTGCCTTGCTTTCAAATCCTCTTCGTTGCCTTCCCTCAATATATTTGTGGACGAGAGTTATCATTTCTAAGACTGCAGGTTTGTGAATTGCAGTGCCCCTGAGCTCCATTCTTCAACTCGCTTTCTTGGGAGCTGGCCGCAAAAGCGCAGGATTGCTTCAGGCCGTATTCTGGTTCCTGGCGGCAGGCTGAGCCTGTGGTTAATTCTTCTTCCTGATGGGAAAATAGAATGACCTGTGCCTGCCCCAACACCTAGAGCTAGTCTCTCATTGGTTCCCCCTCTTCCCGTTCATCCTCAGGACAATTAGCAACCTGTACGGAACAGGAGGATAAAGGTGCTGATTCTCCAAGGAGGGAGATTGCTAGTAAAGCGGCTGGAATGGCGAACCGGAGCACAAGGAGATGAGAAATGAGGTGCGTTTTAGAAACCTTTCCCGATCACACGGTGTACCATCTTCGGGGTTTCTCATGCATGTTTTCAATGTAGGACGATGCCCTTGAACCTGGAGATTTGGGACCCATGGGATGGGTACCACGCCGTATTACTTTAAAGGGTCTGCGTTAGCTCAGCCAACCTCACGAAACCTCTCAGCCCCACGAGTGTCCACCCTTATGTCTCAATCAGCTGTGGGTCTAGATATGGTCAATCCAGGTGGCATCACAGCCCCTGAACGAATTTTGTAAGAATTTCTCTCTCTTTCACTGTCTTTGTTTCACGGGTTTTTTAAAGTAATTGATTTTTATAATGGGGTTTAGCTGCTTTTCACTGCTGTGTTTATGCCGCTTTACACCCACTTGACTCACTTACAGAGAGATATCAATACATAGGTTTTAAGATTCTTACTAGTCAGATATATTCTTGGGCGGTGAATAGGGGGTGTTGAGTCCAGTTCACTGAGCAAGGAGTAGGTCTTGTCTATTACATATTGGGTTTCTGGAACGGTATCTGAGCTAATTTGAAACCCTTGTTTTATGCATCACCCCACCTCACCTTTCCCGTTAAGCAGCCATAGTGTGTTTTCTAAACGTGTGACTCTGTTCTGTTTTGTAATTCAGTTCAAGGGTAGCGGTTTTGACATTCCCTCTATGAGTGATATCTCATGATAAGTGTCTTTTTCTGTGTGACTTATTTCACTTAGAATCGTCGTACCTAAATCCACTCATCATGCTGCTACTAGCCTTATGACGTTGATTTCATGGCTGAGTGATATTCCATTGTACATAAGGACCGCAACTTCTTTATCCATTCTTCTCTTTCCTGGGATATTTAAGGTGTAACGAAGTGGAGGTTCTTGTCAACAGAGCAGCCCAAAACTTTGGGGTGCCTGTGTCTTGCTGATTTTTAGTTTTCCCAATTTATACGCCCATGAGAGGAAGTGCCCTATGGTCTCTAAGCTGAGTTTTTTAGATGTTTCAGGACACACCGTACACTTCTCCAGTGTGGCTGTTGGCAATTTACATCCCGCCCATCAGCGTAGCAAGGCTCCCATTTCTCCAAGGCCTGTCCAGCATTTCTGGTTTTGACACTTTATTCAGCATGGCCCTTTTGACCGATGGGAAGCGAGACTTCTTTGTAGCGCTGATTTGCCTTTCCAGGTTGCTTGGTTGGCCAAAAAGGGCGTATGCGTTTTTTCCTGAATATATTCAGGAAAAAACGCATACGCCCTTTTTGGCCAAGGGCATCATTGTCGAGGTTTTGCCGCTTTTCCTGTGCTTTAAAGGCGATTCGAATCTACCTCCTGAAATCTGTTTCCTGCAATTCTGCCTTGCTTTCAAATCCTCTTCGTTGCCTTCCCTCAATATATTTGTGGACGAGAGTTATCATTTCTAAGACTGCAGGTTTGTGAATTGCAGTGCCCCTGAGCTCCATTCTTCAACTCGCTTTCTTGGGAGCTGGCCGCAAAAGCGCAGGATTGCTTCAGGCCGTATTCTGGTTCCTGGCGGCAGGCTGAGCCTGTGGTTAATTCTTCTTCCTGATGGGAAAATAGAATGACCTGTGCCTGCCCCAACACCTAGAGCTAGTCTCTCATTGGTTCCCCCTCTTCCCGTTCATCCTCAGGACAATTAGCAACCTGTACGGAACAGGAGGATAAAGGTGCTGATTCTCCAAGGAGGGAGATTGCTAGTAAAGCGGCTGGAATGGTGAACCGGAGCACAAGGAGATGAGAAATGAGGTGCGTTTTAGAAACCTTTCCCGATCACACGGTGTACCATCTTCGGGGTTCCTCATGCATGTTTTCAATGTAGGACGATGCCCTTGAACCTGGAGATTTGGGACCCATGGGATGGGTACCACGCCGTATTACTTTAAAGGGTCTGCGTTAGCTCAGCCAACCTCACGAAACCTCTCAGCCCCACGAGTGTCCACCCTTATGTCTCAATCAGCTGTGGGTCTAGATATGGTCAATCCAGGTGGCATCACAGCCCCTGAACGAATTTTGTAAGAATTTCTCTCTCTTTCACTGTCTTTGTTTCACGGGTTTTTTAAAGTAATTGATTTTTATAATGGGGTTTAGCTGCTTTTCACTGCTGTGTTTATGCCGCTTTACACCCACTTGACTCACTTACAGAGAGATATCAATACATAGGTTTTAAGAGTCTTACTAGTCAGATATATTCTTGGGCGGTGAATAGGGGGTGTTGAGTCCAGTTCACTGAGCAAGGAGTAGGTCTTGTCTATTACATATTGGGTTTCTGGAACGGTATCTGAGCTAATTTGAAACCCTTGTTTTATGCATCACCCCACCTCACCTTTCCCGTTAAGCAGCCATAGTGTGTTTTCTAAACGTGTGACTCTGTTCTGTTTTGTAATTCAGTTCAAGGGTAGCGGTTTTGACATTCCCTCTATGAGTGATATCTCATGATAAGTGTCTTTTTCTGTGTGACTTATTTCACTTAGAATCGTCGTACCTAAATCCACTCATCATGCTGCTACTAGCCTTATGACGTTGATTTCATGGCTGAGTGATATTCCATTGTACATAAGGACCGCAACTTCTTTATCCATTCTTCTCTTTCCTGGGATATTTAAGGTGTAACGAAGTGGAGGTTCTTGTCAACAGAGCAGCCCAAAACTTTGGGGTGCCTGTGTCTTGCTGATTTTTAGTTTTCCCAATTTATACGCCCATGAGAGGAAGTGCCCTATGGTCTCTAAGCTGAGTTTTTTAGATGTTTCAGGACACACCGTACACTTCTCCAGTGTGGCTGTTGGCAATTTACATCCCGCCCATCAGCGTAGCAAGGCTCCCATTTCTCCAAGGCCTGTCCAGCATTTCTGGTTTTGACACTTTATTCAGCATGGCCCTTTTGACCGATGGGAAGCGAGACTTCTTTGTAGCGCTGATTTGCCTTTCCAGGTTGCTTGGTTGGCCAAAAAGGGCGTATGCGTTTTTTCCTGAATATATTCAGGAAAAAACGCATACGCCCTTTTTGGCCAAGGGCATCATTGTCGAGGTTTTGCCGCTTTTCCTGTGCTTTAAAGGCGATTCGAATCTACCTCCTGAAATCTGTTTCCTGCAATTCTGCCTTGCTTTCAAATCCTCTTCGTTGCCTTCCCTCAATATATTTGTGGACGAGAGTTATCATTTCTAAGACTGCAGGTTTGTGAATTGCAGTGCCCCTGAGCTCCATTCTTCAACTCGCTTTCTTGGGAGCTGGCCGCAAAAGCGCAGGATTGCTTCAGGCCGTATTCTGGTTCCTGGCGGCAGGCTGAGCCTGTGGTTAATTCTTCTTCCTGATGGGAAAATAGAATGACCTGTGCCTGCCCCAACACCTAGAGCTAGTCTCTCATTGGTTCCCCCTCTTCCCGTTCATCCTCAGGACAATTAGCAACCTGTACGGAACAGGAGGATAAAGGTGCTGATTCTCCAAGGAGGGAGATTGCTAGTAAAGCGGCTGGAATGGCGAACCGGAGCACAAGGAGATGAGAAATGAGGTGCGTTTTAGAAACCTTTCCCGATCACACGGTGTACCATCTTCGGGGTTTCTCATGCATGTTTTCAATGTAGGACGATGCCCTTGAACCTGGAGATTTGGGACCCATGGGATGGGTACCACGCCGTATTACTTTAAAGGGTCTGCGTTAGCTCAGCCAACCTCACGAAACCTCTCAGCCCCACGAGTGTCCACCCTTATGTCTCAATCAGCTGTGGGTCTAGATATGGTCAATCCAGGTGGCATCACAGCCCCTGAACGAATTTTGTAAGAATTTCTCTCTCTTTCACTGTCTTTGTTTCACGGGTTTTTTAAAGTAATTGATTTTTATAATGGGGTTTAGCTGCTTTTCACTGCTGTGTTTATGCCGCTTTACACCCACTTGACTCACTTACAGAGAGATATCAATACATAGGTTTTAAGAGTCTTACTAGTCAGATATATTCTTGGGCGGTGAATAGGGGGTGTTGAGTCCAGTTCACTGAGCAAGGAGTAGGTCTTGTCTATTACATATTGGGTTTCTGGAACGGTATCTGAGCTAATTTGAAACCCTTGTTTTATGCATCACCCCACCTCACCTTTCCCGTTAAGCAGCCATAGTGTGTTTTCTAAACGTGTGACTCTGTTCTGTTTTGTAATTCAGTTCAAGGGTAGCGGTTTTGACATTCCCTCTATGAGTGATATCTCATGATAAGTGTCTTTTTCTGTGTGACTTATTTCACTTAGAATCGTCGTACCTAAATCCACTCATCATGCTGCTACTAGCCTTATGACGTTGATTTCATGGCTGAGTGATATTCCATTGTACATAAGGACCGCAACTTCTTTATCCATTCTTCTCTTTCCTGGGATATTTAAGGTGTAACGAAGTGGAGGTTCTTGTCAACAGAGCAGCCCAAAACTTTGGGGTGCCTGTGTCTTGCTGATTTTTAGTTTTCCCAATTTATACGCCCATGAGAGGAAGTGCCCTATGGTCTCTAAGCTGAGTTTTTTAGATGTTTCAGGACACACCGTACACTTCTCCAGTGTGGCTGTTGGCAATTTACATCCCGCCCATCAGCGTAGCAAGGCTCCCATTTCTCCAAGGCCTGTCCAGCATTTCTGGTTTTGACACTTTATTCAGCATGGCCCTTTTGACCGATGGGAAGCGAGACTTCTTTGTAGCGCTGATTTGCCTTTCCAGGTTGCTTGGTTGGCCAAAAAGGGCGTATGCGTTTTTTCCTGAATATATTCAGGAAAAAACGCATACGCCCTTTTTGGCCAAGGGCATCATTGTCGAGGTTTTGCCGCTTTTCCTGTGCTTTAAAGGCGATTCGAATCTACCTCCTGAAATCTGTTTCCTGCAATTCTGCCTTGCTTTCAAATCCTCTTCGTTGCCTTCCCTCAATATATTTGTGGACGAGAGTTATCATTTCTAAGACTGCAGGTTTGTGAATTGCAGTGCCCCTGAGCTCCATTCTTCAACTCGCTTTCTTGGGAGCTGGCCGCAAAAGCGCAGGATTGCTTCAGGCCGTATTCTGGTTCCTGGCGGCAGGCTGAGCCTGTGGTTAATTCTTCTTCCTGATGGGAAAATAGAATGACCTGTGCCTGCCCCAACACCTAGAGCTAGTCTCTCATTGGTTCCCCCTCTTCCCGTTCATCCTCAGGACAATTAGCAACCTGTACGGAACAGGAGGATAAAGGTGCTGATTCTCCAAGGAGGGAGATTGCTAGTAAAGCGGCTGGAATGGCGAACCGGAGCACAAGGAGATGAGAAATGAGGTGCGTTTTAGAAACCTTTCCCGATCACACGGTGTACCATCTTCGGGGTTTCTCATGCATGTTTTCAATGTAGGACGATGCCCTTGAACCTGGAGATTTGGGACCCATGGGATGGGTACCACGCCGTATTACTTTAAAGGGTCTGCGTTAGCTCAGCCAACCTCACGAAACCTCTCAGCCCCACGAGTGTCCACCCTTATGTCTCAATCAGCTGTGGGTCTAGATATGGTCAATCCAGGTGGCATCACAGCCCCTGAACGAATTTTGTAAGAATTTCTCTCTCTTTCACTGTCTTTGTTTCACGGGTTTTTTAAAGTAATTGATTTTTATAATGGGGTTTAGCTGCTTTTCACTGCTGTGTTTATGCCGCTTTACACCCACTTGACTCACTTACAGAGAGATATCAATACATAGGTTTTAAGATTCTTACTAGTCAGATATATTCTTGGGCGGTGAATAGGGGGTGTTGAGTCCAGTTCACTGAGCAAGGAGTAGGTCTTGTCTATTACATATTGGGTTTCTGGAACGGTATCTGAGCTAATTTGAAACCCTTGTTTTATGCATCACCCCACCTCACCTTTCCCGTTAAGCAGCCATAGTGTGTTTTCTAAACGTGTGACTCTGTTCTGTTTTGTAATTCAGTTCAAGGGTAGCGGTTTTGACATTCCCTCTATGAGTGATATCTCATGATAAGTGTCTTTTTCTGTGTGACTTATTTCACTTAGAATCGTCGTACCTAAATCCACTCATCATGCTGCTACTAGCCTTATGACGTTGATTTCATGGCTGAGTG
This sequence comes from Balaenoptera borealis, assembly GCF_965194805.1. Classification (NCBI taxonomy): domain Eukaryota; kingdom Metazoa; phylum Chordata; class Mammalia; order Artiodactyla; family Balaenopteridae; genus Balaenoptera; species Balaenoptera borealis. The sequence goes on from NC_138873.1 coordinate 91,860,224, forward strand.
ATATTCCATTGTACATAAGGACCGCAACTTCTTTATCCATTCTTCTCTTTCCTGGGATATTTAAGGTGTAACGAAGTGGAGGTTCTTGTCAACAGAGCAGCCCAAAACTTTGGGGTGCCTGTGTCTTGCTGATTTTTAGTTTTCCCAATTTATACGCCCATGAGAGGAAGTGCCCTATGGTCTCTAAGCTGAGTTTTTTAGATGTTTCAGGACACACCGTACACTTCTCCAGTGTGGCTGTTGGCAATTTACATCCCGCCCATCAGCGTAGCAAGGCTCCCATTTCTCCAAGGCCTGTCCAGCGTTTCTGGTTTTGACACTTTATTCAGCATGGCCCTTTTGACCGATGGGAAGCGAGACTTCTTTGTAGCGCTGATTTGCCTTTCCAGGTTGCTTGGTTGGCCAAAAAGGGCGTATGCGTTTTTTCCTGAATATATTCAGGAAAAAACGCATACGCCCTTTTTGGCCAAGGGCATCATTGTCGAGGTTTTGCCGCTTTTCCTGTGCTTTAAAGGCGATTCGAATCTACCTCCTGAAATCTGTTTCCTGCAATTCTGCCTTGCTTTCAAATCCTCTTCGTTGCCTTCCCTCAATATATTTGTGGACGAGAGTTATCATTTCTAAGACTGCAGGTTTGTGAATTGCAGTGCCCCTGAGCTCCATTCTTCAACTCGCTTTCTTGGGAGCTGGCCGCAAAAGCGCAGGATTGCTTCAGGCCGTATTCTGGTTCCTGGCGGCAGGCTGAGCCTGTGGTTAATTCTTCTTCCTGATGGGAAAATAGAATGACCTGTGCCTGCCCCAACACCTAGAGCTAGTCTCTCATTGGTTCCCCCTCTTCCCGTTCATCCTCAGGACAATTAGCAACCTGTACGGAACAGGAGGATAAAGGTGCTGATTCTCCAAGGAGGGAGATTGCTAGTAAAGCGGCTGGAATGGCGAACCGGAGCACAAGGAGATGAGAAATGAGGTGCGTTTTAGAAACCTTTCCCGATCACACGGTGTACCATCTTCGGGGTTTCTCATGCATGTTTTCAATGTAGGACGATGCCCTTGAACCTGGAGATTTGGGACCCATGGGATGGGTACCACGCCGTATTACTTTAAAGGGTCTGCGTTAGCTCAGCCAACCTCACGAAACCTCTCAGCCCCACGTGTGTCCACCCTTATGTCTCAATCAGCTGTGGGTCTAGATATGGTCAATCCAGGTGGCATCACAGCCCCTGAACGAATTTTGTAAGAATTTCTCTCTCTTTCACTGTCTTTGTTTCACGGGTTTTTTAAAGTAATTGATTTTTATAATGGGGTTTAGCTGCTTTTCACTGCTGTGTTTATGCCGCTTTACACCCACTTGACTCACTTACAGAGAGATATCAATACATAGGTTTTAAGATTCTTACTAGTCAGATATATTCTTGGGCGGTGAATAGGGGGTGTTGAGTCCAGTTCACTGAGCAAGGAGTAGGTCTTGTCTATTACATATTGGGTTTCTGGAACGGTATCTGAGCTAATTTGAAACCCTTGTTTTATGCATCACCCCACCTCACCTTTCCCGTTAAGCAGCCATAGTGTGTTTTCTAAACGTGTGACTCTGTTCTGTTTTGTAATTCAGTTCAAGGGTAGCGGTTTTGACATTCCCTCTATGAGTGATATCTCATGATAAGTGTCTTTTTCTGTGTGACTTATTTCACTTAGAATCGTCGTACCTAAATCCACTCATCATGCTGCTACTAGCCTTATGACGTTGATTTCATGGCTGAGTGATATTCCATTGTACATAAGGACCGCAACTTCTTTATCCATTCTTCTCTTTCCTGGGATATTTAAGGTGTAACGAAGTGGAGGTTCTTGTCAACAGAGCAGCCCAAAACTTTGGGGTGCCTGTGTCTTGCTGATTTTTAGTTTTCCCAATTTATACGCCCATGAGAGGAAGTGCCCTATGGTCTCTAAGCTGAGTTTTTTAGATGTTTCAGGACACACCGTACACTTCTCCAGTGTGGCTGTTGGCAATTTACATCCCGCCCATCAGCGTAGCAAGGCTCCCATTTCTCCAAGGCCTGTCCAGCATTTCTGGTTTTGACACTTTATTCAGCATGGCCCTTTTGACCGATGGGAAGCGTGACTTCTTTGTAGCGCTGATTTGCCTTTCCAGGTTGCTTGGTTGGCCAGAAAGGGCGTATGCGTTTTTTCCTGAATATATTCAGGAAAAAACGCATACGCCCTTTTTGGCCAAGGGCATCATTGTCGAGGTTTTGCCGCTTTTCCTGTGCTTTAAAGGCGATTCGAATCTACCTCCTGAAATCTGTTTCCTGCAATTCTGCCTTGCTTTCAAATCCTCTTCGTTGCCTTCCCTCAATATATTTGTGGACGAGAGTTATCATTTCTAAGACTGCAGGTTTGTGAATTGCAGTGCCCCTGAGCTCCATTCTTCAACTCGCTTTCTTGGGAGCTGGCCGCAAAAGCGCAGGATTGCTTCAGGCCGTATTCTGGTTCCTGGCGGCAGGCTGAGCCTGTGGTTAATTCTTCTTCCTGATGGGAAAATAGAATGACCTGTGCCTGCCCCAACACCTAGAGCTAGTCTCTCATTGGTTCCCCCTCTTCCCGTTCATCCTCAGGACAATTAGCAACCTGTACGGAACAGGAGGATAAAGGTGCTGATTCTCCAAGGAGGGAGATTGCTAGTAAAGCGGCTGGAATGGCGAACCGGAGCACAAGGAGATGAGAAATGAGGTGCGTTTTAGAAACCTTTCCCGATCACACGGTGTACCATCTTCGGGGTTTCTCATGCATGTTTTCAATGTAGGACGATGCCCTTGAACCTGGAGATTTGGGACCCATGGGATGGGTACCACGCCGTATTACTTTAAAGGGTCTGCGTTAGCTCAGCCAACCTCACGAAACCTCTCAGCCCCACGAGTGTCCACCCTTATGTCTCAATCAGCTGTGGGTCTAGATATGGTCAATCCAGGTGGCATCACAGCCCCTGAACGAATTTTGTAAGAATTTCTCTCTCTTTCACTGTCTTTGTTTCACGGGTTTTTTAAAGTAATTGATTTTTATAATGGGGTTTAGCTGCTTTTCACTGCTGTGTTTATGCCGCTTTACACCCACTTGACTCACTTACAGAGAGATATCAATACATAGGTTTTAAGAGTCTTACTAGTCAGATATATTCTTGGGCGGTGAATAGGGGGTGTTGAGTCCAGTTCACTGAGCAAGGAGTAGGTCTTGTCTATTACATATTGGGTTTCTGGAACGGTATCTGAGCTAATTTGAAACCCTTGTTTTATGCATCACCCCACCTCACCTTTCCCGTTAAGCAGCCATAGTGTGTTTTCTAAACGTGTGACTCTGTTCTGTTTTGTAATTCAGTTCAAGGGTAGCGGTTTTGACATTCCCTCTATGAGTGATATCTCATGATAAGTGTCTTTTTCTGTGTGACTTATTTCACTTAGAATCGTCGTACCTAAATCCACTCATCATGCTGCTACTAGCCTTATGACGTTGATTTCATGGCTGAGTGATATTCCATTGTACATAAGGACCGCAACTTCTTTATCCATTCTTCTCTTTCCTGGGATATTTAAGGTGTAACGAAGTGGAGGTTCTTGTCAACAGAGCAGCCCAAAACTTTGGGGTGCCTGTGTCTTGCTGATTTTTAGTTTTCCCAATTTATACGCCCATGAGAGGAAGTGCCCTATGGTCTCTAAGCTGAGTTTTTTAGATGTTTCAGGACACACCGTACACTTCTCCAGTGTGGCTGTTGGCAATTTACATCCCGCCCATCAGCGTAGCAAGGCTCCCATTTCTCCAAGGCCTGTCCAGCGTTTCTGGTTTTGACACTTTATTCAGCATGGCCCTTTTGACCGATGGGAAGCGAGACTTCTTTGTAGCGCTGATTTGCCTTTCCAGGTTGCTTGGTTGGCCAGAAAGGGCGTATGCGTTTTTTCCTGAATATATTCAGGAAAAAACGCATACGCCCTTTTTGGCCAAGGGCATCATTGTCGAGGTTTTGCCGCTTTTCCTGTGCTTTAAAGGCGATTCGAATCTACCTCCTGAAATCTGTTTCCTGCAATTCTGCCTTGCTTTCAAATCCTCTTCGTTGCCTTCCCTCAATATATTTGTGGACGAGAGTTATCATTTCTAAGACTGCAGGTTTGTGAATTGCAGTGCCCCTGAGCTCCATTCTTCAACTCGCTTTCTTGGGAGCTGGCCGCAAAAGCGCAGGATTGCTTCAGGCCGTATTCTGGTTCCTGGCGGCAGGCTGAGCCTGTGGTTAATTCTTCTTCCTGATGGGAAAATAGAATGACCTGTGCCTGCCCCAACACCTAGAGCTAGTCTCTCATTGGTTCCCCCTCTTCCCGTTCATCCTCAGGACAATTAGCAACCTGTACGGAACAGGAGGATAAAGGTGCTGATTCTCCAAGGAGGGAGATTGCTAGTAAAGCGGCTGGAATGGCGAACCGGAGCACAAGGAGATGAGAAATGAGGTGCGTTTTAGAAACCTTTCCCGATCACACGGTGTACCATCTTCGGGGTTTCTCATGCATGTTTTCAATGTAGGACGATGCCCTTGAACCTGGAGATTTGGGACCCATGGGATGGGTACCACGCCGTATTACTTTAAAGGGTCTGCGTTAGCTCAGCCAACCTCACGAAACCTCTCAGCCCCACGAGTGTCCACCCTTATGTCTCAATCAGCTGTGGGTCTAGATATGGTCAATCCAGGTGGCATCACAGCCCCTGAACGAATTTTGTAAGAATTTCTCTCTCTTTCACTGTCTTTGTTTCACGGGTTTTTTAAAGTAATTGATTTTTATAATGGGGTTTAGCTGCTTTTCACTGCTGTGTTTATGCCGCTTTACACCCACTTGACTCACTTACAGAGAGATATCAATACATAGGTTTTAAGATTCTTACTAGTCAGATATATTCTTGGGCGGTGAATAGGGGGTGTTGAGTCCAGTTCACTGAGCAAGGAGTAGGTCTTGTCTATTACATATTGGGTTTCTGGAACGGTATCTGAGCTAATTTGAAACCCTTGTTTTATGCATCACCCCACCTCACCTTTCCCGTTAAGCAGCCATAGTGTGTTTTCTAAACGTGTGACTCTGTTCTGTTTTGTAATTCAGTTCAAGGGTAGCGGTTTTGACATTCCCTCTATAAGTGATATCTCATGATAAGTGTCTTTTTCTGTGTGACTTATTTCACTTAGAATCGTCGTACCTAAATCCACTCATCATGCTGCTACTAGACTTATGACGTTGATTTCATGGCTGAGTGATATTCCATTGTACATAAGGACCACAACTTCTTTATCCATTCTTCTCTTTCCTGGGATATTTAAGGTGTAACGAAGTGGAGGTTCTTGTCAACAGAGCAGCCCAAAACTTTGGGGTGCCTGTGTCTTGCTGATTTTTAGTTTTCCCAATTTATACGCCCATGAGAGGAAGTGCCCTATGGTCTCTAAGCTGAGTTTTTTAGATGTTTCAGGACACACCGTACACTTCTCCAGTGTGGCTGTTGGCAATTTACATCCCGCCCATCCGCGTAGCAAGGCTCCCATTTCTCCAAGGCCTGTCCAGCATTTCTGGTTTTGACACTTTATTCAGCATGGCCCTTTTGACCGATGGGAAGCGAGACTTCCTTGTAGCGCTGATTTGCCTTTCCAGGTTGCTTGGTTGGCCAAAAAGGGCGTATGCGTTTTTTCCTGAATATATTCAGGAAAAAACGCATACGCCCTTTTTGGCCAAGGGCATCATTGTCGAGGTTTTGCCGCTTTTCCTGTGCTTTAAAGGCGATTCGAATCTACCTCCTGAAATCTGTTTCCTGCAATTCTGCCTTGCTTTCAAATCCTCTTCGTTGCCTTCCCTCAATATATTTGTGGACGAGAGTTATCATTTCTAAGACTGCAGGTTTGTGAATTGCAGTGCCCCTGAGCTCCATTCTTCAACTCGCTTTCTTGGGAGCTGGCCGCAAAAGCGCAGGATTGCTTCAGGCCGTATTCTGGTTCCTGGCGGCAGGCTGAGCCTGTGGTTAATTCTTCTTCCTGATGGGAAAATAGAATGACCTGTGCCTGCCCCAACACCTAGAGCTAGTCTCTCATTGGTTCCCCCTCTTCCCGTTCATCCTCAGGACAATTTGCAACCTGTACGGAACAGGAGGATAAAGGTGCTGATTCTCCAAGGAGGGAGATTGCTAGTAAAGCGGCTGGAATGGCGAACCGGAGCACAAGGAGATGAGAAATGAGGTGCGTTTTAGAAACCTTTCCCGATCACACGGTGTACCATCTTCGGGGTTCCTCATGCATGTTTTCAATGTAGGACGATGCCCTTGAACCTGGAGATTTGGGACCCATGGGATGGGTACCACGCCGTATTACTTTAAAGGGTCTGCGTTAGCTCAGGCAACCTCACCAAACCTCTCAGCCCCACGAGTGTCCACCCTTATGTCTCAATCAGCTGTGGGTCTAGATATGGTCAATCAAGGTGGCATCACAGCCCCTGAACGAATTTTGTAAGAATTTCTCTCTCTTTCCCAAATTACAAACACCTATCAGCTCACACCAGTCAGAATGGCCATCAACAAATATGCTGCAAACAAGAAATGCTGACGTGATTGTGGAGAAGTGCGTACCCTCGATTCTAAGGGGGACGTGGTAAGAGCCACTAATGACAGCACAATTGAGGTGCCTTGAAAAGGTAAACGTTGAGCTACCATACCAGTCAATCAATCATAACCACTGCTGGGTCTATCACCTGAGAACATGAAAATCAAAAATCACAGGCTGGCAATCCTGCCCTCCAGCAATATTTACCATAGGCAACACTTGGAAGCAAGGAAAATGTCCATCAACAGAGGAATGCACCAAGAAGAAGTGGTCCATGTACACAATGGAATATTAGCCATGGAAAACACTGAAGCGCTGCTCTTTGAGGCACCACAGATGAGCCTGGAGATAATCACAAAACATGAAGTAGGTCGGAAAGCAAAAGACCTATAGCCTATATTATCACTTATGGCATTATCTAATAACTGACACAGATGAACATATTTCCAAAGAGAAAGACACTCACAGGCTTAGAAAACAAAACAAACTATGCTCATCTAAAAGGAAAGGAGGGGGGAAATTGAGAAATGAGGATTAGTGTTACTATACATATACAAATACATATTATATACATGTATCAAAAAGACCGAACATATAGCAAGGGAGGTCGATGGAACACTGTAATATTTTACATGGGAAGAGGATCTGTACATTAATAGACATACATAATGTACAAAAGGACCAGATGGTGTACACCTAGGACAAACAATATTCTAAACTTTACCCAGATTAAAAAAATTTTAAAAACCAAGAAGAAGTAATGAGACATAAACTTATGGGGATTTCTCCTGACAAATTCCATTCTAATTTATAACCTAGGACAATGACTTCCAGAAGGGCTCTGCTGCCCTAGTACCCAGATTGGGGAATGGAGAAAAGCTACCTCCTTGTGGACGTTTCCCACAACAGCAGCTTTGAACCCACTGCAAAAGGTCACTAAATTTTCACCAACTTGCAGTTCTGTAAATGACACCTGCCCTCCAAAAAATTTCTGGGGTCAAAAATCGACCAAAAAATTCAAAAGAGGGCAACCTTCGAAGAAGTCAATTTCAAGAGCTGTATTATACTTACGGTTTTTTTCTTTTAAGAGAAAAGAAAAAGGCGTAGGAATATGATGAATTTAAAAATTTTAATGTCATGCATACCCATATTACAAAAACCTATCAGCTCACAGCAATCAGAATGGCCATTAGGAAAAATGCTGCCAAAAATAAACGGTGAAGGGAGTGTGGAGAAATGCGTACCCTCGGTTGTAAGGGGGGGCATGTAAAGAGCCACTAATGAAAACACAACGTAGGTGCTTTGAAAAGGGAAACATTGAGCTACCAGTCAATCAATCACAACCACTGCTTGGCCTATCACCTGAGAAAATGAGAATCAAAAATCACAGGCTGGCAAACCTGTACGCCAGCAATATTTACCATAGCCAGCACTTGGAAGCAATGAAAATGTCCATCAACCGAGGAATGCACCAAGAAGAAGTGGTCCACGTACACAATGGAATATTACTCTAATAATAAATATAAATTAAATTAAAAACAAACAAAAGCAAGGAGACATCAACATTTGTGGGTTTATCCGGGCACATTGCACTCTAATTTATAACCGAAGAACACCACTGGCCGGTAGGTCTGTTTCCCTAGTACCAGCATGGGGAACGTAGAAAGGCTGCCGCTCTCTGGCCATTACCTGCAAAAGCAGGTTTAAAGCCTGAGCTAATGGTCACTTCATATGAACAAGTACTTCAGGGCTGTAAATGAAACCTGCCCTCAAAATGTCTTGAGGGAGATAATGGCCAAACTATTTCAAATGGTGACACATCCTTTAAGAAAACACTTTGAAGAAATAAGCTCTAATCACAGCTGGAAAAATTAAAAGGACATGTCTTAAAGCTCAATTTCAACACATTATGAGACACATGCAAATTCAACCACAAAGAGGTATCAGCTCACACCACTCAGAATAACCATCAGCAAAAACTACAAAGAATAAATGCTGAAGGTGCTGGGAAGAAATACATACCCTCCACTTTAAATGGGACGTAACCTGGAAAGAGCCACTAAGGAGAACAGAATAGAGGTGCCTTTAAAAGGTAACCATTGAGCTACCATATGATCTAGCAGACCTATGCCTAGACCTATAAACGAAGAAGAGAGAATTGGAAGGACACAGGCACGCAAATCTACATTGCATAGTATTACAATAGCCAAGATATGGAAGTAACCAAAAAGTCCACCGACAGATGGGTGGACAAAGAAGTACTGCTACCTGTACAGATGGAATAAGAGCTAGTGAAAAAATGAAACAATGCCATTTGCAGCACCATAGATGAGTCTAGAAGTAATCACGCAACTTGGAGTAAGTGAGAAAGCGAAAGACACATATCCTATCATATCACATATAGGTGTTACCTAAAAAATGATACAAACAAAGATATTTCCACAGAGAAACACTATCATAGATTCATTAAAAAAACTTATGGTTCACCAAATGGAAAGGTGTGAGGATTGGATACATTACCATATTGAGGTTAACAGAGAGATACAAACACATGTGAAATATATAATCACCAAAGACCTACGCAATACCAAGAGAAGACTACTCAACATTGTGTCATAACCTACATGGGAAAAGGATCCGAAGAATAGATATATGCATATGTGTGAAAGAACCACATCTTGCACACCTAGAACAAACAAAACATTGTAATCAAGTTTGCTGTGATAAGAAATAAAAATTAAGTTCAAAATACCAACAAGAAGTAATGAGACATAAACTTAAAGGGCTTTTTCCTCGCACATTCCATTCTAATTTACAACCTAGAACACCACTTCCAGTAAGGCTCTGTTGCCCTAGAAACCAGATTTGGTAAAGGAGAAATGCTGCCGCCTTGTGGCCGATTCCCGCAAGAGCAGCTTTTAACCCACAGCTAATGGTCACTTACCATTCACAAGGACTCAGGGCTGTAAAGGACACCTGCCCTCAAAATTGTGCTGTGGTAGGGAATGGATACAAAAAATTCAAAACAGGCCAAATTTTCAAGAAGATAGTATGAAGAGGTAAGTTTTACTCACTCTCTTTTTAAAGAAAGGAAAATGGATAAAAGCTCCACCTCAGGAAGTATTAGACTCATGCAATCTAATCTACAAAAAGTTTTCAACTCACACCAGTCGACTGACCATTGGCAAAAAGTCTACAAACAATAAATGCTGAAGAGGTTTTAGAGAACTGTGTACCCTCTAGCTGCTGGTGAGATGCAAAAGGGTTAAACGCTAATAATGAGAACAGAAAGGAGCTGCGTTGAAAAGGAAAAATTGAGGTACCATTCAATCCAGCAGACGCACCAATGGGCCTCTCACCTGAGAAGACCAGAATGAAGAAGACCCGGGCTGCAAAAGCTGCACTGCAGCCTTATTCACCATAGACAAGACAGTGAAGCAACCAAAATGTCCATCAACAGATGAAAGGATAAAGAAGAAGTGGTCCATGTACACAATGAATACTAGCCATGGAAAACAATGAAACACTGCTCTTTGAGGCACCATAGATGATCTTGGAGATAATCACAGAACATGAGGTAAGTCGGAAAGCAAAAGTCCTATATCCTATGATATCACTTATAGGCGTTATCTAATAACTGACACAAATGAACATAATTCCACAGAGAAAGTCAATCACAGACTTATTAAAAAAAAACTATGCTTATCTAAAAGGAAAGGTGGGGGGAATGGATAAATGAAGATTAGCGTTACCATATGTATACAAATACATATTATATACATATATCAAAAAGACCGACCATATAGCAAGGAAGGTTTACGGAACACTCTGTAATAATTTACAGGGGAAGAGGATCTCTACATAAATAGGTATATAGAATATGTAGATGTACACCTTGGACAAGCAACATTCTAACCATTACCCCAATTGAAAAAATTAAAACAACGAACTAGGAGTAATGAGACATAAACTTATGGGGGGTTTTCCTGGCACATTCCATTCAAATTTACAACCTAGGCAAACGACTTCCAGAACGGCTCTGCTGCCCTAGTACCCAGATTTGGGAATGGAGAAATGCTGCATCCTTGTGGCCGTTTCCCACCACAGCAGCTTTAAACCCACTGCAAAAGGTCACTAAATATTCACCAATTGCAGGTCTGTAAATGACACCTGCCCTCCAAAAAATACTGAGGTCGAAAATCGACCAAAAAATTCTAGAGTGCAACCTTCCAAAAAGAAAATTTGAAGAGGTATATTATACTCACACTTTTGTTCTTTTTTCTTTTAACAGAAAAGAAAAAGGCGTGGAAAAATGATGAATTGTAGGAATTTTTACAGACATGTAAACCCAAATTACAAACACCTATCAGCTCACACCAGTCAGAATGGCCATCAACAAAAATGCTGCCAAAAATAAATGCTGATGTGATTGTGGAGCAATGCGTACCCTCGATTCTAAGGGGGACGTGGTAAGAGCCACAAATGAAAGCACAATTGAGGTGCCTTGAAAAGGTAAACGTTGAGCTACCATACCAGTCAATCAATCATAACCACTGCTGGGTCTATCACCTGAGAAAATGAAAATCAAAAATCACAGGCTGGCAATCCTGCACTCCAGCAATATTTACCATAGGCAACACTTGGAAGCAACGAAAATGTCCATCAACAGAGGAATGCACCAAGAAGAAGTGGTCCATGTACACAATGGAATATTAGCCTTGGAAAACTTTGAAGCACTACTCTTTGGGGCACCATAGATGAGCCTGGAGATAATCACAAAACATGAAGTAGGTCGGAAAGCAAAAGACCTATAGCCTATATTATCACTTATGGCATTACCTAATAACTGACACAGATGAACATATTTCCAAAGAGAAAGACACTCACAGGCTTAGAAAACAAAACAAACTATGCTCATCTAAAAGGAAAGGAGGGGGGAAATTGAGAAATGAGGATTAGTGTTACTATACATATACAAATACATATTATATACATGTATCAAAAAGACCGAACATATAGCAAGGGAGGTCGACGGAACACTGTAATATTTTACATGGGAAGAGGATCTGTACATTAATAGACATACATAATGTACAAATGAACCAGATTGTGTACACCTAGGACAAACAATATTCTAAACTTTACCCAGATTAAAAAAAAATTTAAAAACCAAGAAGAAGTAATGAGACATAAACTTAAGGGGATTTCTCCTGGCAAATTCCATTCTAATTTACAACCTAGGACAATGACTTCCAGAAAGGCTCTGCTGCCCTAGGACCCAGCTTGGGGAATGGAGAAATGCTACCTCCTTGTGGCCGTTTCCCACAACAGCAGCTTTGAATCCCCTGCAAAAGGTCACTAAATTTTCACCAACTTGCAGTTCTGTAAATGGCACCTGCCCTCCAGAAAATTTCTGCGGTCAAAAATCGACCAAAAAATTCAAAAGAGGGCAACCTTCGAAGAAGACAGTTTCAAGAGCTATATTGTACTCACGGTTTTTTCTTTTAAGAGAAAAGAAAAAGGCGTAGGAATATGATGAATTTAAAAAATTTTTAATGACATGCATACCCATATTACAAAAACCTATCAGCTCACAGCAGTCAGAATGGCCATTAGGAAAAATGCTGCCAAAAATAAACGGTGAAGGGAGTGTGGAGAAATGCGTACCCTCGGTTGTAAGGGGGGGGCATGTAAAGAGCCACTAATGAAAACACAATGTAGGTGCTTTGAAAAGGGAAATATTGAGCTACCAGTCAATCAATCACAACCACTGCTTGGCCTATCACCTGAGAAAATGAGAATGAAAAAGTGACAGGCGGGCAAACCTGTACGCCAGCAATATTTACCATAGCCAGCACTTGGAAGCAATGAAAATGTCCATCAACCGAGGAATGCACCAAGAAGAAGTGGTCCACGTACACAATGGAATATTACTCTAATAATAAATATAAATTAAATTTAAAAACAAACAAAAGCAAGGAGACATCAACATTTGTGGGTTTACCCGGGCACATTGCACTCTAATTTATAACCGAAGAATACCACTGGCCGGTAGGTCTGTTTCCCTAGTACCAGCATGGAGAACGTAGAAAGGCTGCCGCTCTCTGGCCGTTACCTGCAAAAGCAGGTTTAAAGCCTGAGCTAATGGTCACTTCATATGAACAAGTACTGCAGGGCTGTAAATGAAACCTGCCCTCAAAATGTCTTGAGGGAGATAATGGCCAAAATATTTCAAATGGTGACACATACTTTAAGAAAACACTTTGAAGTAATAAGCTCTAATCACAGCTCGAAAAATAAAATGGACATGTCTTAACGCTCAACTTCAATGCATTATGAGACACATGCAAATTCAACCACAAAGAGGTATCAGCTCACACCACTCAGAATAACCATCAGCAAAAACTACAAAGAATAAATGCTGAAGGTGCTGGGAAGAAATACATACCCTCCACTTTAAGTGGGATGTAACCTGGAAAAAGCCACTAAGGAGAACAGAATAGAGCTGCCTATAAAAGGTAAACATTCAGCTACCATATGATCCAGCAGACCTATTCTTGGACCTATAAACTAAGAAGACAGAACTGAAAGGACACAGGCACGCAAATCTACATTGCATAGTATTACAATAGCCAAGATATGGAAGTAACCAAAAAGTCCACCGACAGATGGGTGGACAAAGAAGAACTGCTACCTGTACAGATGGAATAGGAGCTAGTGAAAAAATTAAACAATGCCATTTGCAGCACCATAGATGAGTCGAGAAGTAATCAGTCAACTTGGAGTAAGTGAGAAAGCGAAAGACACATATCCTATCATATCACATATAGGTGTTACCTAAAAAATGATACAAAGATATTTCCACAGAGAAACACTATCATAGATTCATTAAAAAAACTTATGGTTCACCAAATGGAAAGGTGTGAGGATTGGATACATTACCATATTGAGGTTAACAGAGAGATACAAACACATGTGAAATATATAATCACCAAAGACCTACGCAATACCAAGAGAAGACTACTCAACATTGTGTCATAACCTACATGGGAAAAGGATCCGAAGAAGAATAGATATATGCATATGTGTGAAAGAACCACATCTTGCACAACTAGAACAAACAAAACATTGTAATCAAGTTTGCTGTGATAAAAAATAAAAATTAAGTTCAAAATACCAACAAGAGGTAATGAGACATAAACTTAAAGGGCTTTTTCCTCGCACATTCCATTCTAATTTACCACCTAGAACACCACTTCCAGTAAGGCTCTGTTGCCCTAGTAACCAGATTTGGTAAAGGAGAAATGCTGCCGCCTTGTGGCCGATTCCCACAAGAGCAGCTTTTAACCCACTGCTAATGGTCACTTACCATTCACAAGGACTCAGAGCTGTAAAGACACCTGCCCTCAAAATTGTGCTGAGGTAGGGAATGGATAAAAAAAATTCAAAACAGGCAAAATTTTCAAGAAGATAGTATGAAGAGGTAAGTTTTACTCACTCTCTTTTTAAAGAAAGGAAAATGGATAAACGCTCCACCTCAGGAAGTATTAGACTCATGCAATCTAATCTACAAAATGTTTTCAACTCACACCAGTCGACTGACCATTGGCAAAAAGTCTACAAACAATAAATGCTGAAGGGGTTTTAGAGAACTGTGTACCCTCTAGCTGCTGGTGAGATGTAAAAGGGTTAAACGCTAATAATGAGAACAGAAAGGAGCTGCGTTGAAAAGGAAAAATTGAGGTACCATTCAATCCAGCAGGCGCACCAATGGGCCTCTCACCTGAGAAGACCAGAATGAAGACCCGGGCTGCAAAAGTTGCACTGCAGCCTTATTCACAATAGACAAGACAGTGAAGCAACCAAAATGTCCATCAACAGATGAAAGGATAAAGAAGAAGTGGTCCATGTACACAATGAATACTAGCCATGGAAAACAATGAAACACTGCTCTTTGAGGCACCATAGATGATCTTGGAGATAATCACAGAACATGAGGTAAGTCGGAAAGCAAAAGTCCTATATCCTATGATATCACTTATAGGCGTTATCTAATAACTGACACAAATGAACATAATTCCACAGAGAAAGTCAATCACAGACTTATTAAAAAAAAACTATGCTTATCTAAAAGGAAAGGTGGGGGGAATGGATAAATGAAGATTAGCGTTACCATATGTATACAAATACATATTATATACATATATCAAAAAGACCGACCATATAGCAAGGAAGGTTTAGGGAACACTGTGTAATAATTTACACGGGAAGAGGATCTCTACATAAATAGGTATATAGAATATGTAGATGTACACCTTGGACAAGCAACATTCTAACCATTACCCCAATTGAAAAAATTAAAACAACGAACTAGGAGTAATGAGACATAAACTTATGGGGGGTTTTCCTGGCACATTCCATTCAAATTTACAACCTAGGCAAACGACTTCCAGAACGGCTCTGCTGCCCTAGTACCCAGATTTGGGAATGGAGAAATGCTGCATCCTTGTGGCCGTTTCCCACCACAGCAGCTTTAAACCCACTGCAAAAGATCACTAAATATTCACCAATTGCAGGTCTGTAAATGACACCTGCCCTCCAAAAAATAATGAGGTCGAAAATCGACCAAAAAATTCTAGAGTGCAACCTTCCAAAAAGAAAATTTGAAGAGGTATATTATACTCACACTTTTGTTCTTTTTTCTTTTAACAGAAAAGAAAAAGGCGTGGAAAAATGATGAATTGTAGGAATTTTTACAGACATGTAAACCCAAATTACAAACACCTATCAGCTCACACCAGTCAGAATGGCCATCAACAAATATGCTGCAAACAAGAAATGCTGACGTGATTGTGGAGAAGTGCGTACCCTCGATTCTAAGGGGGACGTGGTAAGAGCCACTAATGACAGCACAATTGAGGTGCCTTGAAAAGGTAAACGTTGAGCTACCATACCAGTCAATCAATCATAACCACTGCTGGGTCTATCACCTGAGAAAATGAAAATCAAAAATCACAGGCTGGCAATCCTGCCCTCCAGCAATATTTACCATAGGCAACACTTGGAAGCAAGGAAAATGTCCATCAACAGAGGAATGCACCAAGAAGAAGTGGTCCATGTACACAATGGAATATTAGCCATGGAAAACACTGAAGCGCTGCTCTTTGAGGCACCACAGATGAGCCTGGAGATAATCACAAAACATGAAGTAGGTCGGAAAGCAAAAGACCTATAGCCTATATAATCACTTATGGCCTTATCTAATAACTGACACAGATGAACATATTTCCAAAGAGAAAGACACTCACAGGCTTAGAAAACAAAACAAACTATGCTCATCTAAAAGGAAAGGAGGGGGGAAATTGAGAAATGAGGATTAGTGTTACTATACATATACAAATACATATTATATACATGTATCAAAAAGACCGAACATATAGCAAGGGAGGTCGATGGAACACTGTAATATTTTACATGGGAAGAGCATCTGTACATTAATAGACATACATAATGTACAAATGGACCATATGGTGTACACCCAGGACAAACAATATTCTAAACTTTACCCAGATTAAAAAAATTTTAAAAACCAAGAAGAAGTAATGAGACATAAACTTATGGGGATTTCTCCTGGCAAATTCCATTCTAATTTATAACCTAGGACAATGACTTCCAGAAGGGCTCTGCTGCCCTAGTACCCAGATTGGGGAATGGAGAAAAGCTACCTCCTTGTGGACGTTTCCCACAACAGCAGCTTTGAACCCACTGCAAAAGGTCACTAAATTTTCACCAACTTGCAGTTCTGTAAATGACACCTGCCCTCCAAAAAATTTCTGGGGTCAAAAATCGACCAAAAAATTCAAAAGAGGGCAACCTTCGAAGAAGTCAATTTCAAGAGCTGTATTATACTTACGGTTTTTTTCTTTTAAGAGAAAAGAAAAAGGCGTAGGAATATGATGAATTTAAAAATTTTAATGTCATGCATACCCATATTACAAAAACCTATCAGCTCACAGCAATCAGAATGGCCATTAGGAAAAATGCTGCCAAAAATAAACGGTGAAGGGAGTGTGGAGAAATGCGTACCCTCGGTTGTAAGGGGGGGCATGTAAAGAGCCACTAATGAAAACACAACGTAGGTGCTTTGAAAAGGGAAACATTGAGCTACCAGTCAATCAATCACAACCACTGCTTGGCCTATCACCTGAGAAAATGAGAATGAAAAATCACAGGCTGGTAAACCTGTACGCCAGCAATATTTACCATAGCCAGCACTTGGAAGCAATGAAAATGTCCATCAACCGAGGAATGCACCAAGAAGAAGTGGTCCACGTACACAATGGAATATTACTCTAATAATAAATATAAATTAAATTAAAAACAAACAAAAGCAAGGAGACATCAACATTTGTGGGTTTATCCGGGCACATTGCACTCTAATTTATAACCGAAGAACACCACTGGCCGGTAGGTCTGTTTCCCTAGTACCAGCATGGGGAACGTAGAAAGGCTGCCGCTCTCTGGCCATTACCTGCAAAAGCAGGTTTAAAGCCTGAGCTAATGGTCACTTCATATGAACAAGTACTTCAGGGCTGTAAATGAAACCTGCCCTCAAAATGTCTTGAGGGAGATAATGGCCAAACTATTTCAAATGGTGACACATACTTTAAGAAAACACTTTGAAGAAATAAGCTCTAATCACAGCTGGAAAAATTAAAAGGACATGTCTTAAAGCTCAATTTCAACACATTATGAGACACATGCAAATTCAACCACAAAGAGGTATCAGCTCACACCACTCAGAATAACCATCAGCAAAAACTACAAAGAATAAATGCTGAAGGTGCTGGGAAGAAATACATACCCTCCACTTTAAGTGGGACGTAACCTGGAAAGAGCCACTAAGGAGAACAGAATAGAGGTGCCTTTAAAAGGTAACCATTGAGCTACCATATGATCTAGCAGACCTATGCCTAGACCTATAAACGAAGAAGAGAGAATTGGAAGGACACAGGCACGCAAATCTACATTGCATAGTATTACAATAGCCAAGATATGGAAGTAACCAAAAAGTCCACCGACAGATGGGTGGACAAAGAAGTACTGCTACCTGTACAGATGGAATAAGAGCTAGTGAAAAAATGAAACAATGCCATTTGCAGCACCATAGATGAGTCTAGAAGTAATCACGCAACTTGGAGTAAGTGAGAAAGCGAAAGACACATATCCTATCATATCACATATAGGTGTTACCTAAAAAATGATACAAACAAAGATATTTCCACAGAGAAACACTATCATAGATTCATTAAAAAAACTTATGGTTCACCAAATGGAAAGGTGTGAGGATTGGATACATTACCATATTGAGGTTAACAGAGAGATACAAACACATGTGAAATATATAATCACCAAAGACCTACGCAATACCAAGAGAAGACTACTCAACATTGTGTCATAACCTACATGGGAAAAGGATCCGAAGAATAGATATATGCATATGTGTGAAAGAACCACATCTTGCACACCTAGAACAAACAAAACATTGTAATCAAGTTTGCTGTGATAAGAAATAAAAATTAAGTTCAAAATACCAACAAGAAGTAATGAGACATAAACTTAAAGGGCTTTTTCCTCGCACATTCCATTCTAATTTACAACCTAGAACACCACTTCCAGTAAGGCTCTGTTGCCCTAGAAACCAGATTTGGTAAAGGAGAAATGCTGCCGCCTTGTGGCCGATTCCCGCAAGAGCAGCTTTTAACCCACAGCTAATGGTCACTTACCATTCACAAGGACTCAGGGCTGTAAAGGACACCTGCCCTCAAAATTGTGCTGAGGTAGGGAATGGATACAAAAAATTCAAAACAGGCCAAATTTTCAAGAAGATAGTATGAAGAGGTAAGTTTTACTCACTCTCTTTTTAAAGAAAGGAAAATGGATAAAAGCTCCACCTCAGGAAGTATTAGACTCATGCAATCTAATCTACAAAAAGTTTTCAACTCACACCAGTCGACTGACCATTGGCAAAAAGTCTACAAACAATAAATGCTGAAGGGGTTTTAGAGAACTGTGTACCCTCTAGCTGCTGGTGAGATGTAAAAGGGTTAAACGCTAATAATGAGAACAGAAAGGAGCTGCGTTGAAAACGAAAAATTGAGGTACCATTCAATCCAGCAGGCGCACCAATGGGCCTCTCACCTGAGAAGACCAGAATGAAGACCCGGGCTGCAAAAGTTGCACTGCAGCCTTATTCACAATAGACAAGACAGTGAAGCAACCAAAATGTCCATCAACAGATGAAAGGATAAAGAAGAAGTGGTCCATGTACACAATGAATACTAGCCATGGAAAACAATGAAACACTGCTCTTTGAGGCACCATAGATGATCTTGGAGATAATCACAGAACATGAGGTAAGTCGGAAAGCAAAAGTCCTATATCCTATGATATCACTTATAGGCGTTATCTAATAACTGACACAAATGAACATAATTCCACAGAGAAAGTCAATCACAGACTTATTAAAAAAAAACTATGCTTATCTAAAAGGAAAGGTGGGGGGAATGGATAAATGAAGATTAGCGTTACCATATGTATACAAATACATATTATATACATATATCAAAAAGACCGACCATATAGCAAGGAAGGTTTAGGGAACACTGTGTAATAATTTACACGGGAAGAGGATCTCTACATAAATAGGTATATAGAATATGTAGATGTACACCTTGGACAAGCAACATTCTAACCATTACCCCAATTGAAAAAATTAAAACAACGAACTAGGAGTAATGAGACATAAACTTATGGGGGGTTTTCCTGGCACATTCCATTCAAATTTACAACCTAGGCAAACGACTTCCAGAACGGCTGTGCTGCCCTAGTACCCAGATTTGGGAATGGAGAAATGCTGCATCCTTGTGGCCGTTTCCCACAACAGCAGTTTTAAACCCACTGCAAAAGGTCACTAAATATTCACCAATTGCAGGTCTGTAAATGACACCTGCCCTCCAAAAAATACTGAGGTCGAAAATCAACCCAAAAATTCTAGAGTGCAACCTTCCAAAAAGAAAATTTGAAGAGGTATATTATACTCACACTTTTTTTCTTTTTTCTTTTAACAGAAAACAAAAAGGCGTGGAAAAATGATGAATTGTAGGAATTTTTACAGACATGTAAACCCAAATTACAAAAACCTATCAGCTCACACCAGTCAGAATGGCCATCAACAAAAATGCTGCCAAAAATAAATGCTGACGTGATTGTGGAGCAATGCGTACCCTCGATTCTAAGGGGGACGTGGTAAGAGCCACAAATGAAAGCACAATTGAGGTGCCTTGAAAAGGTAAACGTTGAGCTACCATACCAGTCAATCAATCATAACCACTGCTGGGTCTATCACCTGAGAAAATGAAAATCAAAAATCACAGGCTGGCAATCCTGCACTCCAGCAATATTTACCATAGGCAACACTTGGAAGCAACGAAAATGTCCATCAACAGAGGAATGCACCAAGAAGAAGTGGTCCATGTACACAATGGAATATTAGCCTTGGAAAACTTTGAAGCACTACTCTTTGGGGCACCATAGATGAGCCTGGAGATAATCACAAAACATGAAGTAGGTCGGAAAGCAAAAGACCTATAGCCTATATTATCACTTATGGCATTACCTAATAACTGACACAGATGAACATATTTCCAAAGAGAAAGACACTCACAGGCTTAGAAAACAAAACAAACTATGCTCATCTAAAAGGAAAGGAGGGGGGAAATTGAGAAATGAGGATTAGTGTTACTATACATATACAAATACATATTATATACATGTATCAAAAAGACCGAACATATAGCAAGGGAGGTCGACGGAACACTGTAATATTTTACATGGGAAGAGGATCTGTACATTAATAGACATACATAATGTACAAATGAACCAGATTGTGTACACCTAGGACAAACAATATTCTAAACTTTACCCAGATTAAAAAAAAATTTAAAAACCAAGAAGTAATGAGACATAAACTTAAGGGGATTTCTCCTGGCAAATTCCATTCTAATTTACAACCTAGGACAATGACTTCCAGAAAGGCTCTGCTGCCCTAGGACCCAGCTTGGGGAATGGAGAAATGCTACCTCCTTGTGGCCGTTTCCCACAACAGCAGCTTTGAATCCCCTGCAAAAGGTCACTAAATTTTCACCAACTTGCAGTTCTGTAAATGGCACCTGCCCTCCAGAAAATTTCTGCGGTCAAAAATCGACCAAAAAATTCAAAAGAGGGCAACCTTCGAAGAAGACAGTTTCAAGAGCTATATTGTACTCACGGTTTTTTCTTTTAAGAGAAAAGAAAAAGGCGTAGGAATATGATGAATTTAAAAAATTTTTAATGACATGCATACCCATATTACAAAAACCTATCAGCTCACAGCAGTCAGAATGGCCATTAGGAAAAATGCTGCCAAAAATAAACGGTGAAGGGAGTGTGGAGAAATGTGTACCCTCGGTTGTAAGGGGGGGGCATGTAAAGAGCCACTAATGAAAACACAATGTAGGTGCTTTGAAAAGGGAAATATTGAGCTACCAGTCAATCAATCACAACCACTGCTTGGCCTATCACCTGAGAAAATGAGAATGAAAAAGTGACAGGCGGGCAAACCTGTACGCCAGCAATATTTACCATAGCCAGCACTTGGAAGCAATGAAAATGTCCATCAACCGAGGAATGCACCAAGAAGAAGTGGTCCACGTACACAATGGAATATTACTCTAATAATAAATATAAATTAAATTTAAAAACAAACAAAAGCAAGGAGACATCAACATTTGTGGGTTTACCCGGGCACATTGCACTCTAATTTATAACCGAAGAATACCACTGGCCGGTAGGTCTGTTTCCCTAGTACCAGCATGGAGAACGTAGAAAGGCTGCCGCTCTCTGGCCGTTACCTGCAAAAGCAGGTTTAAAGCCTGAGCTAATGGTCACTTCATATGAACAAGTACTGCAGGGCTGTAAATGAAACCTGCCCTCAAAATGTCTTGAGGGAGATAATGGCCAAAATATTTCAAATGGTGACACATACTTTAAGAAAACACTTTGAAGTAATAAGCTCTAATCACAGCTCGAAAAATAAAATGGACATGTCTTAACGCTCAACTTCAATGCATTATGAGACACATGCAAATTCAACCACAAAGAGGTATCAGCTCACACCACTCAGAATAACCATCAGCAAAAACTACAAAGAATAAATGCTGAAGGTGCTGGGAAGAAATACATACCCTCCACTTTAAGTGGGATGTAACCTGGAAAAAGCCACTAAGGAGAACAGAATAGAGCTGCCTATAAAAGGTAAACATTCAGCTACCATATGATCCAGCAGACCTATTCTTGGACCTATAAACTAAGAAGACAGAACTGAAAGGACACAGGCACGCAAATCTACATTGCATAGTATTACAATAGCCAAGATATGGAAGTAACCAAAAAGTCCACCGACAGATGGGTGGACAAAGAAGAACTGCTACCTGTACAGATGGAATAGGAGCTAGTGAAAAAATTAAACAATGCCATTTGCAGCACCATAGATGAGTCGAGAAGTAATCAGTCAACTCGGAGTAAGTGAGAAAGCGAAAGACACATATCCTATCATATCACATATAGGTGTTACCTAAAAAATGATACAAAGATATTTCCACAGAGAAACACTATCATAGATTCATTAAAAAAACTTATGGTTCACCAAATGGAAAGGTGTGAGGATTGGATACATTACCATATTGAGGTTAACAGAGAGATACAAACACATGTGAAATATATAATCACCAAAGACCTACGCAATACCAAGAGAAGACTACTCAACATTGTGTCATAACCTACATGGGAAAAGGATCCGAAGAAGAATAGATATATGCATATGTGTGAAAGAACCACATCTTGCACAACTAGAACAAACAAAACATTGTAATCAAGTTTGCTGTGATAAAAAATAAAAATTAAGTTCAAAATACCAACAAGAGGTAATGAGACATAAACTTAAAGGGCTTTTTCCTCGCACATTCCATTCTAATTTACCACCTAGAACACCACTTCCAGTAAGGCTCTGTTGCCCTAGTAACCAGATTTGGTAAAGGAGAAATGCTGCCGCCTTGTGGCCGATTCCCACAAGAGCAGCTTTTAACCCACTGCTAATGGTCACTTACCATTCACAAGGACTCAGAGCTGTAAAGACACCTGCCCTCAAAATTGTGCTGAGGTAGGGAATGGATAAAAAAAATTCAAAACAGGCAAAATTTTCAAGAAGATAGTATGAAGAGGTAAGTTTTACTCACTCTCTTTTTAAAGAAAGGAAAATGGATAAACGCTCCACCTCAGGAAGTATTAGACTCATGCAATCTAATCTACAAAATGTTTTCAACTCACACCAGTCGACTGACCATTGGCAAAAAGTCTACAAACAATAAATGCTGAAGGGGTTTTAGAGAACTGTGTACCCTCTAGCTGCTGGTGAGATGTAAAAGGGTTAAACGCTAATAATGAGAACAGAAAGGAGCTGCGTTGAAAACGAAAAATTGAGGTACCATTCAATCAAGCAGGCGCACCAATGGGCCTCTCACCTGAGAAGACCAGAATGAAGACCCGGGCTGCAAAAGTTGCACTGCAGCCTTATTCACAATAGACAAGACAGTGAAGCAACCAAAATGTCCATCAACAGATGAAAGGATAAAGAAGAAGTGGTCCATGTACACAATGAATACTAGCCATGGAAAACAATGAAACACTGCTCTTTGAGGCACCATAGATGATCTTGGAGATAATCACAGAACATGAGGTAAGTCGGAAAGCAAAAGTCCTATATCCTATGATATCACTTATAGGCGTTATCTAATAACTGACACAAATGAACATAATTCCACAGAGAAAGTCAATCACAGACTTATTAAAAAAAAACTATGCTTATCTAAAAGGAAAGGTGGGGGGAATGGATAAATGAAGATTAGCGTTACCATATGTATACAAATACATATTATATACATATATCAAAAAGACCGACCATATAGCAAGGAAGGTTTAGGGAACACTGTGTAATAATTTACACGGGAAGAGGATCTCTACATAAATAGGTATATAGAATATGTAGATGTACACCTTGGACAAGCAACATTCTAACCATTACCCCAATTGAAAAAATTAAAACAACGAACTAGGAGTAATGAGACATAAACTTATGGGGGGTTTTCCTGGCACATTCCATTCAAATTTACAACCTAGGCAAACGACTTCCAGAACGGCTCTGCTGCCCTAGTACCCAGATTTGGGAATGGAGAAATGCTGCATCCTTGTGGCCGTTTCCCACCACAGCAGCTTTAAACCCACTGCAAAAGGTCACTAAATATTCACCAATTGCAGGTCTGTAAATGACACCTGCCCTCCAAAAAATAATGAGGTCGAAAATCGAGCAAAAAATTCTAGAGTGCAACCTTCCAAAAAGAAAATTTGAAGAGGTATATTATACTCACACTTTTGTTCTTTTTTCTTTTAACAGAAAAGAAAAAGGCGTGGAAAAATGATGAATTGTAGGAATTTTTACAGACATGTAAACCCAAATTACAAACACCTATCAGCTCACACCAGTCAGAATGGCCATCAACAAATATGCTGCAAACAAGAAATGCTGACGTGATTGTGGAGAAGTGCGTACCCTCGATTCTAAGGGGGACGTGGTAAGAGCCACTAATGACAGCACAATTGAGGTGCCTTGAAAAGGTAAACGTTGAGCTACCATACCAGTCAATCAATCATAACCACTGCTGGGTCTATCACCTGAGAAAATGAAAATCAAAAATCACAGGCTGGCAATCCTGCCCTCCAGCAATATTTACCATAGGCAACACTTGGAAGCAAGGAAAATGTCCATCAACAGAGGAATGCACCAAGAAGAAGTGGTCCATGTACACAATGGAATATTAGCCATGGAAAACACTGAAGCGCTGCTCTTTGAGGCACCACAGATGAGCCTGGAGATAATCACAAAACATGAAGTAGGTCGGAAAGCAAAAGACCTATAGCCTATATTATCACTTATGGCCTTATCTAATAACTGACACAGATGAACATATTTCCAAAGAGAAAGACACTCACAGGCTTAGAAAACAAAACAAACTATGCTCATCTAAAAGGAAAGGAGGGGGGAAATTGAGAAATGAGGATTAGTGTTACTATACATATACAAATACATATTATATACATGTATCAAAAAGACCGAACATATAGCAAGGGAGGTCGATGGAACACTGTAATATTTTACATGGGAAGAGCATCTGTACATTAATAGACATACATAATGTACAAATGGACCATATGGTGTACACCCAGGACAAACAATATTCTAAACTTTACCCAGATTAAAAAAATTTTAAAAACCAAGAAGAAGTAATGAGACATAAACTTATGGGGATTTCTCCTGGCAAATTCCATTCTAATTTATAACCTAGGACAATGACTTCCAGAAGGGCTCTGCTGCCCTAGTACCCAGATTGGGGAATGGAGAAAAGCTACCTCCTTGTGGACGTTTCCCACAACAGCAGCTTTGAACCCACTGCAAAAGGTCACTAAATTTTCACCAACTTGCAGTTCTGTAAATGACACCTGCCCTCCAAAAAATTTCTGGGGTCAAAAATCGACCAAAAAATTCAAAAGAGGGCAACCTTCGAAGAAGTCAATTTCAAGAGCTGTATTATACTTACGGTTTTTTTCTTTTAAGAGAAAAGAAAAAGGCGTAGGAATATGATGAATTTAAAAATTTTAATGTCATGCATACCCATATTACAAAAACCTATCAGCTCACAGCAATCAGAATGGCCATTAGGAAAAATGCTGCCAAAAATAAACGGTGAAGGGAGTGTGGAGAAATGCGTACCCTCGGTTGTAAGGGGGGGCATGTAAAGAGCCACTAATGAAAACACAACGTAGGTGCTTTGAAAAGGGAAACATTGAGCTACCAGTCAATCAATCACAACCACTGCTTGGCCTATCACCTGAGAAAATGAGAATCAAAAATCACAGGCTGGCAAACCTGTACGCCAGCAATATTTACCATAGCCAGCACTTGGAAGCAATGAAAATGTCCATCAACCGAGGAATGCACCAAGAAGAAGTGGTCCACGTACACAATGGAATATTACTCTAATAATAAATATAAATTAAATTAAAAACAAACAAAAGCAAGGAGACATCAACATTTGTGGGTTTATCCGGGCACATTGCACTCTAATTTATAACCGAAGAACACCACTGGCCGGTAGGTCTGTTTCCCTAGTACCAGCATGGGGAACGTAGAAAGGCTGCCGCTCTCTGGCCATTACCTGCAAAAGCAGGTTTAAAGCCTGAGCTAATGGTCACTTCATATGAACAAGTACTTCAGGGCTGTAAATGAAACCTGCCCTCAAAATGTCTTGAGGGAGATAATGGCCAAACTATTTCAAATGGTGACACATACTTTAAGAAAACACTTTGAAGAAATAAGCTCTAATCACAGCTGGAAAAATTAAAAGGACATGTCTTAAAGCTCAATTTCAACACATTATGAGACACATGCAAATTCAACCACAAAGAGGTATCAGCTCACACCACTCAGAATAACCATCAGCAAAAACTACAAAGAATAAATGCTGAAGGTGCTGGGAAGAAATACATACCCTCCACTTTAAGTGGGACGTAACCTGGAAAGAGCCACTAAGGAGAACAGAATAGAGGTGCCTTTAAAAGGTAACCATTGAGCTACCATATGATCTAGCAGACCTATGCCTAGACCTATAAACGAAGAAGAGAGAATTGGAAGGACACAGGCACGCAAATCTACATTGCATAGTATTACAATAGCCAAGATATGGAAGTAACCAAAAAGTCCACCGACAGATGGGTGGACAAAGAAGTACTGCTACCTGTACAGATGGAATAAGAGCTAGTGAAAAAATGAAACAATGCCATTTGCAGCACCATAGATGAGTCTAGAAGTAATCAGTCAACTCGGAGTAAGTGAGAAAGCGAAAGACACATATCCTATCATATCACATATAGGTGTTACCTAAAAAATGATACAAACAAAGATATTTCCACAGAGAAACACTATCATAGATTCATTAAAAAAACTTATGGTTCACCAAATGGAAAGGTGTGAGGATTGGATACATTACCATATTGAGGTTAACAGAGAGATACAAACACATGTGAAATATATAATCACCAAAGACCTACGCAATACCAAGAGAAGACTACTCAACATTGTGTCATAACCTACATGGGAAAAGGATCCGAAGAATAGATATATGCATATGTGTGAAAGAACCACATCTTGCACACCTAGAACAAACAAAACATTGTAATCAAGTTTGCTGTGATAAGAAATAAAAATTAAGTTCAAAATACCAACAAGAAGTAATGAGACATAAACTTAAAGGGCTTTTTCCTCGCACATTCCATTCTAATTTACAACCTAGAACACCACTTCCAGTAAGGCTCTGTTGCCCTAGAAACCAGATTTGGTAAAGGAGAAATGCTGCCGCCTTGTGGCCGATTCCCGCAAGAGCAGCTTTTAACCCACAGCTAATGGTCACTTACCATTCACAAGGACTCAGGGCTGTAAAGGACACCTGCCCTCAAAATTGTGCTGAGGTAGGGAATGGATACAAAAAATTCAAAACAGGCCAAATTTTCAAGAAGATAGTATGAAGAGGTAAGTTTTACTCACTCTCTTTTTAAAGAAAGGAAAATGGATAAAAGCTCCACCTCAGGAAGTATTAGACTCATGCAATCTAATCTACAAAAAGTTTTCAACTCACACCAGTCGACTGACCATTGGCAAAAAGTCTACAAACAATAAATGCTGAAGGGGTTTTAGAGAACTGTGTACCCTCTAGCTGCTGGTGAGATGTAAAAGGGTTAAACGCTAATAATGAGAACAGAAAGGAGCTGCGTTGAAAACGAAAAATTGAGGTACCATTCAATCCAGCAGGCGCACCAATGGGCCTCTCACCTGAGAAGACCAGAATGAAGACCCGGGCTGCAAAAGTTGCACTGCAGCCTTATTCACAATAGACAAGACAGTGAAGCAACCAAAATGTCCATCAACAGATGAAAGGATAAAGAAGAAGTGGTCCATGTACACAATGAATACTAGCCATGGAAAACAATGAAACACTGCTCTTTGAGGCACCATAGATGATCTTGGAGATAATCACAGAACATGAGGTAAGTCGGAAAGCAAAAGTCCTATATCCTATGATATCACTTATAGGCGTTATCTAATAACTGACACAAATGAACATAATTCCACAGAGAAAGTCAATCACAGACTTATTAAAAAAAAACTATGCTTATCTAAAAGGAAAGGTGGGGGGAATGGATAAATGAAGATTAGCGTTACCATATGTATACAAATACATATTATATACATATATCAAAAAGACCGACCATATAGCAAGGAAGGTTTAGGGAACACTGTGTAATAATTTACACGGGAAGAGGATCTCTACATAAATAGGTATATAGAATATGTAGATGTACACCTTGGACAAGCAACATTCTAACCATTACCCCAATTGAAAAAATTAAAACAACGAACTAGGAGTAATGAGACATAAACTTATGGGGGGTTTTCCTGGCACATTCCATTCAAATTTACAACCTAGGCAAACGACTTCCAGAACGGCTGTGCTGCCCTAGTACCCAGATTTGGGAATGGAGAAATGCTGCATCCTTGTGGCCGTTTCCCACAACAGCAGTTTTAAACCCACTGCAAAAGGTCACTAAATATTCACCAATTGCAGGTCTGTAAATGACACCTGCCCTCCAAAAAATACTGAGGTCGAAAATCAACCCAAAAATTCTAGAGTGCAACCTTCCAAAAAGAAAATTTGAAGAGGTATATTATACTCACACTTTTTTTCTTTTTTCTTTTAACAGAAAACAAAAAGGCGTGGAAAAATGATGAATTGTAGGAATTTTTACAGACATGTAAACCCAAATTACAAAAACCTATCAGCTCACACCAGTCAGAATGGCCATCAACAAAAATGCTGCCAAAAATAAATGCTGACGTGATTGTGGAGCAATGCGTACCCTCGATTCTAAGGGGGACGTGGTAAGAGCCACAAATGAAAGCACAATTGAGGTGCCTTGAAAAGGTAAACGTTGAGCTACCATACCAGTCAATCAATCATAACCACTGCTGGGTCTATCACCTGAGAAAATGAAAATCAAAAATCACAGGCTGGCAATCCTGCACTCCAGCAATATTTACCATAGGCAACACTTGGAAGCAACGAAAATGTCCATCAACAGAGGAATGCACCAAGAAGAAGTGGTCCATGTACACAATGGAATATTAGCCTTGGAAAACTTTGAAGCACTACTCTTTGGGGCACCATAGATGAGCCTGGAGATAATCACAAAACATGAAGTAGGTCGGAAAGCAAAAGACCTATAGCCTATATTATCACTTATGGCATTACCTAATAACTGACACAGATGAACATATTTCCAAAGAGAAAGACACTCACAGGCTTAGAAAACAAAACAAACTATGCTCATCTAAAAGGAAAGGAGGGGGGAAATTGAGAAATGAGGATTAGTGTTACTATACATATACAAATACATATTATATACATGTATCAAAAAGACCGAACATATAGCAAGGGAGGTCGACGGAACACTGTAATATTTTACATGGGAAGAGGATCTGTACATTAATAGACATACATAATGTACAAATGAACCAGATTGTGTACACCTAGGACAAACAATATTCTAAACTTTACCCAGATTAAAAAAAAATTTAAAAACCAAGAAGTAATGAGACATAAACTTAAGGGGATTTCTCCTGGCAAATTCCATTCTAATTTACAACCTAGGACAATGACTTCCAGAAAGGCTCTGCTGCCCTAGGACCCAGCTTGGGGAATGGAGAAATGCTACCTCCTTGTGGCCGTTTCCCACAACAGCAGCTTTGAATCCCCTGCAAAAGGTCACTAAATTTTCACCAACTTGCAGTTCTGTAAATGGCACCTGCCCTCCAGAAAATTTCTGCGGTCAAAAATCGACCAAAAAATTCAAAAGAGGGCAACCTTCGAAGAAGACAGTTTCAAGAGCTATATTGTACTCACGGTTTTTTCTTTTAAGAGAAAAGAAAAAGGCGTAGGAATATGATGAATTTAAAAAATTTTTAATGACATGCATACCCATATTACAAAAACCTATCAGCTCACAGCAGTCAGAATGGCCATTAGGAAAAATGCTGCCAAAAATAAACGGTGAAGGGAGTGTGGAGAAATGTGTACCCTCGGTTGTAAGGGGGGGGCATGTAAAGAGCCACTAATGAAAACACAATGTAGGTGCTTTGAAAAGGGAAATATTGAGCTACCAGTCAATCAATCACAACCACTGCTTGGCCTATCACCTGAGAAAATGAGAATGAAAAAGTGACAGGCGGGCAAACCTGTACGCCAGCAATATTTACCATAGCCAGCACTTGGAAGCAATGAAAATGTCCATCAACCAAGGAATGCACCAAGAAGAAGTGGTCCACGTACACAATGGAATATTACTCTAATAATAAATATAAATTAAATTTAAAAACAAACAAAAGCAAGGAGACATCAACATTTGTGGGTTTACCCGGGCACATTGCACTCTAATTTATAACCGAAGAATACCACTGGCCGGTAGGTCTGTTTCCCTAGTACCAGCATGGAGAACGTAGAAAGGCTGCCGCTCTCTGGCCGTTACCTGCAAAAGCAGGTTTAAAGCCTGAGCTAATGGTCACTTCATATGAACAAGTACTGCAGGGCTGTAAATGAAACCTGCCCTCAAAATGTCTTGAGGGAGATAATGGCCAAAATATTTCAAATGGTGACACATACTTTAAGAAAACACTTTGAAGTAATAAGCTCTAATCACAGCTCGAAAAATAAAATGGACATGTCTTAACGCTCAACTTCAATGCATTATGAGACACATGCAAATTCAACCACAAAGAGGTATCAGCTCACACCACTCAGAATAACCATCAGCAAAAACTACAAAGAATAAATGCTGAAGGTGCTGGGAAGAAATACATACCCTCCACTTTAAGTGGGATGTAACCTGGAAAAAGCCACTAAGGAGAACAGAATAGAGCTGCCTATAAAAGGTAAACATTCAGCTACCATATGATCCAGCAGACCTATTCTTGGACCTATAAACTAAGAAGACAGAACTGAAAGGACACAGGCACGCAAATCTACATTGCATAGTATTACAATAGCCAAGATATGGAAGTAACCAAAAAGTCCACCGACAGATGGGTGTACAAAGAAGAACTGCTACCTGTACAGATGGAATAGGAGCTAGTGAAAAAATTAAACAATGCCATTTGCAGCACCATAGATGAGTCGAGAAGTAATCAGTCAACTCGGAGTAAGTGAGAAAGCGAAAGACACATATCCTATCATATCACATATAGGTGTTACCTAAAAAATGATACAAAGATATTTCCACAGAGAAACACTATCATAGATTCATTAAAAAAACTTATGGTTCACCAAATGGAAAGGTGTGAGGATTGGATACATTACCATATTGAGGTTAACAGAGAGATACAAACACATGTGAAATATATAATCACCAAAGACCTACGCAATACCAAGAGAAGACTACTCAACATTGTGTCATAACCTACATGGGAAAAGGATCCGAAGAAGAATAGATATATGCATATGTGTGAAAGAACCACATCTTGCACAACTAGAACAAACAAAACATTGTAATCAAGTTTGCTGTGATAAAAAATAAAAATTAAGTTCAAAATACCAACAAGAGGTAATGAGACATAAACTTAAAGGGCTTTTTCCTCGCACATTCCATTCTAATTTACCACCTAGAACACCACTTCCAGTAAGGCTCTGTTGCCCTAGTAACCAGATTTGGTAAAGGAGAAATGCTGCCGCCTTGTGGCCGATTCCCACAAGAGCAGCTTTTAACCCACTGCTAATGGTCACTTACCATTCACAAGGACTCAGAGCTGTAAAGACACCTGCCCTCAAAATTGTGCTGAGGTAGGGAATGGATAAAAAAAATTCAAAACAGGCAAAATTTTCAAGAAGATAGTATGAAGAGGTAAGTTTTACTCACTCTCTTTTTAAAGAAAGGAAAATGGATAAACGCTCCACCTCAGGAAGTATTAGACTCATGCAATCTAATCTACAAAATGTTTTCAACTCACACCAGTCGACTGACCATTGGCAAAAAGTCTACAAACAATAAATGCTGAAGGGGTTTTAGAGAACTGTGTACCCTCTAGCTGCTGGTGAGATGTAAAAGGGTTAAACGCTAATAATGAGAACAGAAAGGAGCTGCGTTGAAAACGAAAAATTGAGGTACCATTCAATCAAGCAGGCGCACCAATGGGCCTCTCACCTGAGAAGACCAGAATGAAGACCCGGGCTGCAAAAGTTGCACTGCAGCCTTATTCACAATAGACAAGACAGTGAAGCAACCAAAATGTCCATCAACAGATGAAAGGATAAAGAAGAAGTGGTCCATGTACACAATGAATACTAGCCATGGAAAACAATGAAACACTGCTCTTTGAGGCACCATAGATGATCTTGGAGATAATCACAGAACATGAGGTAAGTCGGAAAGCAAAAGTCCTATATCCTATGATATCACTTATAGGCGTTATCTAATAACTGACACAAATGAACATAATTCCACAGAGAAAGTCAATCACAGACTTATTAAAAAAAAACTATGCTTATCTAAAAGGAAAGGTGGGGGGAATGGATAAATGAAGATTAGCGTTACCATATGTATACAAATACATATTATATACATATATCAAAAAGACCGACCATATAGCAAGGAAGGTTTAGGGAACACTGTGTAATAATTTACACGGGAAGAGGATCTCTACATAAATAGGTATATAGAATATGTAGATGTACACCTTGGACAAGCAACATTCTAACCATTACCCCAATTGAAAAAATTAAAACAACGAACTAGGAGTAATGAGACATAAACTTATGGGGGGTTTTCCTGGCACATTCCATTCAAATTTACAACCTAGGCAAACGACTTCCAGAACGGCTCTGCTGCCCTAGTACCCAGATTTGGGAATGGAGAAATGCTGCATCCTTGTGGCCGTTTCCCACCACAGCAGCTTTAAACCCACTGCAAAAGGTCACTAAATGTTCACCAATTGCAGGTCTGTAAATGACACCTGCCCTCCAAAAAATACTGAGGTCGAAAATCGAGCAAAAAATTCTAGAGTGCAACCTTCCAAAAAGAAAATTTGAAGAGGTATATTATACTCACACTTTTGTTCTTTTTTCTTTTAACAGAAAAGAAAAAGGCGTGGAAAAATGATGAATTGTAGGAATTTTTACAGACATGTAAACCCAAATTACAAACACCTATCAGCTCACACCAGTCAGAATGGCCATCAACAAATATGCTGCAAACAAGAAATGCTGACGTGATTGTGGAGAAGTGCGTACCCTCGATTCTAAGGGGGACGTGGTAAGAGCCACTAATGACAGCACAATTGAGGTGCCTTGAAAAGGTAAACGTTGAGCTACCATACCAGTCAATCAATCATAACCACTGCTGGGTCTATCACCTGAGAAAATGAAAATCAAAAATCACAGGCTGGCAATCCTGCCCTCCAGCAATATTTACCATAGGCAACACTTGGAAGCAAGGAAAATGTCCATCAACAGAGGAATGCACCAAGAAGAAGTGGTCCATGTACACAATGGAATATTAGCCATGGAAAACACTGAAGCGCTGCTCTTTGAGGCACCACAGATGAGCCTGGAGATAATCACAAAACATGAAGTAGGTCGGAAAGCAAAAGACCTATAGCCTATATTATCACTTATGGCCTTATCTAATAACTGACACAGATGAACATATTTCCAAAGAGAAAGACACTCACAGGCTTAGAAAACAAAACAAACTATGCTCATCTAAAAGGAAAGGAGGGGGGAAATTGAGAAATGAGGATTAGTGTTACTATACATATACAAATACATATTATATACATGTATCAAAAAGACCGAACATATAGCAAGGGAGGTCGATGGAACACTGTAATATTTTACATGGGAAGAGCATCTGTACATTAATAGACATACATAATGTACAAATGGACCATATGGTGTACACCCAGGACAAACAATATTCTAAACTTTACCCAGATTAAAAAAATTTTAAAAACCAAGAAGAAGTAATGAGACATAAACTTATGGGGATTTCTCCTGGCAAATTCCATTCTAATTTATAACCTAGGACAATGACTTCCAGAAGGGCTCTGCTGCCCTAGTACCCAGATTGGGGAATGGAGAAAAGCTACCTCCTTGTGGACGTTTCCCACAACAGCAGCTTTGAACCCACTGCAAAAGGTCACTAAATTTTCACCAACTTGCAGTTCTGTAAATGACACCTGCCCTCCAAAAAATTTCTGGGGTCAAAAATCGACCAAAAAATTCAAAAGAGGGCAACCTTCGAAGAAGTCAATTTCAAGAGCTCTATTATACTTACGGTTTTTTTCTTTTAAGAGAAAAGAAAAAGGCGTAGGAATATGATGAATTTAAAAATTTTAATGTCATGCATACCCATATTACAAAAACCTATCAGCTCACAGCAATCAGAATGGCCATTAGGAAAAATGCTGCCAAAAATAAACGGTGAAGGGAGTGTGGAGAAATGCGTACCCTCGGTTGTAAGGGGGGGCATGTAAAGAGCCACTAATGAAAACACAACGTAGGTGCTTTGAAAAGGGAAACATTGAGCTACCAGTCAATCAATCACAACCACTGCTTGGCCTATCACCTGAGAAAATGAGAATCAAAAATCACAGGCTGGCAAACCTGTACGCCAGCAATATTTACCATAGCCAGCACTTGGAAGCAATGAAAATGTCCATCAACCGAGGAATGCACCAAGAAGAAGTGGTCCACGTACACAATGGAATATTACTCTAATAATAAATATAAATTAAATTAAAAACAAACAAAAGCAAGGAGACATCAACATTTGTGGGTTTATCCGGGCACATTGCACTCTAATTTATAACCGAAGAACACCACTGGCCGGTAGGTCTGTTTCCCTAGTACCAGCATGGGGAACGTAGAAAGGCTGCCGCTCTCTGGCCATTACCTGCAAAAGCAGGTTTAAAGCCTGAGCTAATGGTCACTTCATATGAACAAGTACTTCAGGGCTGTAAATGAAACCTGCCCTCAAAATGTCTTGAGGGAGATAATGGCCAAACTATTTCAAATGGTGACACATACTTTAAGAAAACACTTTGAAGAAATAAGCTCTAATCACAGCTGGAAAAATTAAAAGGACATGTCTTAAAGCTCAATTTCAACACATTATGAGACACATGCAAATTCAACCACAAAGAGGTATCAGCTCACACCACTCAGAATAACCATCAGCAAAAACTACAAAGAATAAATGCTGAAGGTGCTGGGAAGAAATACATACCCTCCACTTTAAGTGGGACGTAACCTGGAAAGAGCCACTAAGGAGAACAGAATAGAGGTGCCTTTAAAAGGTAACCATTGAGCTACCATATGATCTAGCAGACCTATGCCTAGACCTATAAACGAAGAAGAGAGAATTGGAAGGACACAGGCACGCAAATCTACATTGCATAGTATTACAATAGCCAAGATATGGAAGTAACCAAAAAGTCCACCGACAGATGGGTGGACAAAGAAGTACTGCTACCTGTACAGATGGAATAAGAGCTAGTGAAAAAATGAAACAATGCCATTTGCAGCACCATAGATGAGTCTAGAAGTAATCACGCAACTTGGAGTAAGTGAGAAAGCGAAAGACACATATCCTATCATATCACATATAGGTGTTACCTAAAAAATGATACAAACAAAGATATTTCCACAGAGAAACACTATCATAGATTCATTAAAAAAACTTATGGTTCACCAAATGGAAAGGTGTGAGGATTGGATACATTACCATATTGAGGTTAACAGAGAGATACAAACACATGTGAAATATATAATCACCAAAGACCTACGCAATACCAAGAGAAGACTACTCAACATTGTGTCATAACCTACATGGGAAAAGGATCCGAAGAATAGATATATGCATATGTGTGAAAGAAACACATCTTGCACACCTAGAACAAACAAAACATTGTAATCAAGTTTGCTGTGATAAAAAATAAAAATTAAGTTCAAAATACCAACAAGAAGTAATGAGACATAAACTTAAAGGGCTTTTTCCTCGCACATTCCATTCTAATTTACAACCTAGAACACCACTTCCAGTAAGGCTCTGTTGCCCTAGAAACCAGATTTGGTAAAGGAGAAATGCTGCCGCCTTGTGGCCGATTCCCGCAAGAGCAGCTTTTAACCCACAGCTAATGGTCACTTACCATTCACAAGGACTCAGGGCTGTAAAGGACACCTGCCCTCAAAATTGTGCTGAGGTAGGGAATGGATACAAAAAATTCAAAACAGGCCAAATTTTCAAGAAGATAGTATGAAGAGGTAAGTTTTACTCACTCTCTTTTTAAAGAAAGGAAAATGGATAAAAGCTCCACCTCAGGAAGTATTAGACTCATGCAATCTAATCTACAAAAAGTTTTCAACTCACACCAGTCGACTGACCATTGGCAAAAAGTCTACAAACAATAAATGCTGAAGAGGTTTTAGAGAACTGTGTACCCTCTAGCTGCTGGTGAGATGCAAAAGGGTTAAACGCTAATAATGAGAACAGAAAGGAGCTGCGTTGAAAAGGAAAAATTGAGGTACCATTCAATCCAGCAGGCGCACCAATGGGCCTCTCACCTGAGAAGACCAGAATGAAGAAGACCCGGGCTGCAAAAGCTGCACTGCAGCCTTATTCACCATAGACAAGACAGTGAAGCAACCAAAATGTCCATCAACAGATGAAAGGATAAAGAAGAAGTGGTCCATGTACACAATGAATACTAGCCATGGAAAACAATGAAACACTGCTCTTTGAGGCACCATAGATGATCTTGGAGATAATCACAGAACATGAGGTAAGTCGGAAAGCAAAAGTCCTATATCCTATGATATCACTTATAGGCGTTATCTAATAACTGACACAAATGAACATATTTCCACAGAGAAAGTCAATCACAGACTTATTAAAAAAAAACTATGCTTATCTAAAAGGAAAGGTGGGGGGAATGGATAAATGAAGATTAGCGTTACCATATGTATACAAATACATATTATATACATATATCAAAAAGACCGACCATATAGCAAGGAAGGTTTACGGAACACTCTGTAATAATTTACAGGGGAAGAGGATCTCTACATAAATAGGTATATAGAATATGTAGATGAACCAGAGTGTGTACACCTTGGACAAGCAACATTCTAACCATTACCCCAATTGAAAAAATTAAAACAACGAACTAGGAGTAATGAGACATAAACTTATGGGGGGTTTTCCTGGCACATTCCATTCAAATTTACAACCTAGGCAAACGACTTCCAGAACGGCTCTGCTGCCCTAGTACCCAGATTTGGGAATGGAGAAATGCTGCATCCTTGTGGCTGTTTCCCACCACAGCAGCTTTAAACCCACTGCAAAAGGTCACTAAATATTCACCAATTGCAGGTCTGTAAATGACACCTGCCCTCCAAAAAATACTGAGGTCGAAAATCGACCAAAAAATTCTAGAGTGCAACCTTCCAAAAAGAAAATTTGAAGAGGTATATTATACTCACACTTTTGTTCTTTTTTCTTTTAACAGAAAAGAAAAAGGCGTGGAAAAATGATGAATTGTAGGAATTTTTACAGACATGTAAACCCAAATTACAAACACCTATCAGCTCACACCAGTCAGAATGGCCATCAACAAATATGCTGCAAACAAGAAATGCTGACGTGATTGTGGAGAAGTGCGTACCCTCGATTCTAAGGGGGACGTGGTAAGAGCCACTAATGACAGCACAATTGAGGTGCCTTGAAAAGGTAAACGTTGAGCTACCATACCAGTCAATCAATCATAACCACTGCTGGGTCTATCACCTGAGAAAATGAAAATCAAAAATCACAGGCTGGCAATCCTGCCCTCCAGCAATATTTACCATAGGCAACACTTGGAAGCAAGGAAAATGTCCATCAACAGAGGAATGCACCAAGAAGAAGTGGTCCATGTACACAATGGAATATTAGCCATGGAAAACACTGAAGCGCTGCTCTTTGAGGCACCACAGATGAGCCTGGAGATAATCACAAAACATGAAGTAGGTCGGAAAGCAAAAGACCTATAGCCTATATAATCACTTATGGCCTTATCTAATAACTGACACAGATGAACATATTTCCAAAGAGAAAGACACTCACAGGCTTAGAAAACAAAACAAACTATGCTCATCTAAAAGGAAAGGAGGGGGGAAATTGAGAAATGAGGATTAGTGTTACTATACATATACAAATACATATTATATACATGTATCAAAAAGACCGAACATATAGCAAGGGAGGTCGATGGAACACTGTAATATTTTACATGGGAAGAGCATCTGTACATTAATAGACATACATAATGTACAAATGGACCATATGGTGTACACCCAGGACAAACAATATTCTAAACTTTACCCAGATTAAAAAAATTTTAAAAACCAAGAAGAAGTAATGAGACATAAACTTATGGGGATTTCTCCTGGCAAATTCCATTCTAATTTATAACCTAGGACAATGACTTCCAGAAGGGCTCTGCTGCCCTAGTACCCAGATTGGGGAATGGAGAAAAGCTACCTCCTTGTGGACGTTTCCCACAACAGCAGCTTTGAACCCACTGCAAAAGGTCACTAAATTTTCACCAACTTGCAGTTCTGTAAATGACACCTGCCCTCCAAAAAATTTCTGGGGTCAAAAATCGACCAAAAAATTCAAAAGAGGGCAACCTTCGAAGAAGTCAATTTCAAGAGCTCTATTATACTTACGGTTTTTTCTTTTAAGAGAAAAGAAAAAGGCGTAGGAATATGATGAATTTAAAAATTTTAATGTCATGCATACCCATATTACAAAAACCTATCAGCTCACAGCAATCAGAATGGCCATTAGGAAAAATGCTGCCAAAAATAAACGGTGAAGGGAGTGTGGAGAAATGCGTACCCTCGGTTGTAAGGGGGGGCATGTAAAGAGCCACTAATGAAAACACAACGTAGGTGCTTTGAAAAGGGAAACATTGAGCTACCAGTCAATCAATCACAACCACTGCTTGGCCTATCACCTGAGAAAATGAGAATCAAAAATCACAGGCTGGCAAACCTGTACGCCAGCAATATTTACCATAGCCAGCACTTGGAAGCAATGAAAATGTCCATCAACCGAGGAATGCACCAAGAAGAAGTGGTCCACGTACACAATGGAATATTACTCTAATAATAAATATAAATTAAATTAAAAACAAACAAAAGCAAGGAGACATCAACATTTGTGGGTTTATCCGGGCACATTGCACTCTAATTTATAACCGAAGAACACCACTGGCCGGTAGGTCTGTTTCCCTAGTACCAGCATGGGGAACGTAGAAAGGCTGCCGCTCTCTGGCCATTACCTGCAAAAGCAGGTTTAAAGCCTGAGCTAATGGTCACTTCATATGAACAAGTACTTCAGGGCTGTAAATGAAACCTGCCCTCAAAATGTCTTGAGGGAGATAATGGCCAAACTATTTCAAATGGTGACACATACTTTAAGAAAACACTTTGAAGAAATAAGCTCTAATCACAGCTGGAAAAATTAAAAGGACATGTCTTAAAGCTCAATTTCAACACATTATGAGACACATGCAAATTCAACCACAAAGAGGTATCAGCTCACACCACTCAGAATAACCATCAGCAAAAACTACAAAGAATAAATGCTGAAGGTGCTGGGAAGAAATACATACCCTCCACTTTAAGTGGGACGTAACCTGGAAAGAGCCACTAAGGAGAACAGAATAGAGGTGCCTTTAAAAGGTAACCATTGAGCTACCATATGATCTAGCAGACCTATGCCTAGACCTATAAACGAAGAAGAGAGAATTGGAAGGACACAGGCACGCAAATCTACATTGCATAGTATTACAATAGCCAAGATATGGAAGTAACCAAAAAGTCCACCGACAGATGGGTGGACAAAGAAGTACTGCTACCTGTACAGATGGAATAAGAGCTAGTGAAAAAATGAAACAATGCCATTTGCAGCACCATAGATGAGTCTAGAAGTAATCACGCAACTTGGAGTAAGTGAGAAAGCGAAAGACACATATCCTATCATATCACATATAGGTGTTACCTAAAAAATGATACAAACAAAGATATTTCCACAGAGAAACACTATCATAGATTCATTAAAAAAACTTATGGTTCACCAAATGGAAAGGTGTGAGGATTGGATACATTACCATATTGAGGTTAACAGAGAGATACAAACACATGTGAAATATATAATCACCAAAGACCTACGCAATACCAAGAGAAGACTACTCAACATTGTGTCATAACCTACATGGGAAAAGGATCCGAAGAATAGATATATGCATATGTGTGAAAGAACCACATCTTGCACACCTAGAACAAACAAAACATTGTAATCAAGTTTGCTGTGATAAAAAATAAAAATTAAGTTCAAAATACCAACAAGAAGTAATGAGACATAAACTTAAAGGGCTTTTTCCTCGCACATTCCATTCTAATTTACAACCTAGAACACCACTTCCAGTAAGGCTCTGTTGCCCTAGAAACCAGATTTGGTAAAGGAGAAATGCTGCCGCCTTGTGGCCGATTCCCGCAAGAGCAGCTTTTAACCCACAGCTAATGGTCACTTACCATTCACAAGGACTCAGGGCTGTAAAGGACACCTGCCCTCAAAATTGTGCTGAGGTAGGGAATGGATACAAAAAATTCAAAACAGGCCAAATTTTCAAGAAGATAGTATGAAGAGGTAAGTTTTACTCACTCTCTTTTTAAAGAAAGGAAAATGGATAAAAGCTCCACCTCAGGAAGTATTAGACTCATGCAATCTAATCTACAAAAAGTTTTCAACTCACACCAGTCGACTGACCATTGGCAAAAAGTCTACAAACAATAAATGCTGAAGAGGTTTTAGAGAACTGTGTACCCTCTAGCTGCTGGTGAGATGCAAAAGGGTTAAACGCTAATAATGAGAACAGAAAGGAGCTGCGTTGAAAAGGAAAAATTGAGGTACCATTCAATCCAGCAGGCGCACCAATGGGCCTCTCACCTGAGAAGACCAGAATGAAGAAGACCCGGGCTGCAAAAGCTGCACTGCAGCCTTATTCACCATAGACAAGACAGTGAAGCAACCAAAATGTCCATCAACAGATGAAAGGATAAAGAAGAAGTGGTCCATGTACACAATGAATACTAGCCATGGAAAACAATGAAACACTGCTCTTTGAGGCACCATAGATGATCTTGGAGATAATCACAGAACATGAGGTAAGTCGGAAAGCAAAAGTCCTATATCCTATGATATCACTTATAGGCGTTATCTAATAACTGACACAAATGAACATATTTCCACAGAGAAAGTCAATCACAGACTTATTAAAAAAAAACTATGCTTATCTAAAAGGAAAGGTGGGGGGAATGGATAAATGAAGATTAGCGTTACCATATGTATACAAATACATATTATATACATATATCAAAAAGACCGACCATATAGCAAGGAAGGTTTACGGAACACTCTGTAATAATTTACAGGGGAAGAGGATCTCTACATAAATAGGTATATAGAATATGTAGATGAACCAGAGTGTGTACACCTTGGACAAGCAACATTCTAACCATTACCCCAATTGAAAAAATTAAAACAACGAACTAGGAGTAATGAGACATAAACTTATGGGGGGTTTTCCTGGCACATTCCATTCAAATTTACAACCTAGGCAAACGACTTCCAGAACGGCTCTGCTGCCCTAGTACCCAGATTTGGGAATGGAGAAATGCTGCATCCTTGTGGCTGTTTCCCACCACAGCAGCTTTAAACCCACTGCAAAAGGTCACTAAATATTCACCAATTGCAGGTCTGTAAATGACACCTGCCCTCCAAAAAATAATGAGGTCGAAAATCGACCAAAAAATTCTAGAGTGCAACCTTCCAAAAAGAAAATTTGAAGAGGTATATTATACTCACACTTTTGTTCTTTTTTCTTTTAACAGAAAAGAAAAAGGCGTGGAAAAATGATGAATTGTAGGAATTTTTACAGACATGTAAACCCAAATTACAAACACCTATCAGCTCACACCAGTCAGAATGGCCATCAACAAATATGCTGCAAACAAGAAATGCTGACGTGATTGTGGAGAAGTGCGTACCCTCGATTCTAAGGGGGACGTGGTAAGAGCCACTAATGACAGCACAATTGAGGTGCCTTGAAAAGGTAAACGTTGAGCTACCATACCAGTCAATCAATCATAACCACTGCTGGGTCTATCACCTGAGAAAATGAAAATCAAAAATCACAGGCTGGCAATCCTGCCCTCCAGCAATATTTACCATAGGCAACACTTGGAAGCAAGGAAAATGTCCATCAACAGAGGAATGCACCAAGAAGAAGTGGTCCATGTACACAATGGAATATT
Source organism: Balaenoptera borealis (assembly GCF_965194805.1). Lineage (NCBI taxonomy): Eukaryota > Metazoa > Chordata > Mammalia > Artiodactyla > Balaenopteridae > Balaenoptera > Balaenoptera borealis. The sequence continues at coordinate 91,902,503 of NC_138873.1, forward strand.
AGCCATGGAAAACACTGAAGCGCTGCTCTTTGAGGCACCACAGATGAGCCTGGAGATAATCACAAAACATGAAGTAGGTCGGAAAGCAAAAGACCTATAGCCTATATAATCACTTATGGCCTTATCTAATAACTGACACAGATGAACATATTTCCAAAGAGAAAGACACTCACAGGCTTAGAAAACAAAACAAACTATGCTCATCTAAAAGGAAAGGAGGGGGGAAATTGAGAAATGAGGATTAGTGTTACTATACATATACAAATACATATTATATACATGTATCAAAAAGACCGAACATATAGCAAGGGAGGTCGATGGAACACTGTAATATTTTACATGGGAAGAGCATCTGTACATTAATAGACATACATAATGTACAAATGGACCATATGGTGTACACCCAGGACAAACAATATTCTAAACTTTACCCAGATTAAAAAAATTTTAAAAACCAAGAAGAAGTAATGAGACATAAACTTATGGGGATTTCTCCTGGCAAATTCCATTCTAATTTATAACCTAGGACAATGACTTCCAGAAGGGCTCTGCTGCCCTAGTACCCAGATTGGGGAATGGAGAAAAGCTACCTCCTTGTGGACGTTTCCCACAACAGCAGCTTTGAACCCACTGCAAAAGGTCACTAAATTTTCACCAACTTGCAGTTCTGTAAATGACACCTGCCCTCCAAAAAATTTCTGGGGTCAAAAATCGACCAAAAAATTCAAAAGAGGGCAACCTTCGAAGAAGTCAATTTCAAGAGCTCTATTATACTTACGGTTTTTTTCTTTTAAGAGAAAAGAAAAAGGCGTAGGAATATGATGAATTTAAAAATTTTAATGTCATGCATACCCATATTACAAAAACCTATCAGCTCACAGCAATCAGAATGGCCATTAGGAAAAATGCTGCCAAAAATAAACGGTGAAGGGAGTGTGGAGAAATGCGTACCCTCGGTTGTAAGGGGGGGCATGTAAAGAGCCACTAATGAAAACACAACGTAGGTGCTTTGAAAAGGGAAACATTGAGCTACCAGTCAATCAATCACAACCACTGCTTGGCCTATCACCTGAGAAAATGAGAATCAAAAATCACAGGCTGGCAAACCTGTACGCCAGCAATATTTACCATAGCCAGCACTTGGAAGCAATGAAAATGTCCATCAACCGAGGAATGCACCAAGAAGAAGTGGTCCACGTACACAATGGAATATTACTCTAATAATAAATATAAATTAAATTAAAAACAAACAAAAGCAAGGAGACATCAACATTTGTGGGTTTATCCGGGCACATTGCACTCTAATTTATAACCGAAGAACACCACTGGCCGGTAGGTCTGTTTCCCTAGTACCAGCATGGGGAACGTAGAAAGGCTGCCGCTCTCTGGCCATTACCTGCAAAAGCAGGTTTAAAGCCTGAGCTAATGGTCACTTCATATGAACAAGTACTTCAGGGCTGTAAATGAAACCTGCCCTCAAAATGTCTTGAGGGAGATAATGGCCAAACTATTTCAAATGGTGACACATACTTTAAGAAAACACTTTGAAGAAATAAGCTCTAATCACAGCTGGAAAAATTAAAAGGACATGTCTTAAAGCTCAATTTCAACACATTATGAGACACATGCAAATTCAACCACAAAGAGGTATCAGCTCACACCACTCAGAATAACCATCAGCAAAAACTACAAAGAATAAATGCTGAAGGTGCTGGGAAGAAATACATACCCTCCACTTTAAGTGGGACGTAACCTGGAAAGAGCCACTAAGGAGAACAGAATAGAGGTGCCTTTAAAAGGTAACCATTGAGCTACCATATGATCTAGCAGACCTATGCCTAGACCTATAAACGAAGAAGAGAGAATTGGAAGGACACAGGCACGCAAATCTACATTGCATAGTATTACAATAGCCAAGATATGGAAGTAACCAAAAAGTCCACCGACAGATGGGTGGACAAAGAAGTACTGCTACCTGTACAGATGGAATAAGAGCTAGTGAAAAAATGAAACAATGCCATTTGCAGCACCATAGATGAGTCTAGAAGTAATCACGCAACTTGGAGTAAGTGAGAAAGCGAAAGACACATATCCTATCATATCACATATAGGTGTTACCTAAAAAATGATACAAACAAAGATATTTCCACAGAGAAACACTATCATAGATTCATTAAAAAAACTTATGGTTCACCAAATGGAAAGGTGTGAGGATTGGATACATTACCATATTGAGGTTAACAGAGAGATACAAACACATGTGAAATATATAATCACCAAAGACCTACGCAATACCAAGAGAAGACTACTCAACATTGTGTCATAACCTACATGGGAAAAGGATCCGAAGAATAGATATATGCATATGTGTGAAAGAACCACATCTTGCACACCTAGAACAAACAAAACATTGTAATCAAGTTTGCTGTGATAAAAAATAAAAATTAAGTTCAAAATACCAACAAGAAGTAATGAGACATAAACTTAAAGGGCTTTTTCCTCGCACATTCCATTCTAATTTACAACCTAGAACACCACTTCCAGTAAGGCTCTGTTGCCCTAGAAACCAGATTTGGTAAAGGAGAAATGCTGCCGCCTTGTGGCCGATTCCCGCAAGAGCAGCTTTTAACCCACAGCTAATGGTCACTTACCATTCACAAGGACTCAGGGCTGTAAAGGACACCTGCCCTCAAAATTGTGCTGAGGTAGGGAATGGATACAAAAAATTCAAAACAGGCCAAATTTTCAAGAAGATAGTATGAAGAGGTAAGTTTTACTCACTCTCTTTTTAAAGAAAGGAAAATGGATAAAAGCTCCACCTCAGGAAGTATTAGACTCATGCAATCTAATCTACAAAAAGTTTTCAACTCACACCAGTCGACTGACCATTGGCAAAAAGTCTACAAACAATAAATGCTGAAGAGGTTTTAGAGAACTGTGTACCCTCTAGCTGCTGGTGAGATGCAAAAGGGTTAAACGCTAATAATGAGAACAGAAAGGAGCTGCGTTGAAAAGGAAAAATTGAGGTACCATTCAATCCAGCAGGCGCACCAATGGGCCTCTCACCTGAGAAGACCAGAATGAAGAAGACCCGGGCTGCAAAAGCTGCACTGCAGCCTTATTCACCATAGACAAGACAGTGAAGCAACCAAAATGTCCATCAACAGATGAAAGGATAAAGAAGAAGTGGTCCATGTACACAATGAATACTAGCCATGGAAAACAATGAAACACTGCTCTTTGAGGCACCATAGATGATCTTGGAGATAATCACAGAACATGAGGTAAGTCGGAAAGCAAAAGTCCTATATCCTATGATATCACTTATAGGCGTTATCTAATAACTGACACAAATGAACATATTTCCACAGAGAAAGTCAATCACAGACTTATTAAAAAAAAACTATGCTTATCTAAAAGGAAAGGTGGGGGGAATGGATAAATGAAGATTAGCGTTACCATATGTATACAAATACATATTATATACATATATCAAAAAGACCGACCATATAGCAAGGAAGGTTTACGGAACACTCTGTAATAATTTACAGGGGAAGAGGATCTCTACATAAATAGGTATATAGAATATGTAGATGAACCAGAGTGTGTACACCTTGGACAAGCAACATTCTAACCATTACCCCAATTGAAAAAATTAAAACAACGAACTAGGAGTAATGAGACATAAACTTATGGGGGGTTTTCCTGGCACATTCCATTCAAATTTACAACCTAGGCAAACGACTTCCAGAACGGCTCTGCTGCCCTAGTACCCAGATTTGGGAATGGAGAAATGCTGCATCCTTGTGGCTGTTTCCCACCACAGCAGCTTTAAACCCACTGCAAAAGGTCACTAAATATTCACCAATTGCAGGTCTGTAAATGACACCTGCCCTCCAAAAAATAATGAGGTCGAAAATCGACCAAAAAATTCTAGAGTGCAACCTTCCAAAAAGAAAATTTGAAGAGGTATATTATACTCACACTTTTGTTCTTTTTTCTTTTAACAGAAAAGAAAAAGGCGTGGAAAAATGATGAATTGTAGGAATTTTTACAGACATGTAAACCCAAATTACAAACACCTATCAGCTCACACCAGTCAGAATGGCCATCAACAAATATGCTGCAAACAAGAAATGCTGACGTGATTGTGGAGAAGTGCGTACCCTCGATTCTAAGGGGGACGTGGTAAGAGCCACTAATGACAGCACAATTGAGGTGCCTTGAAAAGGTAAACGTTGAGCTACCATACCAGTCAATCAATCATAACCACTGCTGGGTCTATCACCTGAGAAAATGAAAATCAAAAATCACAGGCTGGCAATCCTGCCCTCCAGCAATATTTACCATAGGCAACACTTGGAAGCAAGGAAAATGTCCATCAACAGAGGAATGCACCAAGAAGAAGTGGTCCATGTACACAATGGAATATTAGCCATGGAAAACACTGAAGCGCTGCTCTTTGAGGCACCACAGATGAGCCTGGAGATAATCACAAAACATGAAGTAGGTCGGAAAGCAAAAGACCTATAGCCTATATTATCACTTATGGCCTTATCTAATAACTGACACAGATGAACATATTTCCAAAGAGAAAGACACTCACAGGCTTAGAAAACAAAACAAACTATGCTCATCTAAAAGGAAAGGAGGGGGGAAATTGAGAAATGAGGATTAGTGTTACTATACATATACAAATACATATTATATACATGTATCAAAAAGACCGAACATATAGCAAGGGAGGTCGATGGAACACTGTAATATTTTACATGGGAAGAGCATCTGTACATTAATAGACATACATAATGTACAAATGGACCATATGGTGTACACCCAGGACAAACAATATTCTAAACTTTACCCAGATTAAAAAAATTTTAAAAACCAAGAAGAAGTAATGAGACATAAACTTATGGGGATTTCTCCTGGCAAATTCCATTCTAATTTATAACCTAGGACAATGACTTCCAGAAGGGCTCTGCTGCCCTAGTACCCAGATTGGGGAATGGAGAAAAGCTACCTCCTTGTGGACGTTTCCCACAACAGCAGCTTTGAACCCACTGCAAAAGGTCACTAAATTTTCACCAACTTGCAGTTCTGTAAATGACACCTGCCCTCCAAAAAATTTCTGGGGTCAAAAATCGACCAAAAGAGGGCAACCTTCGAAGAAGTCAATTTCAAGAGCTCTATTATACTTACGGTTTTTTTCTTTTAAGAGAAAAGAAAAAGGCGTAGGAATATGATGAATTTAAAAATTTTAATGTCATGCATACCCATATTACAAAAACCTATCAGCTCACAGCAATCAGAATGGCCATTAGGAAAAATGCTGCCAAAAATAAACGGTGAAGGGAGTGTGGAGAAATGCGTACCCTCGGTTGTAAGGGGGGGCATGTAAAGAGCCACTAATGAAAACACAACGTAGGTGCTTTGAAAAGGGAAACATTGAGCTACCAGTCAATCAATCACAACCACTGCTTGGCCTATCACCTGAGAAAATGAGAATCAAAAATCACAGGCTGGCAAACCTGTACGCCAGCAATATTTACCATAGCCAGCACTTGGAAGCAATGAAAATGTCCATCAACCGAGGAATGCACCAAGAAGAAGTGGTCCACGTACACAATGGAATATTACTCTAATAATAAATATAAATTAAATTAAAAACAAACAAAAGCAAGGAGACATCAACATTTGTGGGTTTATCCGGGCACATTGCACTCTAATTTATAACCGAAGAACACCACTGGCCGGTAGGTCTGTTTCCCTAGTACCAGCATGGGGAACGTAGAAAGGCTGCCGCTCTCTGGCCATTACCTGCAAAAGCAGGTTTAAAGCCTGAGCTAATGGTCACTTCATATGAACAAGTACTTCAGGGCTGTAAATGAAACCTGCCCTCAAAATGTCTTGAGGGAGATAATGGCCAAACTATTTCAAATGGTGACACATCCTTTAAGAAAACACTTTGAAGAAATAAGCTCTAATCACAGCTGGAAAAATTAAAAGGACATGTCTTAAAGCTCAATTTCAACACATTATGAGACACATGCAAATTCAACCACAAAGAGGTATCAGCTCACACCACTCAGAATAACCATCAGCAAAAACTACAAAGAATAAATGCTGAAGGTGCTGGGAAGAAATACATACCCTCCACTTTAAGTGGGACGTAACCTGGAAAGAGCCACTAAGGAGAACAGAATAGAGGTGCCTTTAAAAGGTAACCATTGAGCTACCATATGATCTAGCAGACCTATGCCTAGACCTATAAACGAAGAAGAGAGAATTGGAAGGACACAGGCACGCAAATCTACATTGCATAGTATTACAATAGCCAAGATATGGAAGTAACCAAAAAGTCCACCGACAGATGGGTGGACAAAGAAGTACTGCTACCTGTACAGATGGAATAAGAGCTAGTGAAAAAATGAAACAATGCCATTTGCAGCACCATAGATGAGTCTAGAAGTAATCACGCAACTTGGAGTAAGTGAGAAAGCGAAAGACACATATCCTATCATATCACATATAGGTGTTACCTAAAAAATGATACAAACAAAGATATTTCCACAGAGAAACACTATCATAGATTCATTAAAAAAACTTATGGTTCACCAAATGGAAAGGTGTGAGGATTGGATACATTACCATATTGAGGTTAACAGAGAGATACAAACACATGTGAAATATATAATCACCAAAGACCTACGCAATACCAAGAGAAGACTACTCAACATTGTGTCATAACCTACATGGGAAAAGGATCCGAAGAATAGATATATGCATATGTGTGAAAGAACCACATCTTGCACACCTAGAACAAACAAAACATTGTAATCAAGTTTGCTGTGATAAGAAATAAAAATTAAGTTCAAAATACCAACAAGAAGTAATGAGACATAAACTTAAAGGGCTTTTTCCTCGCACATTCCATTCTAATTTACAACCTAGAACACCACTTCCAGTAAGGCTCTGTTGCCCTAGAAACCAGATTTGGTAAAGGAGAAATGCTGCCGCCTTGTGGCCGATTCCCGCAAGAGCAGCTTTTAACCCACAGCTAATGGTCACTTACCATTCACAAGGACTCAGGGCTGTAAAGGACACCTGCCCTCAAAATTGTGCTGAGGTAGGGAATGGATACAAAAAATTCAAAACAGGCCAAATTTTCAAGAAGATAGTATGAAGAGGTAAGTTTTACTCACTCTCTTTTTAAAGAAAGGAAAATGGATAAAAGCTCCACCTCAGGAAGTATTAGACTCATGCAATCTAATCTACAAAAAGTTTTCAACTCACACCAGTCGACTGACCATTGGCAAAAAGTCTACAAACAATAAATGCTGAAGAGGTTTTAGAGAACTGTGTACCCTCTAGCTGCTGGTGAGATGCAAAAGGGTTAAACGCTAATAATGAGAACAGAAAGGAGCTGCGTTGAAAAGGAAAAATTGAGGTACCATTCAATCCAGCAGGCGCACCAATGGGCCTCTCACCTGAGAAGACCAGAATGAAGAAGACCCGGGCTGCAAAAGCTGCACTGCAGCCTTATTCACCATAGACAAGACAGTGAAGCAACCAAAATGTCCATCAACAGATGAAAGGATAAAGAAGAAGTGGTCCATGTACACAATGAATACTAGCCATGGAAAACAATGAAACACTGCTCTTTGAGGCACCATAGATGATCTTGGAGATAATCACAGAACATGAGGTAAGTCGGAAAGCAAAAGTCCTATATCCTATGATATCACTTATAGGCGTTATCTAATAACTGACACAAATGAACATATTTCCACAGAGAAAGTCAATCACAGACTTATTAAAAAAAAACTATGCTTATCTAAAAGGAAAGGTGGGGGGAATGGATAAATGAAGATTAGCGTTACCATATGTATACAAATACATATTATATACATATATCAAAAAGACCGACCATATAGCAAGGAAGGTTTACGGAACACTCTGTAATAATTTACAGGGGAAGAGGATCTCTACATAAATAGGTATATAGAATATGTAGATGAACCAGAGTGTGTACACCTTGGACAAGCAACATTCTAACCATTACCCCAATTGAAAAAATTAAAACAACGAACTAGGAGTAATGAGACATAAACTTATGGGGGGTTTTCCTGGCACATTCCATTCAAATTTACAACCTAGGCAAACGACTTCCAGAACGGCTCTGCTGCCCTAGTACCCAGATTTGGGAATGGAGAAATGCTGCATCCTTGTGGCTGTTTCCCACCACAGCAGCTTTAAACCCACTGCAAAAGGTCACTAAATATTCACCAATTGCAGGTCTGTAAATGACACCTGCCCTCCAAAAAATACTGAGGTCGAAAATCGACCAAAAAATTCTAGAGTGCAACCTTCCAAAAAGAAAATTTGAAGAGGTATATTATACTCACACTTTTGTTCTTTTTTCTTTTAACAGAAAAGAAAAAGGCGTGGAAAAATGATGAATTGTAGGAATTTTTACAGACATGTAAACCCAAATTACAAACACCTATCAGCTCACACCAGTCAGAATGGCCATCAACAAATATGCTGCAAACAAGAAATGCTGACGTGATTGTGGAGAAGTGCGTACCCTCGATTCTAAGGGGGACGTGGTAAGAGCCACTAATGACAGCACAATTGAGGTGCCTTGAAAAGGTAAACGTTGAGCTACCATACCAGTCAATCAATCATAACCACTGCTGGGTCTATCACCTGAGAAAATGAAAATCAAAAATCACAGGCTGGCAATCCTGCCCTCCAGCAATATTTACCATAGGCAACACTTGGAAGCAAGGAAAATGTCCATCAACAGAGGAATGCACCAAGAAGAAGTGGTCCATGTACACAATGGAATATTAGCCATGGAAAACACTGAAGCGCTGCTCTTTGAGGCACCACAGATGAGCCTGGAGATAATCACAAAACATGAAGTAGGTCGGAAAGCAAAAGACCTATAGCCTATATTATCACTTATGGCCTTATCTAATAACTGACACAGATGAACATATTTCCAAAGAGAAAGACACTCACAGGCTTAGAAAACAAAACAAACTATGCTCATCTAAAAGGAAAGGAGGGGGGAAATTGAGAAATGAGGATTAGTGTTACTATACATATACAAATACATATTATATACATGTATCAAAAAGACCGAACATATAGCAAGGGAGGTCGATGGAACACTGTAATATTTTACATGGGAAGAGCATCTGTACATTAATAGACATACATAATGTACAAATGGACCATATGGTGTACACCCAGGACAAACAATATTCTAAACTTTACCCAGATTAAAAAAATTTTAAAAACCAAGAAGAAGTAATGAGACATAAACTTATGGGGATTTCTCCTGGCAAATTCCATTCTAATTTATAACCTAGGACAATGACTTCCAGAAGGGCTCTGCTGCCCTAGTACCCAGATTGGGGAATGGAGAAAAGCTACCTCCTTGTGGACGTTTCCCACAACAGCAGCTTTGAACCCACTGCAAAAGGTCACTAAATTTTCACCAACTTGCAGTTCTGTAAATGACACCTGCCCTCCAAAAAATTTCTGGGGTCAAAAATCGACCAAAAAATTCAAAAGAGGGCAACCTTCGAAGAAGTCAATTTCAAGAGCTCTATTATACTTACGGTTTTTTTCTTTTAAGAGAAAAGAAAAAGGCGTAGGAATATGATGAATTTAAAAATTTTAATGTCATGCATACCCATATTACAAAAACCTATCAGCTCACAGCAATCAGAATGGCCATTAGGAAAAATGCTGCCAAAAATAAACGGTGAAGGGAGTGTGGAGAAATGCGTACCCTCGGTTGTAAGGGGGGGCATGTAAAGAGCCACTAATGAAAACACAACGTAGGTGCTTTGAAAAGGGAAACATTGAGCTACCAGTCAATCAATCACAACCACTGCTTGGCCTATCACCTGAGAAAATGAGAATCAAAAATCACAGGCTGGCAAACCTGTACGCCAGCAATATTTACCATAGCCAGCACTTGGAAGCAATGAAAATGTCCATCAACCGAGGAATGCACCAAGAAGAAGTGGTCCACGTACACAATGGAATATTACTCTAATAATAAATATAAATTAAATTAAAAACAAACAAAAGCAAGGAGACATCAACATTTGTGGGTTTATCCGGGCACATTGCACTCTAATTTATAACCGAAGAACACCACTGGCCGGTAGGTCTGTTTCCCTAGTACCAGCATGGGGAACGTAGAAAGGCTGCCGCTCTCTGGCCATTACCTGCAAAAGCAGGTTTAAAGCCTGAGCTAATGGTCACTTCATATGAACAAGTACTTCAGGGCTGTAAATGAAACCTGCCCTCAAAATGTCTTGAGGGAGATAATGGCCAAACTATTTCAAATGGTGACACATCCTTTAAGAAAACACTTTGAAGAAATAAGCTCTAATCACAGCTGGAAAAATTAAAAGGACATGTCTTAAAGCTCAATTTCAACACATTATGAGACACATGCAAATTCAACCACAAAGAGGTATCAGCTCACACCACTCAGAATAACCATCAGCAAAAACTACAAAGAATAAATGCTGAAGGTGCTGGGAAGAAATACATACCCTCCACTTTAAGTGGGACGTAACCTGGAAAGAGCCACTAAGGAGAACAGAATAGAGGTGCCTTTAAAAGGTAACCATTGAGCTACCATATGATCTAGCAGACCTATGCCTAGACCTATAAACGAAGAAGAGAGAATTGGAAGGACACAGGCACGCAAATCTACATTGCATAGTATTACAATAGCCAAGATATGGAAGTAACCAAAAAGTCCACCGACAGATGGGTGGACAAAGAAGTACTGCTACCTGTACAGATGGAATAAGAGCTAGTGAAAAAATGAAACAATGCCATTTGCAGCACCATAGATGAGTCTAGAAGTAATCACGCAACTTGGAGTAAGTGAGAAAGCGAAAGACACATATCCTATCATATCACATATAGGTGTTACCTAAAAAATGATACAAACAAAGATATTTCCACAGAGAAACACTATCATAGATTCATTAAAAAAACTTATGGTTCACCAAATGGAAAGGTGTGAGGATTGGATACATTACCATATTGAGGTTAACAGAGAGATACAAACACATGTGAAATATATAATCACCAAAGACCTACGCAATACCAAGAGAAGACTACTCAACATTGTGTCATAACCTACATGGGAAAAGGATCCGAAGAATAGATATATGCATATGTGTGAAAGAAACACATCTTGCACACCTAGAACAAACAAAACATTGTAATCAAGTTTGCTGTGATAAGAAATAAAAATTAAGTTCAAAATACCAACAAGAAGTAATGAGACATAAACTTAAAGGGCTTTTTCCTCGCACATTCCATTCTAATTTACAACCTAGAACACCACTTCCAGTAAGGCTCTGTTGCCCTAGAAACCAGATTTGGTAAAGGAGAAATGCTGCCGCCTTGTGGCCGATTCCCGCAAGAGCAGCTTTTAACCCACAGCTAATGGTCACTTACCATTCACAAGGACTCAGGGCTGTAAAGGACACCTGCCCTCAAAATTGTGCTGAGGTAGGGAATGGATACAAAAAATTCAAAACAGGCCAAATTTTCAAGAAGATAGTATGAAGAGGTAAGTTTTACTCACTCTCTTTTTAAAGAAAGGAAAATGGATAAAAGCTCCACCTCAGGAAGTATTAGACTCATGCAATCTAATCTACAAAAAGTTTTCAACTCACACCAGTCGACTGACCATTGGCAAAAAGTCTACAAACAATAAATGCTGAAGAGGTTTTAGAGAACTGTGTACCCTCTAGCTGCTGGTGAGATGCAAAAGGGTTAAACGCTAATAATGAGAACAGAAAGGAGCTGCGTTGAAAAGGAAAAATTGAGGTACCATTCAATCCAGCAGGCGCACCAATGGGCCTCTCACCTGAGAAGACCAGAATGAAGAAGACCCGGGCTGCAAAAGCTGCACTGCAGCCTTATTCACCATAGACAAGACAGTGAAGCAACCAAAATGTCCATCAACAGATGAAAGGATAAAGAAGAAGTGGTCCATGTACACAATGAATACTAGCCATGGAAAACAATGAAACACTGCTCTTTGAGGCACCATAGATGATCTTGGAGATAATCACAGAACATGAGGTAAGTCGGAAAGCAAAAGTCCTATATCCTATGATATCACTTATAGGCGTTATCTAATAACTGACACAAATGAACATATTTCCACAGAGAAAGTCAATCACAGACTTATTAAAAAAAAACTATGCTTATCTAAAAGGAAAGGTGGGGGGAATGGATAAATGAAGATTAGCGTTACCATATGTATACAAATACATATTATATACATATATCAAAAAGACCGACCATATAGCAAGGAAGGTTTACGGAACACTCTGTAATAATTTACAGGGGAAGAGGATCTCTACATAAATAGGTATATAGAATATGTAGATGAACCAGAGTGTGTACACCTTGGACAAGCAACATTCTAACCATTACCCCAATTGAAAAAATTAAAACAACGAACTAGGAGTAATGAGACATAAACTTATGGGGGGTTTTCCTGGCACATTCCATTCAAATTTACAACCTAGGCAAACGACTTCCAGAACGGCTCTGCTGCCCTAGTACCCAGATTTGGGAATGGAGAAATGCTGCATCCTTGTGGCTGTTTCCCACCACAGCAGCTTTAAACCCACTGCAAAAGGTCACTAAATATTCACCAATTGCAGGTCTGTAAATGACACCTGCCCTCCAAAAAATACTGAGGTCGAAAATCGACCAAAAAATTCTAGAGTGCAACCTTCCAAAAAGAAAATTTGAAGAGGTATATTATACTCACACTTTTGTTCTTTTTTCTTTTAACAGAAAAGAAAAAGGCGTGGAAAAATGATGAATTGTAGGAATTTTTACAGACATGTAAACCCAAATTACAAACACCTATCAGCTCACACCAGTCAGAATGGCCATCAACAAATATGCTGCAAACAAGAAATGCTGACGTGATTGTGGAGAAGTGCGTACCCTCGATTCTAAGGGGGACGTGGTAAGAGCCACTAATGACAGCACAATTGAGGTGCCTTGAAAAGGTAAACGTTGAGCTACCATACCAGTCAATCAATCATAACCACTGCTGGGTCTATCACCTGAGAAAATGAAAATCAAAAATCACAGGCTGGCAATCCTGCCCTCCAGCAATATTTACCATAGGCAACACTTGGAAGCAAGGAAAATGTCCATCAACAGAGGAATGCACCAAGAAGAAGTGGTCCATGTACACAATGGAATATTAGCCATGGAAAACACTGAAGCGCTGCTCTTTGAGGCACCACAGATGAGCCTGGAGATAATCACAAAACATGAAGTAGGTCGGAAAGCAAAAGACCTATAGCCTATATAATCACTTATGGCCTTATCTAATAACTGACACAGATGAACATATTTCCAAAGAGAAAGACACTCACAGGCTTAGAAAACAAAACAAACTATGCTCATCTAAAAGGAAAGGAGGGGGGAAATTGAGAAATGAGGATTAGTGTTACTATACATATACAAATACATATTATATACATGTATCAAAAAGACCGAACATATAGCAAGGGAGGTCGATGGAACACTGTAATATTTTACATGGGAAGAGCATCTGTACATTAATAGACATACATAATGTACAAATGGACCATATGGTGTACACCCAGGACAAACAATATTCTAAACTTTACCCAGATTAAAAAAATTTTAAAAACCAAGAAGAAGTAATGAGACATAAACTTATGGGGATTTCTCCTGGCAAATTCCATTCTAATTTATAACCTAGGACAATGACTTCCAGAAGGGCTCTGCTGCCCTAGTACCCAGATTGGGGAATGGAGAAAAGCTACCTCCTTGTGGACGTTTCCCACAACAGCAGCTTTGAACCCACTGCAAAAGGTCACTAAATTTTCACCAACTTGCAGTTCTGTAAATGACACCTGCCCTCCAAAAAATTTCTGGGGTCAAAAATCGACCAAAAAATTCAAAAGAGGGCAACCTTCGAAGAAGTCAATTTCAAGAGCTCTATTATACTTACGGTTTTTTTCTTTTAAGAGAAAAGAAAAAGGCGTAGGAATATGATGAATTTAAAAATTTTAATGTCATGCATACCCATATTACAAAAACCTATCAGCTCACAGCAATCAGAATGGCCATTAGGAAAAATGCTGCCAAAAATAAACGGTGAAGGGAGTGTGGAGAAATGCGTACCCTCGGTTGTAAGGGGGGGCATGTAAAGAGCCACTAATGAAAACACAACGTAGGTGCTTTGAAAAGGGAAACATTGAGCTACCAGTCAATCAATCACAACCACTGCTTGGCCTATCACCTGAGAAAATGAGAATCAAAAATCACAGGCTGGCAAACCTGTACGCCAGCAATATTTACCATAGCCAGCACTTGGAAGCAATGAAAATGTCCATCAACCGAGGAATGCACCAAGAAGAAGTGGTCCACGTACACAATGGAATATTACTCTAATAATAAATATAAATTAAATTAAAAACAAACAAAAGCAAGGAGACATCAACATTTGTGGGTTTATCCGGGCACATTGCACTCTAATTTATAACCGAAGAACACCACTGGCCGGTAGGTCTGTTTCCCTAGTACCAGCATGGGGAACGTAGAAAGGCTGCCGCTCTCTGGCCATTACCTGCAAAAGCAGGTTTAAAGCCTGAGCTAATGGTCACTTCATATGAACAAGTACTTCAGGGCTGTAAATGAAACCTGCCCTCAAAATGTCTTGAGGGAGATAATGGCCAAACTATTTCAAATGGTGACACATCCTTTAAGAAAACACTTTGAAGAAATAAGCTCTAATCACAGCTGGAAAAATTAAAAGGACATGTCTTAAAGCTCAATTTCAACACATTATGAGACACATGCAAATTCAACCACAAAGAGGTATCAGCTCACACCACTCAGAATAACCATCAGCAAAAACTACAAAGAATAAATGCTGAAGGTGCTGGGAAGAAATACATACCCTCCACTTTAAGTGGGACGTAACCTGGAAAGAGCCACTAAGGAGAACAGAATAGAGGTGCCTTTAAAAGGTAACCATTGAGCTACCATATGATCTAGCAGACCTATGCCTAGACCTATAAACGAAGAAGAGAGAATTGGAAGGACACAGGCACGCAAATCTACATTGCATAGTATTACAATAGCCAAGATATGGAAGTAACCAAAAAGTCCACCGACAGATGGGTGGACAAAGAAGTACTGCTACCTGTACAGATGGAATAAGAGCTAGTGAAAAAATGAAACAATGCCATTTGCAGCACCATAGATGAGTCTAGAAGTAATCACGCAACTTGGAGTAAGTGAGAAAGCGAAAGACACATATCCTATCATATCACATATAGGTGTTACCTAAAAAATGATACAAAGATATTTCCACAGAGAAACACTATCATAGATTCATTAAAAAAACTTATGGTTCACCAAATGGAAAGGTGTGAGGATTGGATACATTACCATATTGAGGTTAACAGAGAGATACAAACACATGTGAAATATATAATCACCAAAGACCTACGCAATACCAAGAGAAGACTACTCAACATTGTGTCATAACCTACATGGGAAAAGGATCCGAAGAATAGATATATGCATATGTGTGAAAGAACCACATCTTGCACACCTAGAACAAACAAAACATTGTAATCAAGTTTGCTGTGATAAGAAATAAAAATTAAGTTCAAAATACCAACAAGAAGTAATGAGACATAAACTTAAAGGGCTTTTTCCTCGCACATTCCATTCTAATTTACAACCTAGAACACCACTTCCAGTAAGGCTCTGTTGCCCTAGAAACCAGATTTGGTAAAGGAGAAATGCTGCCGCCTTGTGGCCGATTCCCGCAAGAGCAGCTTTTAACCCACAGCTAATGGTCACTTACCATTCACAAGGACTCAGGGCTGTAAAGGACACCTGCCCTCAAAATTGTGCTGAGGTAGGGAATGGATACAAAAAATTCAAAACAGGCCAAATTTTCAAGAAGATAGTATGAAGAGGTAAGTTTTACTCACTCTCTTTTTAAAGAAAGGAAAATGGATAAAAGCTCCACCTCAGGAAGTATTAGACTCATGCAATCTAATCTACAAAAAGTTTTCAACTCACACCAGTCGACTGACCATTGGCAAAAAGTCTACAAACAATAAATGCTGAAGAGGTTTTAGAGAACTGTGTACCCTCTAGCTGCTGGTGAGATGCAAAAGGGTTAAACGCTAATAATGAGAACAGAAAGGAGCTGCGTTGAAAAGGAAAAATTGAGGTACCATTCAATCCAGCAGGCGCACCAATGGGCCTCTCACCTGAGAAGACCAGAATGAAGAAGACCCGGGCTGCAAAAGCTGCACTGCAGCCTTATTCACCATAGACAAGACAGTGAAGCAACCAAAATGTCCATCAACAGATGAAAGGATAAAGAAGAAGTGGTCCATGTACACAATGAATACTAGCCATGGAAAACAATGAAACACTGCTCTTTGAGGCACCATAGATGATCTTGGAGATAATCACAGAACATGAGGTAAGTCGGAAAGCAAAAGTCCTATATCCTATGATATCACTTATAGGCGTTATCTAATAACTGACACAAATGAACATATTTCCACAGAGAAAGTCAATCACAGACTTATTAAAAAAAAACTATGCTTATCTAAAAGGAAAGGTGGGGGGAATGGATAAATGAAGATTAGCGTTACCATATGTATACAAATACATATTATATACATATATCAAAAAGACCGACCATATAGCAAGGAAGGTTTACGGAACACTCTGTAATAATTTACAGGGGAAGAGGATCTCTACATAAATAGGTATATAGAATATGTAGATGAACCAGAGTGTGTACACCTTGGACAAGCAACATTCTAACCATTACCCCAATTGAAAAAATTAAAACAACGAACTAGGAGTAATGAGACATAAACTTATGGGGGGTTTTCCTGGCACATTCCATTCAAATTTACAACCTAGGCAAACGACTTCCAGAACGGCTCTGCTGCCCTAGTACCCAGATTTGGGAATGGAGAAATGCTGCATCCTTGTGGCTGTTTCCCACCACAGCAGCTTTAAACCCACTGCAAAAGGTCACTAAATATTCACCAATTGCAGGTCTGTAAATGACACCTGCCCTCCAAAAAATACTGAGGTCGAAAATCGACCAAAAAATTCTAGAGTGCAACCTTCCAAAAAGAAAATTTGAAGAGGTATATTATACTCACACTTTTGTTCTTTTTTCTTTTAACAGAAAAGAAAAAGGCGTGGAAAAATGATGAATTGTAGGAATTTTTACAGACATGTAAACCCAAATTACAAACACCTATCAGCTCACACCAGTCAGAATGGCCATCAACAAATATGCTGCAAACAAGAAATGCTGACGTGATTGTGGAGAAGTGCGTACCCTCGATTCTAAGGGGGACGTGGTAAGAGCCACTAATGACAGCACAATTGAGGTGCCTTGAAAAGGTAAACGTTGAGCTACCATACCAGTCAATCAATCATAACCACTGCTGGGTCTATCACCTGAGAAAATGAAAATCAAAAATCACAGGCTGGCAATCCTGCCCTCCAGCAATATTTACCATAGGCAACACTTGGAAGCAAGGAAAATGTCCATCAACAGAGGAATGCACCAAGAAGAAGTGGTCCATGTACACAATGGAATATTAGCCATGGAAAACACTGAAGCGCTGCTCTTTGAGGCACCACAGATGAGCCTGGAGATAATCACAAAACATGAAGTAGGTCGGAAAGCAAAAGACCTATAGCCTATATAATCACTTATGGCCTTATCTAATAACTGACACAGATGAACATATTTCCAAAGAGAAAGACACTCACAGGCTTAGAAAACAAAACAAACTATGCTCATCTAAAAGGAAAGGAGGGGGGAAATTGAGAAATGAGGATTAGTGTTACTATACATATACAAATACATATTATATACATGTATCAAAAAGACCGAACATATAGCAAGGGAGGTCGATGGAACACTGTAATATTTTACATGGGAAGAGCATCTGTACATTAATAGACATACATAATGTACAAATGGACCATATGGTGTACACCCAGGACAAACAATATTCTAAACTTTACCCAGATTAAAAAAATTTTAAAAACCAAGAAGAAGTAATGAGACATAAACTTATGGGGATTTCTCCTGGCAAATTCCATTCTAATTTATAACCTAGGACAATGACTTCCAGAAGGGCTCTGCTGCCCTAGTACCCAGATTGGGGAATGGAGAAAAGCTACCTCCTTGTGGACGTTTCCCACAACAGCAGCTTTGAACCCACTGCAAAAGGTCACTAAATTTTCACCAACTTGCAGTTCTGTAAATGACACCTGCCCTCCAAAAAATTTCTGGGGTCAAAAATCGACCAAAAAATTCAAAAGAGGGCAACCTTCGAAGAAGTCAATTTCAAGAGCTCTATTATACTTACGGTTTTTTTCTTTTAAGAGAAAAGAAAAAGGCGTAGGAATATGATGAATTTAAAAATTTTAATGTCATGCATACCCATATTACAAAAACCTATCAGCTCACAGCAATCAGAATGGCCATTAGGAAAAATGCTGCCAAAAATAAACGGTGAAGGGAGTGTGGAGAAATGCGTACCCTCGGTTGTAAGGGGGGGCATGTAAAGAGCCACTAATGAAAACACAACGTAGGTGCTTTGAAAAGGGAAACATTGAGCTACCAGTCAATCAATCACAACCACTGCTTGGCCTATCACCTGAGAAAATGAGAATCAAAAATCACAGGCTGGCAAACCTGTACGCCAGCAATATTTACCATAGCCAGCACTTGGAAGCAATGAAAATGTCCATCAACCGAGGAATGCACCAAGAAGAAGTGGTCCACGTACACAATGGAATATTACTCTAATAATAAATATAAATTAAATTAAAAACAAACAAAAGCAAGGAGACATCAACATTTGTGGGTTTATCCGGGCACATTGCACTCTAATTTATAACCGAAGAACACCACTGGCCGGTAGGTCTGTTTCCCTAGTACCAGCATGGGGAACGTAGAAAGGCTGCCGCTCTCTGGCCATTACCTGCAAAAGCAGGTTTAAAGCCTGAGCTAATGGTCACTTCATATGAACAAGTACTTCAGGGCTGTAAATGAAACCTGCCCTCAAAATGTCTTGAGGGAGATAATGGCCAAACTATTTCAAATGGTGACACATACTTTAAGAAAACACTTTGAAGAAATAAGCTCTAATCACAGCTGGAAAAATTAAAAGGACATGTCTTAAAGCTCAATTTCAACACATTATGAGACACATGCAAATTCAACCACAAAGAGGTATCAGCTCACACCACTCAGAATAACCATCAGCAAAAACTACAAAGAATAAATGCTGAAGGTGCTGGGAAGAAATACATACCCTCCACTTTAAGTGGGACGTAACCTGGAAAGAGCCACTAAGGAGAACAGAATAGAGGTGCCTTTAAAAGGTAACCATTGAGCTACCATATGATCTAGCAGACCTATGCCTAGACCTATAAACGAAGAAGAGAGAATTGGAAGGACACAGGCACGCAAATCTACATTGCATAGTATTACAATAGCCAAGATATGGAAGTAACCAAAAAGTCCACCGACAGATGGGTGGACAAAGAAGTACTGCTACCTGTACAGATGGAATAAGAGCTAGTGAAAAAATGAAACAATGCCATTTGCAGCACCATAGATGAGTCTAGAAGTAATCACGCAACTTGGAGTAAGTGAGAAAGCGAAAGACACATATCCTATCATATCACATATAGGTGTTACCTAAAAAATGATACAAACAAAGATATTTCCACAGAGAAACACTATCATAGATTCATTAAAAAAACTTATGGTTCACCAAATGGAAAGGTGTGAGGATTGGATACATTACCATATTGAGGTTAACAGAGAGATACAAACACATGTGAAATATATAATCACCAAAGACCTACGCAATACCAAGAGAAGACTACTCAACATTGTGTCATAACCTACATGGGAAAAGGATCCGAAGAATAGATATATGCATATGTGTGAAAGAACCACATCTTGCACACCTAGAACAAACAAAACATTGTAATCAAGTTTGCTGTGATAAGAAATAAAAATTAAGTTCAAAATACCAACAAGAAGTAATGAGACATAAACTTAAAGGGCTTTTTCCTCGCACATTCCATTCTAATTTACAACCTAGAACACCACTTCCAGTAAGGCTCTGTTGCCCTAGAAACCAGATTTGGTAAAGGAGAAATGCTGCCGCCTTGTGGCCGATTCCCGCAAGAGCAGCTTTTAACCCACAGCTAATGGTCACTTACCATTCACAAGGACTCAGGGCTGTAAAGGACACCTGCCCTCAAAATTGTGCTGAGGTAGGGAATGGATACAAAAAATTCAAAACAGGCCAAATTTTCAAGAAGATAGTATGAAGAGGTAAGTTTTACTCACTCTCTTTTTAAAGAAAGGAAAATGGATAAAAGCTCCACCTCAGGAAGTATTAGACTCATGCAATCTAATCTACAAAAAGTTTTCAACTCACACCAGTCGACTGACCATTGGCAAAAAGTCTACAAACAATAAATGCTGAAGAGGTTTTAGAGAACTGTGTACCCTCTAGCTGCTGGTGAGATGCAAAAGGGTTAAACGCTAATAATGAGAACAGAAAGGAGCTGCGTTGAAAAGGAAAAATTGAGGTACCATTCAATCCAGCAGGCGCACCAATGGGCCTCTCACCTGAGAAGACCAGAATGAAGAAGACCCGGGCTGCAAAAGCTGCACTGCAGCCTTATTCACCATAGACAAGACAGTGAAGCAACCAAAATGTCCATCAACAGATGAAAGGATAAAGAAGAAGTGGTCCATGTACACAATGAATACTAGCCATGGAAAACAATGAAACACTGCTCTTTGAGGCACCATAGATGATCTTGGAGATAATCACAGAACATGAGGTAAGTCGGAAAGCAAAAGTCCTATATCCTATGATATCACTTATAGGCGTTATCTAATAACTGACACAAATGAACATATTTCCACAGAGAAAGTCAATCACAGACTTATTAAAAAAAAACTATGCTTATCTAAAAGGAAAGGTGGGGGGAATGGATAAATGAAGATTAGCGTTACCATATGTATACAAATACATATTATATACATATATCAAAAAGACCGACCATATAGCAAGGAAGGTTTACGGAACACTCTGTAATAATTTACAGGGGAAGAGGATCTCTACATAAATAGGTATATAGAATATGTAGATGAACCAGAGTGTGTACACCTTGGACAAGCAACATTCTAACCATTACCCCAACTGAAAAAATTAAAACAACGAACTAGGAGTAATGAGACATAAACTTATGGGGGGTTTTCCTGGCACATTCCATTCAAATTTACAACCTAGGCAAACGACTTCCAGAACGGCTCTGCTGCCCTAGTACCCAGATTTGGGAATGGAGAAATGCTGCATCCTTGTGGCTGTTTCCCACCACAGCAGCTTTAAACCCACTGCAAAAGGTCACTAAATATTCACCAATTGCAGGTCTGTAAATGACACCTGCCCTCCAAAAAATACTGAGGTCGAAAATCGACCAAAAAATTCTAGAGTGCAACCTTCCAAAAAGAAAATTTGAAGAGGTATATTATACTCACACTTTTGTTCTTTTTTCTTTTAACAGAAAAGAAAAAGGCGTGGAAAAATGATGAATTGTAGGAATTTTTACAGACATGTAAACCCAAATTACAAACACCTATCAGCTCACACCAGTCAGAATGGCCATCAACAAATATGCTGCAAACAAGAAATGCTGACGTGATTGTGGAGAAGTGCGTACCCTCGATTCTAAGGGGGACGTGGTAAGAGCCACTAATGACAGCACAATTGAGGTGCCTTGAAAAGGTAAACGTTGAGCTACCATACCAGTCAATCAATCATAACCACTGCTGGGTCTATCACCTGAGAAAATGAAAATCAAAAATCACAGGCTGGCAATCCTGCCCTCCAGCAATATTTACCATAGGCAACACTTGGAAGCAAGGAAAATGTCCATCAACAGAGGAATGCACCAAGAAGAAGTGGTCCATGTACACAATGGAATATTAGCCATGGAAAACACTGAAGCGCTGCTCTTTGAGGCACCACAGATGAGCCTGGAGATAATCACAAAACATGAAGTAGGTCGGAAAGCAAAAGACCTATAGCCTATATTATCACTTATGGCATTATCTAATAACTGACACAGATGAACATATTTCCAAAGAGAAAGACACTCACAGGCTTAGAAAACAAAACAAACTATGCTCATCTAAAAGGAAAGGAGGGGGGAAATTGAGAAATGAGGATTAGTGTTACTATACATATACAAATACATATTATATACATGTATCAAAAAGACCGAACATATAGCAAGGGAGGTCGATGGAACACTGTAATATTTTACATGGGAAGAGGATCTGTACATTAATAGACATACATAATGTACAAAAGGACCAGATGGTGTACACCTAGGACAAACAATATTCTAAACTTTACCCAGATTAAAAAAAATTTAAAAACCAAGAAGAAGTAATGAGACATAAACTTATGGGGATTTCTCCTGGCAAATTCCATTCTAATTTATAACCTAGGACAATGACTTCCAGAAGGGCTCTGCTGCCCTAGTACCCAGATTGGGGAATGGAGAAAAGCTACCTCCTTGTGGACGTTTCCCACAACAGCAGCTTTGAACCCACTGCAAAAGGTCACTAAATTTTCACCAACTTGCAGTTCTGTAAATGACACCTGCCCTCCAAAAAATTTCTGGGGTCAAAAATCGACCAAAAAATTCAAAAGAGGGCAACCTTCGAAGAAGTCAATTTCAAGAGCTGTATTATACTTACGGTTTTTTTCTTTTAAGAGAAAAGAAAAAGGCGTAGGAATATGATGAATTTAAAAATTTTAATGTCATGCATACCCATATTACAAAAACCTATCAGCTCACAGCAATCAGAATGGCCATTAGGAAAAATGCTGCCAAAAATAAACGGTGAAGGAAGTGTGGAGAAATGCGTACCCTCGGTTGTAAGGGGGGGCATGTAAAGAGCCACTAATGAAAACACAACGTAGGTGCTTTGAAAAGGGAAACATTGAGCTACCAGTCAATCAATCACAACCACTGCTTGGCCTATCACCTGAGAAAATGAGAATCAAAAATCACAGGCTGGCAAACCTGTACGCCAGCAATATTTACCATAGCCAGCACTTGGAAGCAATGAAAATGTCCATCAACCGAGGAATGCACCAAGAAGAAGTGGTCCACGTACACAATGGATTATTACTCTAATAATAAATATAAATTAAATTAAAAACAAACAAAAGCAAGGAGACATCAACATTTGTGGGTTTATCCAGGCACACTGCACTCTAATTTATAACCGAAGAACACCACTGGCCGGTAGGTCTGTTTCCCTAGTACCAGCATGGGGAACGTAGAAAGGCTGCCGCTCTCTGGCCATTACCTGCAAAAGCAGGTTTAAAGCCTGAGCTAATGGTCACTTCATATGAACAAGTACTTCAGGGCTGTAAATGAAACCTGCCCTCAAAATGTCTTGAGGGAGATAATGGCCAAACTATTTCAAATGGTGACACATACTTTAAGAAAACACTTTGAAGAAATAAGCTCTAATCACAGCTGGAAAAATTAAAAGGACATGTCTTAAAGCTCAATTTCAACACATTATGAGACACATGCAAATTCAACCACAAAGAGGTATCAGCTCACACCACTCAGAATAACCATCAGCAAAAACTACAAAGAATAAATGCTGAAGGTGCTGGGAAGAAATACATACCCTCCACTTTAAGTGGGACGTAACCTGGAAAGAGCCACTAAGGAGAACAGAATAGAGGTGCCTTTAAAAGGTAACCATTGAGCTACCATATGATCTAGCAGACCTATGCCTAGACCTATAAACGAAGAAGAGAGAATTGGAAGGACACAGGCACGCAAATCTACATTGCATAGTATTACAATAGCCAAGATATGGAAGTAACCAAAAAGTCCACCGACAGATGGGTGGACAAAGAAGTACTGCTACCTGTACAGATGGAATAAGAGCTAGTGAAAAAATGAAACAATGCCATTTGCAGCACCATAGATGAGTCTAGAAGTAATCACGCAACTTGGAGTAAGTGAGAAAGCGAAAGACACATATCCTATCATATCACATATAGGTGTTACCTAAAAAATGATACAAACAAAGATATTTCCACAGAGAAACACTATCATAGATTCATTAAAAAAACTTATGGTTCACCAAATGGAAAGGTGTGAGGATTGGATACATTACCATATTGAGGTTAACAGAGAGATACAAACACATGTGAAATATATAATCACCAAAGACCTACGCAATACCAAGAGAAGACTACTCAACATTGTGTCATAACCTACATGGGAAAAGGATCCGAAGAATAGATATATGCATATGTGTGAAAGAACCACATCTTGCACACCTAGAACAAACAAAGCATTGTAATCAAGTTTGCTGTGATAAAAAATAAAAATTAAGTTCAAAATACCAACAAGAAGTAATGAGACATAAACTTAAAGGGCCTTTTCCTCGCACATTCCATTCTAATTTACAACCTAGAACACCACTTCCAGTAAGGCTCTGTTGCCCTAGAAACCAGATTTGGTAAAGGAGAAATGCTGCCGCCTTGTGGCCGATTCCCGCAAGAGCAGCTTTTAACCCACAGCTAATGGTCACTTACCATTCACAAGGACTCAGGGCTGTAAAGGACACCTGCCCTCAAAATTGTGCTGAGGTAGGGAATGGATACAAAAAATTCAAAACAGGCCAAATTTTCAAGAAGATAGTATGAAGAGGTAAGTTTTACTCACTCTCTTTTTAAAGAAAGGAAAATGGATAAAAGCTCCACCTCAGGAAGTATTAGACTCATGCAATCTAATCTACAAAAAGTTTTCAACTCACACCAGTCGACTGACCATTGGCAAAAAGTCTACAAACAATAAATGCTGAAGAGGTTTTAGAGAACTGTGTACCCTCTAGCTGCTGGTGAGATGCAAAAGGGTTAAACGCTAATAATGAGAACAGAAAGGAGCTGCGTTGAAAAGGAAAAATTGAGGTACCATTCAATCCAGCAGACGCACCAATGGGCCTCTCACCTGAGAAGACCAGAATGAAGAAGACCCGGGCTGCAAAAGCTGCACTGCAGCCTTATTCACCATAGCCAAGACAGTGAAGCAACCAAAATGTCCATCAACAGATGAAAGGATAAAGAAGAAGTGGTCCATGTACACAATGAATACTAGCCATGGAAAACAATGAAACACTGCTCTTTGAGGCACCATAGATGATCTTGGAGATAATCACAGAACATGAGGTAAGTCGGAAAGCAAAAGTCCTATATCCTATGATATCACTTATAGGCGTTATCTAATAACTGACACAAATGAACATATTTCCACAGAGAAAGTCAATCACAGACTTATTAAAAAAAAACTATGCTTATCTAAAAGGAAAGGTGGGGGGAATGGATAAATGAAGATTAGCGTTACCATATGTATACAAATACATATTATATACATATATCAAAAAGACCGACCATATAGCAAGGAAGGTTTACGGAACACTCTGTAATAATTTACAGGGGAAGAGGATCTCTACATAAATAGGTATATAGAATATGTAGATGAACCAGAGTGTGTACACCTTGGACAAGCAACATTCTAACCATTACCCCAATTGAAAAAATTAAAACAACGAACTAGGAGTAATGAGACATAAACTTATGGGGGGTTTTCCTGGCACATTCCATTCAAATTTACAACCTAGGCAAACGACTTCCAGAACGGCTCTGCTGCCCTAGTACCCAGATTTGGGAATGGAGAAATGCTGCATCCTTGTGGCCGTTTCCCACCACAGCAGCTTTAAACCCACTGCAAAAGGTCACTAAATATTCACCAATTGCAGGTCTGTAAATGACACCTGCCCTCCAAAAAATACTGAGGTCGAAAATCGACCAAAAAATTCTAGAGTGCAACCTTCCAAAAAGAAAATTTGAAGAGGTATATTATACTCACACTTTTGTTCTTTTTTCTTTTAACAGAAAAGAAAAAGGCGTGGAAAAATGATGAATTGTAGGAATTTTTACAGACATGTAAACCCAAATTACAAACACCTATCAGCTCACACCAGTCAGAATGGCCATCAACAAATATGCTGCAAACAAGAAATGCTGACGTGATTGTGGAGAAGTGCGTACCCTCGATTCTAAGGGGGACGTGGTAAGAGCCACTAATGAGAGCACAATTGAGGTGCCTTGAAAAGGTAAACGTTGAGCTACCATACCAGTCAATCAATCATAACCACTGCTGGGTCTATCACCTGAGAAAATGAAAATCACAAATCACAGGCTGGCAATCCTGCCCTCCAGCAATATTTACCATAGGCAACACTTGGAAGCAAGGAAAATGTCCATCAACAGAGGAATGCACCAAGAAGAAGTGGTCCATGTACACAATGGAATATTAGCCATGGAAAACACTGAAGCGCTGCTCTTTGAGGCACCACAGATGAGCCTGGAGATAATCACAAAACATGAAGTAGGTCGGAAAGCAAAAGACCTATAGCCTATATTATCACTTATGGCATTATCTAATAACTGACACAGATGAACATATTTCCAAAGAGAAAGACACTCACAGGCTTAGAAAACAAAACAAACTATGCTCATCTAAAAGGAAAGGAGGGGGGAAATTGAGAAATGAGGATTAGTGTTACTATACATATACAAATACATATTATATACATGTATCAAAAAGACCGAACATATAGCAAGGGAGGTCGATGGAACACTGTAATATTTTACATGGGAAGAGCATCTGTACATTAATAGACATACATAATGTACAAAAGGACCAGATGGTGTACACCTAGGACAAACAATATTCTAAACTTTACCCAGATTAAAAAAATTTTAAAAACCAAGATGAAGTAATGAGACATAAACTTATGGGGATTTCTCCTGGCAAATTCCATTCTAATTTATAACCTAGGACAATGACTTCCAGAAGGGCTCTGCTGCCCTAGTACCCAGATTGGGGAATGGAGAAAAGCTACCTCCTTGTGGACGTTTCCCACAACAGCAGCTTTGAACCCACTGCAAAAGGTCACTAAATTTTCACCAACTTGCAGTTCTGTAAATGACACCTGCCCTCCAAAAAATTTCTGGGGTCAAAAATCGACCAAAAAATTCAAAAGAGGGCAACCTTCGAAGAAGTCAATTTCAAGAGCTGTATTATACTTACGGTTTTTTTCTTTTAAGAGAAAAGAAAAAGGCGTAGGAATATGATGAATTTAAAAATTTTAATGTCATGCATACCCATATTACAAAAACCTATCAGCTCACAGCAATCAGAATGGCCATTAGGAAAAATGCTGCCAAAAATAAACGGTGAAGGGAGTGTGGAGAAATGCGTACCCTCGGTTGTAAGGGGGGGCATGTAAAGAGCCACTAATGAAAACACAACGTAGGTGCTTTGAAAAGGGAAACATTGAGCTACCAGTCAATCAATCACAACCACTGCTTGGCCTATCACCTGAGAAAATGAGAATGAAAAATCACAGGCTGGCAAACCTGTACGCCAGCAATATTTACCATAGCCAGCACTTGGAAGCAATGAAAATGTCCATCAACCGAGGAATGCACCAAGAAGAAGTGGTCCACGTACACAATGGAATATTACTCTAATAATAAATATAAATTAAATTAAAAACAAACAAAAGCAAGGAGACATCAACATTTGTGGGTTTATCCGGGCACACTGCACTCTAATTTATAACCGAAGAACACCACTGGCCGGTAGGTCTGTTTCCCTAGTACCAGCATGGGGAACGTAGAAAGGCTGCCGCTCTCTGGCCATTACCTGCAAAAGCAGGTTTAAAGCCTGAGCTAATGGTCACTTCATATGAACAAGTACTTCAGGGCTGTAAATGAAACCTGCCCTCAAAATGTCTTGAGGGAGATAATGGCCAAACTATTTCAAATGGTGACACATCCTTTAAGAAAACACTTTGAAGAAATAAGCTCTAATCACAGCTGGAAAAATTAAAAGGACATGTCTTAAAGCTCAATTTCAACACATTATGAGACACATGCAAATTCAACCACAAAGAGGTATCAGCTCACACCACTCAGAATAACCATCAGCAAAAACTACAAAGAATAAATGCTGAAGGTGCTGGGAAGAAATACATACCCTCCACTTTAAGTGGGACGTAACCTGGAAAGAGCCACTAAGGAGAACAGAATAGAGGTGCCTTTAAAAGGTAACCATTGAGCTACCATATGATCTAGCAGACCTATGCCTAGACCTATAAACGAAGAAGAGAGAATTGGAAGGACACAGGCACGCAAATCTACATTGCATAGTATTACAATAGCCAAGATATGGAAGTAACCAAAAAGTCCACCGACAGATGGGTGGACAAAGAAGTACTGCTACCTGTACAGATGGAATAAGAGCTAGTGAAAAAATGAAACAATGCCATTTGCAGCACCATAGATGAGTCTAGAAGTAATCACGCAACTTGGAGTAAGTGAGAAAGCGAAAGACACATATCCTATCATATCACATATAGGTGTTACCTAAAAAATGATACAAACAAAGATATTTCCACAGAGAAACACTATCATAGATTCATTAAAAAAACTTATGGTTCACCAAATGGAAAGGTGTGAGGATTGGATACATTACCATATTGAGGTTAACAGAGAGATACAAACACATGTGAAATATATAATCACCAAAGACCTACGCAATACCAAGAGAAGACTACTCAACATTGTGTCATAACCTACATGGGAAAAGGATCCGAAGAATAGATATATGCATATGTGTGAAAGAACCACATCTTGCACACCTAGAACAAACAAAACATTGTAATCAAGTTTGCTGTGATAAGAAATAAAAATTAAGTTCAAAATACCAACAAGAAGTAATGAGACATAAACTTAAAGGGCTTTTTCCTCGCACATTCCATTCTAATTTACAACCTAGAACACCACTTCCAGTAAGGCTCTGTTGCCCTAGAAACCAGATTTGGTAAAGGAGAAATGCTGCCGCCTTGTGGCCGATTCCCGCAAGAGCAGCTTTTAACCCACAGCTAATGGTCACTTACCATTCACAAGGACTCAGGGCTGTAAAGGACACCTGCCCTCAAAATTGTGCTGAGGTAGGGAATGGATACAAAAAATTCAAAACAGGCCAAATTTTCAAGAAGATAGTATGAAGAGGTAAGTTTTACTCACTCTCTTTTTAAAGAAAGGAAAATGGATAAAAGCTCCACCTCAGGAAGTATTAGACTCATGCAATCTAATCTACAAAAAGTTTTCAACTCACACCAGTCGACTGACCATTGGCAAAAAGTCTACAAACAATAAATGCTGAAGAGGTTTTAGAGAACTGTGTACCCTCTAGCTGCTGGTGAGATGCAAAAGGGTTAAACGCTAATAATGAGAACAGAAAGGAGCTGCGTTGAAAAGGAAAAATTGAGGTACCATTCAATCCAGCAGACGCACCAATGGGCCTCTCACCTGAGAAGACCAGAATGAAGAAGACCCGGGCTGCAAAAGCTGCACTGCAGCCTTATTCACCATAGCCAAGACAGTGAAGCAACCAAAATGTCCATCAACAGATGAAAGGATAAAGAAGAAGTGGTCCATGTACACAATGAATACTAGCCATGGAAAACAATGAAACACTGCTCTTTGAGGCACCATAGATGATCTTGGAGATAATCACAGAACATGAGGTAAGTCGGAAAGCAAAAGTCCTATATCCTATGATATCACTTATAGGCGTTATCTAATAACTGACACAAATGAACATATTTCCACAGAGAAAGTCAATCACAGACTTATTAAAAAAAAACTATGCTTATCTAAAAGGAAAGGTGGGGGGAATGGATAAATGAAGATTAGCGTTACCATATGTATACAAATACATATTATATACATATATCAAAAAGACCGACCATATAGCAAGGAAGGTTTACGGAACACTCTGTAATAATTTACAGGGGAAGAGGATCTCTACATAAATAGGTATATAGAATATGTAGATGAACCAGAGTGTGTACACCTTGGACAAGCAACATTCTAACCATTACCCCAATTGAAAAAATTAAAACAACGAACTAGGAGTAATGAGACATAAACTTATGGGGGGTTTTCCTGGCACATTCCATTCAAATTTACAACCTAGGCAAACGACTTCCAGAACGGCTCTGCTGCCCTAGTACCCAGATTTGGGAATGGAGAAATGCTGCATCCTTGTGGCCGTTTCCCACCACAGCAGCTTTAAACCCACTGCAAAAGGTCACTAAATATTCACCAATTGCAGGTCTGTAAATGACACCTGCCCTCCAAAAAATACTGAGGTCGAAAATCGACCAAAAAATTCTAGAGTGCAACCTTCCAAAAAGAAAATTTGAAGAGGTATATTATACTCACACTTTTGTTCTTTTTTCTTTTAACAGAAAAGAAAAAGGCGTGGAAAAATGATGAATTGTAGGAATTTTTACAGACATGTAAACCCAAATTACAAACACCTATCAGCTCACACCAGTCAGAATGGCCATCAACAAATATGCTGCAAACAAGAAATGCTGACGTGATTGTGGAGAAGTGCGTACCCTCGATTCTAAGGGGGACGTGGTAAGAGCCACTAATGAGAGCACAATTGAGGTGCCTTGAAAAGGTAAACGTTGAGCTACCATACCAGTCAATCAATCATAACCACTGCTGGGTCTATCACCTGAGAAAATGAAAATCACAAATCACAGGCTGGCAATCCTGCCCTCCAGCAATATTTACCATAGGCAACACTTGGAAGCAAGGAAAATGTCCATCAACAGAGGAATGCACCAAGAAGAAGTGGTCCATGTACACAATGGAATATTAGCCATGGAAAACACTGAAGCGCTGCTCTTTGAGGCACCACAGATGAGCCTGGAGATAATCACAAAACATGAAGTAGGTCGGAAAGCAAAAGACCTATAGCCTATATTATCACTTATGGCATTATCTAATAACTGACACAGATGAACATATTTCCAAAGAGAAAGACACTCACAGGCTTAGAAAACAAAACAAACTATGCTCATCTAAAAGGAAAGGAGGGGGGAAATTGAGAAATGAGGATTAGTGTTACTATACATATACAAATACATATTATATACATGTATCAAAAAGACCGAACATATAGCAAGGGAGGTCGATGGAACACTGTAATATTTTACATGGGAAGAGCATCTGTACATTAATAGACATACATAATGTACAAAAGGACCAGATGGTGTACACCTAGGACAAACAATATTCTAAACTTTACCCAGATTAAAAAAATTTTAAAAACCAAGATGAAGTAATGAGACATAAACTTATGGGGATTTCTCCTGGCAAATTCCATTCTAATTTATAACCTAGGACAATGACTTCCAGAAGGGCTCTGCTGCCCTAGTACCCAGATTGGGGAATGGAGAAAAGCTACCTCCTTGTGGACGTTTCCCACAACAGCAGCTTTGAACCCACTGCAAAAGGTCACTAAATTTTCACCAACTTGCAGTTCTGTAAATGACACCTGCCCTCCAAAAAATTTCTGGGGTCAAAAATCGACCAAAAAATTCAAAAGAGGGCAACCTTCGAAGAAGTCAATTTCAAGAGCTGTATTATACTTACGGTTTTTTTCTTTTAAGAGAAAAGAAAAAGGCGTAGGAATATGATGAATTTAAAAATTTTAATGTCATGCATACCCATATTACAAAAACCTATCAGCTCACAGCAATCAGAATGGCCATTAGGAAAAATGCTGCCAAAAATAAACGGTGAAGGGAGTGTGGAGAAATGCGTACCCTCGGTTGTAAGGGGGGGCATGTAAAGAGCCACTAATGAAAACACAACGTAGGTGCTTTGAAAAGGGAAACATTGAGCTACCAGTCAATCAATCACAACCACTGCTTGGCCTATCACCTGAGAAAATGAGAATGAAAAATCACAGGCTGGCAAACCTGTACGCCAGCAATATTTACCATAGCCAGCACTTGGAAGCAATGAAAATGTCCATCAACCGAGGAATGCACCAAGAAGAAGTGGTCCACGTACACAATGGAATATTACTCTAATAATAAATATAAATTAAATTAAAAACAAACAAAAGCAAGGAGACATCAACATTTGTGGGTTTATCCGGGCACACTGCACTCTAATTTATAACCGAAGAACACCACTGGCCGGTAGGTCTGTTTCCCTAGTACCAGCATGGGGAACGTAGAAAGGCTGCCGCTCTCTGGCCATTACCTGCAAAAGCAGGTTTAAAGCCTGAGCTAATGGTCACTTCATATGAACAAGTACTTCAGGGCTGTAAATGAAACCTGCCCTCAAAATGTCTTGAGGGAGATAATGGCCAAACTATTTCAAATGGTGACACATACTTTAAGAAAACACTTTGAAGAAATAAGCTCTAATCACAGCTGGAAAAATTAAAAGGACATGTCTTAAAGCTCAATTTCAACACATTATGAGACACATGCAAATTCAACCACAAAGAGGTATCAGCTCACACCACTCAGAATAACCATCAGCAAAAACTACAAAGAATAAATGCTGAAGGTGCTGGGAAGAAATACATACCCTCCACTTTAAGTGGGACGTAACCTGGAAAGAGCCACTAAGGAGAACAGAATAGAGGTGCCTTTAAAAGGTAACCATTGAGCTACCATATGATCTAGCAGACCTATGCCTAGACCTATAAACGAAGAAGAGAGAATTGGAAGGACACAGGCACGCAAATCTACATTGCATAGTATTACAATAGCCAAGATATGGAAGTAACCAAAAAGTCCACCGACAGATGGGTGGACAAAGAAGTACTGCTACCTGTACAGATGGAATAAGAGCTAGTGAAAAAATGAAACAATGCCATTTGCAGCACCATAGATGAGTCTAGAAGTAATCACGCAACTTGGAGTAAGTGAGAAAGCGAAAGACACATATCCTATCATATCACATATAGGTGTTACCTAAAAAATGATACAAACAAAGATATTTCCACAGAGAAACACTATCATAGATTCATTAAAAAAACTTATGGTTCACCAAATGGAAAGGTGTGAGGATTGGATACATTACCATATTGAGGTTAACAGAGAGATACAAACACATGTGAAATATATAATCACCAAAGACCTACGCAATACCAAGAGAAGACTACTCAACATTGTGTCATAACCTACATGGGAAAAGGATCCGAAGAATAGATATATGCATATGTGTGAAAGAACCACATCTTGCACACCTAGAACAAACAAAACATTGTAATCAAGTTTGCTGTGATAAGAAATAAAAATTAAGTTCAAAATACCAACAAGAAGTAATGAGACATAAACTTAAAGGGCTTTTTCCTCGCACATTCCATTCTAATTTACAACCTAGAACACCACTTCCAGTAAGGCTCTGTTGCCCTAGAAACCAGATTTGGTAAAGGAGAAATGCTGCCGCCTTGTGGCCGATTCCCGCAAGAGCAGCTTTTAACCCACAGCTAATGGTCACTTACCATTCACAAGGACTCAGGGCTGTAAAGGACACCTGCCCTCAAAATTGTGCTGAGGTAGGGAATGGATACAAAAAATTCAAAACAGGCCAAATTTTCAAGAAGATAGTATGAAGAGGTAAGTTTTACTCACTCTCTTTTTAAAGAAAGGAAAATGGATAAAAGCTCCACCTCAGGAAGTATTAGACTCATGCAATCTAATCTACAAAAAGTTTTCAACTCACACCAGTCGACTGACCATTGGCAAAAAGTCTACAAACAATAAATGCTGAAGAGGTTTTAGAGAACTGTGTACCCTCTAGCTGCTGGTGAGATGCAAAAGGGTTAAACGCTAATAATGAGAACAGAAAGGAGCTGCGTTGAAAAGGAAAAATTGAGGTACCATTCAATCCAGCAGGCGCACCAATGGGCCTCTCACCTGAGAAGACCAGAATGAAGAAGACCCGGGCTGCAAAAGCTGCACTGCAGCCTTATTCACCATAGACAAGACAGTGAAGCAACCAAAATGTCCATCAACAGATGAAAGGATAAAGAAGAAGTGGTCCATGTACACAATGAATACTAGCCATGGAAAACAATGAAACACTGCTCTTTGAGGCACCATAGATGATCTTGGAGATAATCACAGAACATGAGGTAAGTCGGAAAGCAAAAGTCCTATATCCTATGATATCACTTATAGGCGTTATCTAATAACTGACACAAATGAACATATTTCCACAGAGAAAGTCAATCACAGACTTATTAAAAAAAAACTATGCTTATCTAAAAGGAAAGGTGGGGGGAATGGATAAATGAAGATTAGCGTTACCATATGTATACAAATACATATTATATACATATATCAAAAAGACCGACCATATAGCAAGGAAGGTTTACGGAACACTCTGTAATAATTTACAGGGGAAGAGGATCTCTACATAAATAGGTATATAGAATATGTAGATGAACCAGAGTGTGTACACCTTGGACAAGCAACATTCTAACCATTACCCCAATTGAAAAAATTAAAACAACGAACTAGGAGTAATGAGACATAAACTTATGGGGGGTTTTCCTGGCACATTCCATTCAAATTTACAACCTAGGCAAACGACTTCCAGAACGGCTCTGCTGCCCTAGTACCCAGATTTGGGAATGGAGAAATGCTGCATCCTTGTGGCCGTTTCCCACCACAGCAGCTTTAAACCCACTGCAAAAGGTCACTAAATATTCACCAATTGCAGGTCTGTAAATGACACCTGCCCTCCAAAAAATAATGAGGTCGAAAATCGACCAAAAAATTCTAGAGTGCAACCTTCCAAAAAGAAAATTTGAAGAGGTATATTATACTCACACTTTTGTTCTTTTTTCTTTTAACAGAAAAGAAAAAGGCGTGGAAAAATGATGAATTGTAGGAATTTTTACAGACATGTAAACCCAAATTACAAACACCTATCAGCTCACACCAGTCAGAATGGCCATCAACAAATATGCTGCAAACAAGAAATGCTGACGTGATTGTGGAGAAGTGCGTACCCTCGATTCTAAGGGGGACGTGGTAAGAGCCACTAATGACAGCACAATTGAGGTGCCTTGAAAAGGTAAACGTTGAGCTACCATACCAGTCAATCAATCATAACCACTGCTGGGTCTATCACCTGAGAAAATGAAAATCACAAATCACAGGCTGGCAATCCTGCCCTCCAGCAATATTTACCATAGGCAACACTTGGAAGCAAGGAAAATGTCCATCAACAGAGGAATGCACCAAGAAGAAGTGGTCCATGTACACAATGGAATATTAGCCATGGAAAACACTGAAGCGCTGCTCTTTGAGGCACCACAGATGAGCCTGGAGATAATCACAAAACATGAAGTAGGTCGGAAAGCAAAAGACCTATAGCCTATATTATCACTTATGGCATTATCTAATAACTGACACAGATGAACATATTTCCAAAGAGAAAGACACTCACAGGCTTAGAAAACAAAACAAACTATGCTCATCTAAAAGGAAAGGAGGGGGGAAATTGAGAAATGAGGATTAGTGTTACTATACATATACAAATACATATTATATACATGTATCAAAAAGACCGAACATATAGCAAGGGAGGTCGATGGAACACTGTAATATTTTACATGGGAAGAGGATCTGTACATTAATAGACATACATAATGTACAAAAGGACCAGATGGTGTACACCTAGGACAAACAATATTCTAAACTTTACCCAGATTAAAAAAATTTTAAAAACCAAGATGAAGTAATGAGACATAAACTTATGGGGATTTCTCCTGGCAAATTCCATTCTAATTTATAACCTAGGACAATGACTTCCAGAAGGGCTCTGCTGCCCTAGTACCCAGATTGGGGAATGGAGAAAAGCTACCTCCTTGTGGACGTTTCCCACAACAGCAGCTTTGAACCCACTGCAAAAGGTCACTAAATTTTCACCAACTTGCAGTTCTGTAAATGACACC
This sequence comes from Balaenoptera borealis, assembly GCF_965194805.1. Classification (NCBI taxonomy): domain Eukaryota; kingdom Metazoa; phylum Chordata; class Mammalia; order Artiodactyla; family Balaenopteridae; genus Balaenoptera; species Balaenoptera borealis. Next base: position 91,938,635 of record NC_138873.1, read on the forward strand.
TGCCCTCCAAAAAATTTCTGGGGTCAAAAATCGACCAAAAAATTCAAAAGAGGGCAACCTTCGAAGAAGTCAATTTCAAGAGCTCTATTATACTTACGGTTTTTTTCTTTTAAGAGAAAAGAAAAAGGCGTAGGAATATGATGAATTTAAAAATTTTAATGTCATGCATACCCATATTACAAAAACCTATCAGCTCACAGCAATCAGAATGGCCATTAGGAAAAATGCTGCCAAAAATAAACGGTGAAGGGAGTGTGGAGAAATGCGTACCCTCGGTTGTAAGGGGGGGCATGTAAAGAGCCACTAATGAAAACACAACGTAGGTGCTTTGAAAAGGGAAACATTGAGCTACCAGTCAATCAATCACAACCACTGCTTGGCCTATCACCTGAGAAAATGAGAATGAAAAATCACAGGCTGGTAAACCTGTACGCCAGCAATATTTACCATAGCCAGCACTTGGAAGCAATGAAAATGTCCATCAACCGAGGAATGCACCAAGAAGAAGTGGTCCACGTACACAATGGAATATTACTCTAATAATAAATATAAATTAAATTAAAAACAAACAAAAGCAAGGAGACATCAACATTTGTGGGTTTATCCGGGCACATTGCACTCTAATTTATAACCGAAGAACACCACTGGCCGGTAGGTCTGTTTCCCTAGTACCAGCATGGGGAACGTAGAAAGGCTGCCGCTCTCTGGCCATTACCTGCAAAAGCAGGTTTAAAGCCTGAGCTAATGGTCACTTCATATGAACAAGTACTTCAGGGCTGTAAATGAAACCTGCCCTCAAAATGTCTTGAGGGAGATAATGGCCAAACTATTTCAAATGGTGACACATACTTTAAGAAAACACTTTGAAGAAATAAGCTCTAATCACAGCTGGAAAAATTAAAAGGACATGTCTTAAAGCTCAATTTCAACACATTATGAGACACATGCAAATTCAACCACAAAGAGGTATCAGCTCACACCACTCAGAATAACCATCAGCAAAAACTACAAAGAATAAATGCTGAAGGTGCTGGGAAGAAATACATACCCTCCACTTTAAGTGGGACGTAACCTGGAAAGAGCCACTAAGGAGAACAGAATAGAGGTGCCTTTAAAAGGTAACCATTGAGCTACCATATGATCTAGCAGACCTATGCCTAGACCTATAAACGAAGAAGAGAGAATTGGAAGGACACAGGCACGCAAATCTACATTGCATAGTATTACAATAGCCAAGATATGGAAGTAACCAAAAAGTCCACCGACAGATGGGTGGACAAAGAAGTACTGCTACCTGTACAGATGGAATAAGAGCTAGTGAAAAAATGAAACAATGCCATTTGCAGCACCATAGATGAGTCTAGAAGTAATCACGCAACTTGGAGTAAGTGAGAAAGCGAAAGACACATATCCTATCATATCACATATAGGTGTTACCTAAAAAATGATACAAACAAAGATATTTCCACAGAGAAACACTATCATAGATTCATTAAAAAAACTTATGGTTCACCAAATGGAAAGGTGTGAGGATTGGATACATTACCATATTGAGGTTAACAGAGAGATACAAACACATGTGAAATATATAATCACCAAAGACCTACGCAATACCAAGAGAAGACTACTCAACATTGTGTCATAACCTACATGGGAAAAGGATCCGAAGAATAGATATATGCATATGTGTGAAAGAACCACATCTTGCACACCTAGAACAAACAAAACATTGTAATCAAGTTTGCTGTGATAAAAAATAAAAATTAAGTTCAAAATACCAACAAGAAGTAATGAGACATAAACTTAAAGGGCTTTTTCCTCGCACATTCCATTCTAATTTACAACCTAGAACACCACTTCCAGTAAGGCTCTGTTGCCCTAGAAACCAGATTTGGTAAAGGAGAAATGCTGCCGCCTTGTGGCCGATTCCCGCAAGAGCAGCTTTTAACCCACAGCTAATGGTCACTTACCATTCACAAGGACTCAGGGCTGTAAAGGACACCTGCCCTCAAAATTGTGCTGAGGTAGGGAATGGATACAAAAAATTCAAAACAGGCCAAATTTTCAAGAAGATAGTATGAAGAGGTAAGTTTTACTCACTCTCTTTTTAAAGAAAGGAAAATGGATAAAAGCTCCACCTCAGGAAGTATTAGACTCATGCAATCTAATCTACAAAAAGTTTTCAACTCACACCAGTCGACTGACCATTGGCAAAAAGTCTACAAACAATAAATGCTGAAGAGGTTTTAGAGAACTGTGTACCCTCTAGCTGCTGGTGAGATGCAAAAGGGTTAAACGCTAATAATGAGAACAGAAAGGAGCTGCGTTGAAAAGGAAAAATTGAGGTACCATTCAATCCAGCAGGCGCACCAATGGGCCTCTCACCTGAGAAGACCAGAATGAAGAAGACCCGGGCTGCAAAAGCTGCACTGCAGCCTTATTCACCATAGACAAGACAGTGAAGCAACCAAAATGTCCATCAACAGATGAAAGGATAAAGAAGAAGTGGTCCATGTACACAATGAATACTAGCCATGGAAAACAATGAAACACTGCTCTTTGAGGCACCATAGATGATCTTGGAGATAATCACAGAACATGAGGTAAGTCGGAAAGCAAAAGTCCTATATCCTATGATATCACTTATAGGCGTTATCTAATAACTGACACAAATGAACATATTTCCACAGAGAAAGTCAATCACAGACTTATTAAAAAAAAACTATGCTTATCTAAAAGGAAAGGTGGGGGGAATGGATAAATGAAGATTAGCGTTACCATATGTATACAAATACATATTATATACATATATCAAAAAGACCGACCATATAGCAAGGAAGGTTTACGGAACACTCTGTAATAATTTACAGGGGAAGAGGATCTCTACATAAATAGGTATATAGAATATGTAGATGAACCAGAGTGTGTACACCTTGGACAAGCAACATTCTAACCATTACCCCAATTGAAAAAATTAAAACAACGAACTAGGAGTAATGAGACATAAACTTATGGGGGGTTTTCCTGGCACATTCCATTCAAATTTACAACCTAGGCAAACGACTTCCAGAACGGCTCTGCTGCCCTAGTACCCAGATTTGGGAATGGAGAAATGCTGCATCCTTGTGGCCGTTTCCCACCACAGCAGCTTTAAACCCACTGCAAAAGGTCACTAAATATTCACCAATTGCAGGTCTGTAAATGACACCTGCCCTCCAAAAAATAATGAGGTCGAAAATCGACCAAAAAATTCTAGAGTGCAACCTTCCAAAAAGAAAATTTGAAGAGGTATATTATACTCACACTTTTGTTCTTTTTTCTTTTAACAGAAAAGAAAAAGGCGTGGAAAAATGATGAATTGTAGGAATTTTTACAGACATGTAAACCCAAATTACAAACACCTATCAGCTCACACCAGTCAGAATGGCCATCAACAAATATGCTGCAAACAAGAAATGCTGACGTGATTGTGGAGAAGTGCGTACCCTCGATTCTAAGGGGGACGTGGTAAGAGCCACTAATGACAGCACAATTGAGGTGCCTTGAAAAGGTAAACGTTGAGCTACCATACCAGTCAATCAATCATAACCACTGCTGGGTCTATCACCTGAGAAAATGAAAATCAAAAATCACAGGCTGGCAATCCTGCCCTCCAGCAATATTTACCATAGGCAACACTTGGAAGCAAGGAAAATGTCCATCAACAGAGGAATGCACCAAGAAGAAGTGGTCCATGTACACAATGGAATATTAGCCATGGAAAACACTGAAGCGCTGCTCTTTGAGGCACCACAGATGAGCCTGGAGATAATCACAAAACATGAAGTAGGTCGGAAAGCAAAAGACCTATAGCCTATATTATCACTTATGGCATTATCTAATAACTGACACAGATGAACATATTTCCAAAGAGAAAGACACTCACAGGCTTAGAAAACAAAACAAACTATGCTCATCTAAAAGGAAAGGAGGGGGGAAATTGAGAAATGAGGATTAGTGTTACTATACATATACAAATACATATTATATACATGTATCAAAAAGACCGAACATATAGCAAGGGAGGTCGATGGAACACTGTAATATTTTACATGGGAAGAGGATCTGTACATTAATAGACATACATAATGTACAAAAGGACCAGATGGTGTACACCTAGGACAAACAATATTCTAAACTTTACCCAGATTAAAAAAATTTTAAAAACCAAGAAGAAGTAATGAGACATAAACTTATGGGGATTTCTCCTGGCAAATTCCATTCTAATTTATAACCTAGGACAATGACTTCCAGAAGGGCTCTGCTGCCCTAGTACCCAGATTGGGGAATGGAGAAAAGCTACCTCCTTGTGGACGTTTCCCACAACAGCAGCTTTGAACCCACTGCAAAAGGTCACTAAATTTTCACCAACTTGCAGTTCTGTAAATGACACCTGCCCTCCAAAAAATTTCTGGGGTCAAAAATCGACCAAAAAATTCAAAAGAGGGCAACCTTCGAAGAAGTCAATTTCAAGAGCTGTATTATACTTACGGTTTTTTTCTTTTAAGAGAAAAGAAAAAGGCGTAGGAATATGATGAATTTAAAAATTTTAATGTCATGCATACCCATATTACAAAAACCTATCAGCTCACAGCAATCAGAATGGCCATTAGGAAAAATGCTGCCAAAAATAAACGGTGAAGGGAGTGTGGAGAAATGCGTACCCTCGGTTGTAAGGGGGGGCATGTAAAGAGCCACTAATGAAAACACAACGTAGGTGCTTTGAAAAGGGAAACATTGAGCTACCAGTCAATCAATCACAACCACTGCTTGGCCTATCACCTGAGAAAATGAGAATCAAAAATCACAGGCTGGCAAACCTGTACGCCAGCAATATTTACCATAGCCAGCACTTGGAAGCAATGAAAATGTCCATCAACCGAGGAATGCACCAAGAAGAAGTGGTCCACGTACACAATGGAATATTACTCTAATAATAAATATAAATTAAATTAAAAACAAACAAAAGCAAGGAGACATCAACATTTGTGGGTTTATCCGGGCACATTGCACTCTAATTTATAACCGAAGAACACCACTGGCCAGTAGGTCTGTTTCCCTAGTACCAGCATGGGGAACGTAGAAAGGCTGCCGCTCTCTGGCCATTACCTGCAAAAGCAGGTTTAAAGCCTGAGCTAATGGTCACTTCATATGAACAAGTACTTCAGGGCTGTAAATGAAACCTGCCCTCAAAATGTCTTGAGGGAGATAATGGCCAAACTATTTCAAATGGTGACACATACTTTAAGAAAACACTTTGAAGAAATAAGCTCTAATCACAGCTGGAAAAATTAAAAGGACATGTCTTAAAGCTCAATTTCAACACATTATGAGACACATGCAAATTCAACCACAAAGAGGTATCAGCTCACACCACTCAGAATAACCATCAGCAAAAACTACAAAGAATAAATGCTGAAGGTGCTGGGAAGAAATACATACCCTCCACTTTAAGTGGGACGTAACCTGGAAAGAGCCACTAAGGAGAACAGAATAGAGGTGCCTTTAAAAGGTAACCATTGAGCTACCATATGATCTAGCAGACCTATGCCTAGACCTATAAACGAAGAAGAGAGAATTGGAAGGACACAGGCACGCAAATCTACATTGCATAGTATTACAATAGCCAAGATATGGAAGTAACCAAAAAGTCCACCGACAGATGGGTGGACAAAGAAGTACTGCTACCTGTACAGATGGAATAAGAGCTAGTGAAAAAATGAAACAATGCCATTTGCAGCACCATAGATGAGTCTAGAAGTAATCACGCAACTTGGAGTAAGTGAGAAAGCGAAAGACACATATCCTATCATATCACATATAGGTGTTACCTAAAAAATGATACAAACAAAGATATTTCCACAGAGAAACACTATCATAGATTCATTAAAAAAACTTATGGTTCACCAAATGGAAAGGTGTGAGGATTGGATACATTACCATATTGAGGTTAACAGAGAGATACAAACACATGTGAAATATATAATCACCAAAGACCTACGCAATACCAAGAGAAGACTACTCAACATTGTGTCATAACCTACATGGGAAAAGGATCCGAAGAATAGATATATGCATATGTGTGAAAGAACCACATCTTGCACACCTAGAACAAACAAAGCATTGTAATCAAGTTTGCTGTGATAAAAAATAAAAATTAAGTTCAAAATACCAACAAGAAGTAATGAGACATAAACTTAAAGGGCCTTTTCCTCGCACATTCCATTCTAATTTACAACCTAGAACACCACTTCCAGTAAGGCTCTGTTGCCCTAGAAACCAGATTTGGTAAAGGAGAAATGCTGCCGCCTTGTGGCCGATTCCCGCAAGAGCAGCTTTTAACCCACAGCTAATGGTCACTTACCATTCACAAGGACTCAGGGCTGTAAAGGACACCTGCCCTCAAAATTGTGCTGAGGTAGGGAATGGATACAAAAAATTCAAAACAGGCCAAATTTTCAAGAAGATAGTATGAAGAGGTAAGTTTTACTCACTCTCTTTTTAAAGAAAGGAAAATGGATAAAAGCTCCACCTCAGGAAGTATTAGACTCATGCAATCTAATCTACAAAAAGTTTTCAACTCACACCAGTCGACTGACCATTGGCAAAAAGTCTACAAACAATAAATGCTGAAGAGGTTTTAGAGAACTGTGTACCCTCTAGCTGCTGGTGAGATGCAAAAGGGTTAAACGCTAATAATGAGAACAGAAAGGAGCTGCGTTGAAAAGGAAAAATTGAGGTACCATTCAATCCAGCAGGCGCACCAATGGGCCTCTCACCTGAGAAGACCAGAATGAAGAAGACCCGGGCTGCAAAAGCTGCACTGCAGCCTTATTCACCATAGACAAGACAGTGAAGCAACCAAAATGTCCATCAACAGATGAAAGGATAAAGAAGAAGTGGTCCATGTACACAATGAATACTAGCCATGGAAAACAATGAAACACTGCTCTTTGAGGCACCATAGATGATCTTGGAGATAATCACAGAACATGAGGTAAGTCGGAAAGCAAAAGTCCTATATCCTATGATATCACTTATAGGCGTTATCTAATAACTGACACAAATGAACATATTTCCACAGAGAAAGTCAATCACAGACTTATTAAAAAAAAACTATGCTTATCTAAAAGGAAAGGTGGGGGGAATGGATAAATGAAGATTAGCGTTACCATATGTATACAAATACATATTATATACATATATCAAAAAGACCGACCATATAGCAAGGAAGGTTTACGGAACACTCTGTAATAATTTACAGGGGAAGAGGATCTCTACATAAATAGGTATATAGAATATGTAGATGAACCAGAGTGTGTACACCTTGGACAAGCAACATTCTAACCATTACCCCAATTGAAAAAATTAAAACAACGAACTAGGAGTAATGAGACATAAACTTATGGGGGGTTTTCCTGGCACATTCCATTCAAATTTACAACCTAGGCAAACGACTTCCAGAACGGCTCTGCTGCCCTAGTACCCAGATTTGGGAATGGAGAAATGCTGCATCCTTGTGGCCGTTTCCCACCACAGCAGCTTTAAACCCACTGCAAAAGGTCACTAAATATTCACCAATTGCAGGTCTGTAAATGACACCTGCCCTCCAAAAAATACTGAGGTCGAAAATCGACCAAAAAATTCTAGAGTGCAACCTTCCAAAAAGAAAATTTGAAGAGGTATATTATACTCACACTTTTGTTCTTTTTTCTTTTAACAGAAAAGAAAAAGGCGTGGAAAAATGATGAATTGTAGGAATTTTTACAGACATGTAAACCCAAATTACAAACACCTATCAGCTCACACCAGTCAGAATGGCCATCAACAAATATGCTGCAAACAAGAAATGCTGACGTGATTGTGGAGAAGTGCGTACCCTCGATTCTAAGGGGGACGTGGTAAGAGCCACTAATGACAGCACAATTGAGGTGCCTTGAAAAGGTAAACATTGAGCTACCATACCAGTCAATCAATCATAACCACTGCTGGGTCTATCACCTGAGAAAATGAAAATCAAAAATCACAGGCTGGCAATCCTGCCCTCCAGCAATATTTACCATAGGCAACACTTGGAAGCAAGGAAAATGTCCATCAACAGAGGAATGCACCAAGAAGAAGTGGTCCATGTACACAATGGAATATTAGCCATGGAAAACACTGAAGCGCTGCTCTTTGAGGCACCACAGATGAGCCTGGAGATAATCACAAAACATGAAGTAGGTCGGAAAGCAAAAGACCTATAGCCTATAATATCACTTATGGCATTAACTAATAACTGACACAGATGAACATATTTCCAAAGAGAAAGACACTCACAGGCTTAGAAAACAAAACAAACTATGCTCATCTAAAAGGAAAGGAGGGGGGAAATTGAGAAATGAGGATTAGTGTTACTATACATATACAAATACATATTATATACATGTATCAAAAAGACCGAACATATAGCAAGGGAGGTCGATGGAACACTGTAATATTTTACATGGGAAGAGGATCTGTACATTAATAGACATACATAATGTACAAAAGGACCAGATGGTGTACACCTAGGACAAACAATATTCTAAACTTTACCCAGATTAAAAAAATTTTAAAAACCAAGAAGAAGTAATGAGACATAAACTTATGGGGATTTCTCCTGGCAAATTCCATTCTAATTTATAACCTAGGACAATGACTTCCAGAAGGGCTCTGCTGCCCTAGTACCCAGATTGGGGAATGGAGAAAAGCTACCTCCTTGTGGACGTTTCCCACAACAGCAGCTTTGAACCCACTGCAAAAGGTCACTAAATTTTCACCAACTTGCAGTTCTGTAAATGACACCTGCCCTCCAAAAAATTTCTGGGGTCAAAAATCGACCAAAAAATTCAAAAGAGGGCAACCTTCGAAGAAGTCAATTTCAAGAGCTGTATTATACTTACGGTTTTTTTCTTTTAAGAGAAAAGAAAAAGGCGTAGGAATATGATGAATTTAAAAATTTTAATGTCATGCATACCCATATTACAAAAACCTATCAGCTCACAGCAATCAGAATGGCCATTAGGAAAAATGCTGCCAAAAATAAACGGTGAAGGGAGTGTGGAGAAATGCGTACCCTCGGTTGTAAGGGGGGGCATGTAAAGAGCCACTAATGAAAACACAACGTAGGTGCTTTGAAAAGGGAAACATTGAGCTACCAGTCAATCAATCACAACCACTGCTTGGCCTATCACCTGAGAAAATGAGAATCAAAAATCACAGGCTGGCAAACCTGTACGCCAGCAATATTTACCATAGCCAGCACTTGGAAGCAATGAAAATGTCCATCAACCGAGGAATGCACCAAGAAGAAGTGGTCCACGTACACAATGGAATATTACTCTAATAATAAATATAAATTAAATTAAAAACAAACAAAAGCAAGGAGACATCAACATTTGTGGGTTTATCCGGGCACATTGCACTCTAATTTATAACCGAAGAACACCACTGGCCGGTAGGTCTGTTTCCCTAGTACCAGCATGGGGAACGTAGAAAGGCTGCCGCTCTCTGGCCATTACCTGCAAAAGCAGGTTTAAAGCCTGAGCTAATGGTCACTTCATATGAACAAGTACTTCAGGGCTGTAAATGAAACCTGCCCTCAAAATGTCTTGAGGGAGATAATGGCCAAACTATTTCAAATGGTGACACATACTTTAAGAAAACACTTTGAAGAAATAAGCTCTAATCACAGCTGGAAAAATTAAAAGGACATGTCTTAAAGCTCAATTTCAACACATTATGAGACACATGCAAATTCAACCACAAAGAGGTATCAGCTCACACCACTCAGAATAACCATCAGCAAAAACTACAAAGAATAAATGCTGAAGGTGCTGGGAAGAAATACATACCCTCCACTTTAAGTGGGACGTAACCTGGAAAGAGCCACTAAGGAGAACAGAATAGAGGTGCCTTTAAAAGGTAACCATTGAGTTACCATATGATCTAGCAGACCTATGCCTAGACCTATAAACGAAGAAGAGAGAATTGGAAGGACACAGGCACGCAAATCTACATTGCATAGTATTACAATAGCCAAGATATGGAAGTAACCAAAAAGTCCACCGACAGATGGGTGGACAAAGAAGTACTGCTACCTGTACAGATGGAATAAGAGCTAGTGAAAAAATGAAACAATGCCATTTGCAGCACCATAGATGAGTCTAGAAGTAATCACGCAACTTGGAGTAAGTGAGAAAGCGAAAGACACATATCCTATCATATCACATATAGGTGTTACCTAAAAAATGATACAAACAAAGATATTTCCACAGAGAAACACTATCATAGATTCATTAAAAAAACTTATGGTTCACCAAATGGAAAGGTGTGAGGATTGGATACATTACCATATTGAGGTTAACAGAGAGATACAAACACATGTGAAATATATAATCACCAAAGACCTACGCAATACCAAGAGAAGACTACTCAACATTGTGTCATAACCTACATGGGAAAAGGATCCGAAGAATAGATATATGCATATGTGTGAAAGAACCACATCTTGCACACCTAGAACAAACAAAACATTGTAATCAAGTTTGCTGTGATAAGAAATAAAAATTAAGTTCAAAATACCAACAAGAAGTAATGAGACATAAACTTAAAGGGCTTTTTCCTCGCACATTCCATTCTAATTTACAACCTAGAACACCACTTCCAGTAAGGCTCTGTTGCCCTAGAAACCAGATTTGGTAAAGGAGAAATGCTGCCGCCTTGTGGCCGATTCCCGCAAGAGCAGCTTTTAACCCACAGCTAATGGTCACTTACCATTCACAAGGACTCAGGGCTGTAAAGGACACCTGCCCTCAAAATTGTGCTGAGGTAGGGAATGGATACAAAAAATTCAAAACAGGCCAAATTTTCAAGAAGATAGTATGAAGAGGTAAGTTTTACTCACTCTCTTTTTAAAGAAAGGAAAATGGATAAAAGCTCCACCTCAGGAAGTATTAGACTCATGCAATCTAATCTACAAAAAGTTTTCAACTCACACCAGTCGACTGACCATTGGCAAAAAGTCTACAAACAATAAATGCTGAAGAGGTTTTAGAGAACTGTGTACCCTCTAGCTGCTGGTGAGATGCAAAAGGGTTAAACGCTAATAATGAGAACAGAAAGGAGCTGCGTTGAAAAGGAAAAATTGAGGTACCATTCAATCCAGCAGGCGCACCAATGGGCCTCTCACCTGAGAAGACCAGAATGAAGAAGACCCGGGCTGCAAAAGCTGCACTGCAGCCTTATTCACCATAGACAAGACAGTGAAGCAACCAAAATGTCCATCAACAGATGAAAGGATAAAGAAGAAGTGGTCCATGTACACAATGAATACTAGCCATGGAAAACAATGAAACACTGCTCTTTGAGGCACCATAGATGATCTTGGAGATAATCACAGAACATGAGGTAAGTCGGAAAGCAAAAGTCCTATATCCTATGATATCACTTATAGGCGTTATCTAATAACTGACACAAATGAACATATTTCCACAGAGAAAGTCAATCACAGACTTATTAAAAAAAAACTATGCTTATCTAAAAGGAAAGGTGGGGGGAATGGATAAATGAAGATTAGCGTTACCATATGTATACAAATACATATTATATACATATATCAAAAAGACCGACCATATAGCAAGGAAGGTTTACGGAACACTCTGTAATAATTTACAGGGGAAGAGGATCTCTACATAAATAGGTATATAGAATATGTAGATGAACCAGAGTGTGTACACCTTGGACAAGCAACATTCTAACCATTACCCCAATTGAAAAAATTAAAACAACGAACTAGGAGTAATGAGACATAAACTTATGGGGGGTTTTCCTGGCACATTCCATTCAAATTTACAACCTAGGCAAACGACTTCCAGAACGGCTCTGCTGCCCTAGTACCCAGATTTGGGAATGGAGAAATGCTGCATCCTTGTGGCCGTTTCCCACCACAGCAGCTTTAAACCCACTGCAAAAGGTCACTAAATATTCACCAATTGCAGGTCTGTAAATGACACCTGCCCTCCAAAAAATACTGAGGTCGAAAATCGACCAAAAAATTCTAGAGTGCAACCTTCCAAAAAGAAAATTTGAAGAGGTATATTATACTCACACTTTTGTTCTTTTTTCTTTTAACAGAAAAGAAAAAGGCGTGGAAAAATGATGAATTGTAGGAATTTTTACAGACATGTAAACCCAAATTACAAACACCTATCAGCTCACACCAGTCAGAATGGCCATCAACAAATATGCTGCAAACAAGAAATGCTGACGTGATTGTGGAGAAGTGCGTACCCTCGATTCTAAGGGGGACGTGGTAAGAGCCACTAATGACAGCACAATTGAGGTGCCTTGAAAAGGTAAACGTTGAGCTACCATACCAGTCAATCAATCATAACCACTGCTGGGTCTATCACCTGAGAAAATGAAAATCAAAAATCACAGGCTGGCAATCCTGCCCTCCAGCAATATTTACCATAGGCAACACTTGGAAGCAAGGAAAATGTCCATCAACAGAGGAATGCACCAAGAAGAAGTGGTCCATGTACACAATGGAATATTAGCCATGGAAAACACTGAAGCGCTGCTCTTTGAGGCACCACAGATGAGCCTGGAGATAATCACAAAACATGAAGTAGGTCAGAAAGCAAAAGACCTATAGCCTATATTATCACTTATGGCATTATCTAATAACTGACACAGATGAACATATTTCCAAAGAGAAAGACACTCACAGGCTTAGAAAACAAAACAAACTATGCTCATCTAAAAGGAAAGGAGGGGGGAAATTGAGAAATGAGGATTAGTGTTACTATACATATACAAATACATATTATATACATGTATCAAAAAGACCGAACATATAGCAAGGGAGGTCGATGGAACACTGTAATATTTTACATGGGAAGAGGATCTGTACATTAATAGACATACATAATGTACAAAAGGACCAGATGGTGTACACCTAGGACAAACAATATTCTAAACTTTACCCAGATTAAAAAAATTTTAAAAACCAAGAAGAAGTAATGAGACATAAACTTATGGGGATTTCTCCTGGCAAATTCCATTCTAATTTATAACCTAGGACAATGACTTCCAGAAGGGCTCTGCTGCCCTAGTACCCAGATTGGGGAATGGAGAAAAGCTACCTCCTTGTGGACGTTTCCCACAACAGCAGCTTTGAACCCACTGCAAAAGGTCACTAAATTTTCACCAACTTGCAGTTCTGTAAATGACACCTGCCCTCCAAAAAATTTCTGGGGTCAAAAATCGACCAAAAAATTCAAAAGAGGGCAACCTTCGAAGAAGTCAATTTCAAGAGCTGTATTATACTTACGGTTTTTTTCTTTTAAGAGAAAAGAAAAAGGCGTAGGAATATGATGAATTTAAAAATTTTAATGTCATGCATACCCATATTACAAAAACCTATCAGCTCACAGCAATCAGAATGGCCATTAGGAAAAATGCTGCCAAAAATAAACGGTGAAGGAAGTGTGGAGAAATGCGTACCCTCGGTTGTAAGGGGGGGCATGTAAAGAGCCACTAATGAAAACACAACGTAGGTGCTTTGAAAAGGGAAACATTGAGCTACCAGTCAATCAATCACAACCACTGCTTGGCCTATCACCTGAGAAAATGAGAATCAAAAATCACAGGCTGGCAAACCTGTACGCCAGCAATATTTACCATAGCCAGCACTTGGAAGCAATGAAAATGTCCATCAACCGAGGAATGCACCAAGAAGAAGTGGTCCACGTACACAATGGATTATTACTCTAATAATAAATATAAATTAAATTAAAAACAAACAAAAGCAAGGAGACATCAACATTTGTGGGTTTATCCAGGCACACTGCACTCTAATTTATAACCGAAGAACACCACTGGCCGGTAGGTCTGTTTCCCTAGTACCAGCATGGGGAACGTAGAAAGGCTGCCGCTCTCTGGCCATTACCTGCAAAAGCAGGTTTAAAGCCTGAGCTAATGGTCACTTCATATGAACAAGTACTTCAGGGCTGTAAATGAAACCTGCCCTCAAAATGTCTTGAGGGAGATAATGGCCAAACTATTTCAAATGGTGACACATACTTTAAGAAAACACTTTGAAGAAATAAGCTCTAATCACAGCTGGAAAAATTAAAAGGACATGTCTTAAAGCTCAATTTCAACACATTATGAGACACATGCAAATTCAACCACAAAGAGGTATCAGCTCACACCACTCAGAATAACCATCAGCAAAAACTACAAAGAATAAATGCTGAAGGTGCTGGGAAGAAATACATACCCTCCACTTTAAGTGGGACGTAACCTGGAAAGAGCCACTAAGGAGAACAGAATAGAGGTGCCTTTAAAAGGTAACCATTGAGCTACCATATGATCTAGCAGACCTATGCCTAGACCTATAAACGAAGAAGAGAGAATTGGAAGGACACAGGCACGCAAATCTACATTGCATAGTATTACAATAGCCAAGATATGGAAGTAACCAAAAAGTCCACCGACAGATGGGTGGACAAAGAAGTACTGCTACCTGTACAGATGGAATAAGAGCTAGTGAAAAAATGAAACAATGCCATTTGCAGCACCATAGATGAGTCTAGAAGTAATCACGCAACTTGGAGTAAGTGAGAAAGCGAAAGACACATATCCTATCATATCACATATAGGTGTTACCTAAAAAATGATACAAACAAAGATATTTCCACAGAGAAACACTATCATAGATTCATTAAAAAAACTTATGGTTCACCAAATGGAAAGGTGTGAGGATTGGATACATTACCATATTGAGGTTAACAGAGAGATACAAACACATGTGAAATATATAATCACCAAAGACCTACGCAATACCAAGAGAAGACTACTCAACATTGTGTCATAACCTACATGGGAAAAGGATCCGAAGAATAGATATATGCATATGTGTGAAAGAACCACATCTTGCACACCTAGAACAAACAAAGCATTGTAATCAAGTTTGCTGTGATAAAAAATAAAAATTAAGTTCAAAATACCAACAAGAAGTAATGAGACATAAACTTAAAGGGCCTTTTCCTCGCACATTCCATTCTAATTTACAACCTAGAACACCACTTCCAGTAAGGCTCTGTTGCCCTAGAAACCAGATTTGGTAAAGGAGAAATGCTGCCGCCTTGTGGCCGATTCCCGCAAGAGCAGCTTTTAACCCACAGCTAATGGTCACTTACCATTCACAAGGACTCAGGGCTGTAAAGGACACCTGCCCTCAAAATTGTGCTGAGGTAGGGAATGGATACAAAAAATTCAAAACAGGCCAAATTTTCAAGAAGATAGTATGAAGAGGTAAGTTTTACTCACTCTCTTTTTAAAGAAAGGAAAATGGATAAAAGCTCCACCTCAGGAAGTATTAGACTCATGCAATCTAATCTACAAAAAGTTTTCAACTCACACCAGTCGACTGACCATTGGCAAAAAGTCTACAAACAATAAATGCTGAAGAGGTTTTAGAGAACTGTGTACCCTCTAGCTGCTGGTGAGATGCAAAAGGGTTAAACGCTAATAATGAGAACAGAAAGGAGCTGCGTTGAAAAGGAAAAATTGAGGTACCATTCAATCCAGCAGACGCACCAATGGGCCTCTCACCTGAGAAGACCAGAATGAAGAAGACCCGGGCTGCAAAAGCTGCACTGCAGCCTTATTCACCATAGACAAGACAGTGAAGCAACCAAAATGTCCATCAACAGATGAAAGGATAAAGAAGAAGTGGTCCATGTACACAATGAATACTAGCCATGGAAAACAATGAAACACTGCTCTTTGAGGCACCATAGATGATCTTGGAGATAATCACAGAACATGAGGTAAGTCGGAAAGCAAAAGTCCTATATCCTATGATATCACTTATAGGCGTTATCTAATAACTGACACAAATGAACATATTTCCACAGAGAAAGTCAATCACAGACTTATTAAAAAAAAACTATGCTTATCTAAAAGGAAAGGTGGGGGGAATGGATAAATGAAGATTAGCGTTACCATATGTATACAAATACATATTATATACATATATCAAAAAGACCGACCATATAGCAAGGAAGGTTTACGGAACACTCTGTAATAATTTACAGGGGAAGAGGATCTCTACATAAATAGGTATATAGAATATGTAGATGAACCAGAGTGTGTACACCTTGGACAAGCAACATTCTAACCATTACCCCAATTGAAAAAATTAAAACAACGAACTAGGAGTAATGAGACATAAACTTATGGGGGGTTTTCCTGGCACATTCCATTCAAATTTACAACCTAGGCAAACGACTTCCAGAACGGCTCTGCTGCCCTAGTACCCAGATTTGGGAATGGAGAAATGCTGCATCCTTGTGGCCGTTTCCCACCACAGCAGCTTTAAACCCACTGCAAAAGGTCACTAAATATTCACCAATTGCAGGTCTGTAAATGACACCTGCCCTCCAAAAAATACTGAGGTCGAAAATCGACCAAAAAATTCTAGAGTGCAACCTTCCAAAAAGAAAATTTGAAGAGGTATATTATACTCACACTTTTGTTCTTTTTTCTTTTAACAGAAAAGAAAAAGGCGTGGAAAAATGATGAATTGTAGGAATTTTTACAGACATGTAAACCCAAATTACAAACACCTATCAGCTCACACCAGTCAGAATGGCCATCAACAAATATGCTGCAAACAAGAAATGCTGACGTGATTGTGGAGAAGTGCGTACCCTCGATTCTAAGGGGGACGTGGTAAGAGCCACTAATGAGAGCACAATTGAGGTGCCTTGAAAAGGTAAACGTTGAGCTACCATACCAGTCAATCAATCATAACCACTGCTGGGTCTATCACCTGAGAAAATGAAAATCACAAATCACAGGCTGGCAATCCTGCCCTCCAGCAATATTTACCATAGGCAACACTTGGAAGCAAGGAAAATGTCCATCAACAGAGGAATGCACCAAGAAGAAGTGGTCCATGTACACAATGGAATATTAGCCATGGAAAACACTGAAGCGCTGCTCTTTGAGGCACCACAGATGAGCCTGGAGATAATCACAAAACATGAAGTAGGTCGGAAAGCAAAAGACCTATAGCCTATATTATCACTTATGGCATTATCTAATAACTGACACAGATGAACATATTTCCAAAGAGAAAGACACTCACAGGCTTAGAAAACAAAACAAACTATGCTCATCTAAAAGGAAAGGAGGGGGGAAATTGAGAAATGAGGATTAGTGTTACTATACATATACAAATACATATTATATACATGTATCAAAAAGACCGAACATATAGCAAGGGAGGTCGATGGAACACTGTAATATTTTACATGGGAAGAGGATCTGTACATTAATAGACATACATAATGTACAAAAGGACCAGATGGTGTACACCTTGGTGTACACAAACAATATTCTAAACTTTACCCAGATTAAAAAAATTTTAAAAACCAAGATGAAGTAATGAGACATAAACTTATGGGGATTTCTCCTGGCAAATTCCATTCTAATTTATAACCTAGGACAATGACTTCCAGAAGGGCTCTGCTGCCCTAGTACCCAGATTGGGGAATGGAGAAAAGCTACCTCCTTGTGGACGTTTCCCACAACAGCAGCTTTGAACCCACTGCAAAAGGTCACTAAATTTTCACCAACTTGCAGTTCTGTAAATGACACCTGCCCTCCAAAAAATTTCTGGGGTCAAAAATCGACCAAAAAATTCAAAAGAGGGCAACCTTCGAAGAAGTCAATTTCAAGAGCTGTATTATACTTACGGTTTTTTTCTTTTAAGAGAAAAGAAAAAGGCGTAGGAATATGATGAATTTAAAAATTTTAATGTCATGCATACCCATATTACAAAAACCTATCAGCTCACAGCAATCAGAATGGCCATTAGGAAAAATGCTGCCAAAAATAAACGGTGAAGGGAGTGTGGAGAAATGCGTACCCTCGGTTGTAAGGGGGGGCATGTAAAGAGCCACTAATGAAAACACAACGTAGGTGCTTTGAAAAGGGAAACATTGAGCTACCAGTCAATCAATCACAACCACTGCTTGGCCTATCACCTGAGAAAATGAGAATGAAAAATCACAGGCTGGTAAACCTGTACGCCAGCAATATTTACCATAGCCAGCACTTGGAAGCAATGAAAATGTCCATCAACCGAGGAATGCACCAAGAAGAAGTGGTCCACGTACACAATGGAATATTACTCTAATAATAAATATAAATTAAATTAAAAACAAACAAAAGCAAGGAGACATCAACATTTGTGGGTTTATCCGGGCACATTGCACTCTAATTTATAACCGAAGAACACCACTGGCCGGTAGGTCTGTTTCCCTAGTACCAGCATGGGGAACGTAGAAAGGCTGCCGCTCTCTGGCCATTACCTGCAAAAGCAGGTTTAAAGCCTGAGCTAATGGTCACTTCATATGAACAAGTACTTCAGGGCTGTAAATGAAACCTGCCCTCAAAATGTCTTGAGGGAGATAATGGCCAAACTATTTCAAATGGTGACACATACTTTAAGAAAACACTTTGAAGAAATAAGCTCTAATCACAGCTGGAAAAATTAAAAGGACATGTCTTAAAGCTCAATTTCAACACATTATGAGACACATGCAAATTCAACCACAAAGAGGTATCAGCTCACACCACTCAGAATAACCATCAGCAAAAACTACAAAGAATAAATGCTGAAGGTGCTGGGAAGAAATACATACCCTCCACTTTAAGTGGGACGTAACCTGGAAAGAGCCACTAAGGAGAACAGAATAGAGGTGCCTTTAAAAGGTAACCATTGAGCTACCATATGATCTAGCAGACCTATGCCTAGACCTATAAACGAAGAAGAGAGAATTGGAAGGACACAGGCACGCAAATCTACATTGCATAGTATTACAATAGCCAAGATATGGAAGTAACCAAAAAGTCCACCGACAGATGGGTGGACAAAGAAGTACTGCTACCTGTACAGATGGAATAAGAGCTAGTGAAAAAATGAAACAATGCCATTTGCAGCACCATAGATGAGTCTAGAAGTAATCACGCAACTTGGAGTAAGTGAGAAAGCGAAAGACACATATCCTATCATATCACATATAGGTGTTACCTAAAAAATGATACAAACAAAGATATTTCCACAGAGAAACACTATCATAGATTCATTAAAAAAACTTATGGTTCACCAAATGGAAAGGTGTGAGGATTGGATACATTACCATATTGAGGTTAACAGAGAGATACAAACACATGTGAAATATATAATCACCAAAGACCTACGCAATACCAAGAGAAGACTACTCAACATTGTGTCATAACCTACATGGGAAAAGGATCCGAAGAATAGATATATGCATATGTGTGAAAGAACCACATCTTGCACACCTAGAACAAACAAAACATTGTAATCAAGTTTGCTGTGATAAAAAATAAAAATTAAGTTCAAAATACCAACAAGAAGTAATGAGACATAAACTTAAAGGGCTTTTTCCTCGCACATTCCATTCTAATTTACAACCTAGAACACCACTTCCAGTAAGGCTCTGTTGCCCTAGAAACCAGATTTGGTAAAGGAGAAATGCTGCCGCCTTGTGGCCGATTCCCGCAAGAGCAGCTTTTAACCCACAGCTAATGGTCACTTACCATTCACAAGGACTCAGGGCTGTAAAGGACACCTGCCCTCAAAATTGTGCTGAGGTAGGGAATGGATACAAAAAATTCAAAACAGGCCAAATTTTCAAGAAGATAGTATGAAGAGGTAAGTTTTACTCACTCTCTTTTTAAAGAAAGGAAAATGGATAAAAGCTCCACCTCAGGAAGTATTAGACTCATGCAATCTAATCTACAAAAAGTTTTCAACTCACACCAGTCGACTGACCATTGGCAAAAAGTCTACAAACAATAAATGCTGAAGAGGTTTTAGAGAACTGTGTACCCTCTAGCTGCTGGTGAGATGCAAAAGGGTTAAACGCTAATAATGAGAACAGAAAGGAGCTGCGTTGAAAAGGAAAAATTGAGGTACCATTCAATCCAGCAGGCGCACCAATGGGCCTCTCACCTGAGAAGACCAGAATGAAGAAGACCCGGGCTGCAAAAGCTGCACTGCAGCCTTATTCACCATAGACAAGACAGTGAAGCAACCAAAATGTCCATCAACAGATGAAAGGATAAAGAAGAAGTGGTCCATGTACACAATGAATACTAGCCATGGAAAACAATGAAACACTGCTCTTTGAGGCACCATAGATGATCTTGGAGATAATCACAGAACATGAGGTAAGTCGGAAAGCAAAAGTCCTATATCCTATGATATCACTTATAGGCGTTATCTAATAACTGACACAAATGAACATATTTCCACAGAGAAAGTCAATCACAGACTTATTAAAAAAAAACTATGCTTATCTAAAAGGAAAGGTGGGGGGAATGGATAAATGAAGATTAGCGTTACCATATGTATACAAATACATATTATATACATATATCAAAAAGACCGACCATATAGCAAGGAAGGTTTACGGAACACTCTGTAATAATTTACAGGGGAAGAGGATCTCTACATAAATAGGTATATAGAATATGTAGATGAACCAGAGTGTGTACACCTTGGACAAGCAACATTCTAACCATTACCCCAATTGAAAAAATTAAAACAACGAACTAGGAGTAATGAGACATAAACTTATGGGGGGTTTTCCTGGCACATTCCATTCAAATTTACAACCTAGGCAAACGACTTCCAGAACGGCTCTGCTGCCCTAGTACCCAGATTTGGGAATGGAGAAATGCTGCATCCTTGTGGCTGTTTCCCACCACAGCAGCTTTAAACCCACTGCAAAAGGTCACTAAATATTCACCAATTGCAGGTCTGTAAATGACACCTGCCCTCCAAAAAATAATGAGGTCGAAAATCGACCAAAAAATTCTAGAGTGCAACCTTCCAAAAAGAAAATTTGAAGAGGTATATTATACTCACACTTTTGTTCTTTTTTCTTTTAACAGAAAAGAAAAAGGCGTGGAAAAATGATGAATTGTAGGAATTTTTACAGACATGTAAACCCAAATTACAAACACCTATCAGCTCACACCAGTCAGAATGGCCATCAACAAATATGCTGCAAACAAGAAATGCTGACGTGATTGTGGAGAAGTGCGTACCCTCGATTCTAAGGGGGACGTGGTAAGAGCCACTAATGACAGCACAATTGAGGTGCCTTGAAAAGGTAAACGTTGAGCTACCATACCAGTCAATCAATCATAACCACTGCTGGGTCTATCACCTGAGAAAATGAAAATCACAAATCACAGGCTGGCAATCCTGCCCTCCAGCAATATTTACCATAGGCAACACTTGGAAGCAAGGAAAATGTCCATCAACAGAGGAATGCACCAAGAAGAAGTGGTCCATGTACACAATGGAATATTAGCCATGGAAAACACTGAAGCGCTGCTCTTTGAGGCACCACAGATGAGCCTGGAGATAATCACAAAACATGAAGTAGGTCGGAAAGCAAAAGACCTATAGCCTATATTATCACTTATGGCATTATCTAATAACTGACACAGATGAACATATTTCCAAAGAGAAAGACACTCACAGGCTTAGAAAACAAAACAAACTATGCTCATCTAAAAGGAAAGGAGGGGGGAAATTGAGAAATGAGGATTAGTGTTACTATACATATACAAATACATATTATATACATGTATCAAAAAGACCGAACATATAGCAAGGGAGGTCGATGGAACACTGTAATATTTTACATGGGAAGAGGATCTGTACATTAATAGACATACATAATGTACAAATGGACCAGATGGTGTACACCTAGGACAAACAATATTCTAAACTTTACCCAGATTAAAAAAATTTTAAAAACCAAGAAGAAGTAATGAGACATAAACTTATGGGGATTTCTCCTGGCAAATTCCATTCTAATTTATAACCTAGGACAATGACTTCCAGAAGGGCTCTGCTGCCCTAGTACCCAGATTGGGGAATGGAGAAAAGCTACCTCCTTGTGGACGTTTCCCACAACAGCAGCTTTGAACCCACTGCAAAAGGTCACTAAATTTTCACCAACTTGCAGTTCTGTAAATGACACCTGCCCTCCAAAAAATTTCTGGGGTCAAAAATCGACCAAAAAATTCAAAAGAGGGCAACCTTCGAAGAAGTCAATTTCAAGAGCTGTATTATACTTACGGTTTTTTTCTTTTAAGAGAAAAGAAAAAGGCGTAGGAATATGATGAATTTAAAAATTTTAATGTCATGCATACCCATATTACAAAAACCTATCAGCTCACAGCAATCAGAATGGCCATTAGGAAAAATGCTGCCAAAAATAAACGGTGAAGGGAGTGTGGAGAAATGCGTACCCTCGGTTGTAAGGGGGGGCATGTAAAGAGCCACTAATGAAAACACAACGTAGGTGCTTTGAAAAGGGAAACATTGAGCTACCAGTCAATCAATCACAACCACTGCTTGGCCTATCACCTGAGAAAATGAGAATCAAAAATCACAGGCTGGCAAACCTGTACGCCAGCAATATTTACCATAGCCAGCACTTGGAAGCAATGAAAATGTCCATCAACCGAGGAATGCACCAAGAAGAAGTGGTCCACGTACACAATGGAATATTACTCTAATAATAAATATAAATTAAATTAAAAACAAACAAAAGCAAGGAGACATCAACATTTGTGGGTTTATCCGGGCACATTGCACTCTAATTTATAACCGAAGAACACCACTGGCCGGTAGGTCTGTTTCCCTAGTACCAGCATGGGGAACGTAGAAAGGCTGCCGCTCTCTGGCCATTACCTGCAAAAGCAGGTTTAAAGCCTGAGCTAATGGTCACTTCATATGAACAAGTACTTCAGGGCTGTAAATGAAACCTGCCCTCAAAATGTCTTGAGGGAGATAATGGCCAAACTATTTCAAATGGTGACACATCCTTTAAGAAAACACTTTGAAGAAATAAGCTCTAATCACAGCTGGAAAAATTAAAAGGACATGTCTTAAAGCTCAATTTCAACACATTATGAGACACATGCAAATTCAACCACAAAGAGGTATCAGCTCACACCACTCAGAATAACCATCAGCAAAAACTACAAAGAATAAATGCTGAAGGTGCTGGGAAGAAATACATACCCTCCACTTTAAGTGGGACGTAACCTGGAAAGAGCCACTAAGGAGAACAGAATAGAGGTGCCTTTAAAAGGTAACCATTGAGCTACCATATGATCTAGCAGACCTATGCCTAGACCTATAAACGAAGAAGAGAGAATTGGAAGGACACAGGCACGCAAATCTACATTGCATAGTATTACAATAGCCAAGATATGGAAGTAACCAAAAAGTCCACCGACAGATGGGTGGACAAAGAAGTACTGCTACCTGTACAGATGGAATAAGAGCTAGTGAAAAAATGAAACAATGCCATTTGCAGCACCATAGATGAGTCTAGAAGTAATCACGCAACTTGGAGTAAGTGAGAAAGCGAAAGACACATATCCTATCATATCACATATAGGTGTTACCTAAAAAATGATACAAACAAAGATATTTCCACAGAGAAACACTATCATAGATTCATTAAAAAAACTTATGGTTCACCAAATGGAAAGGTGTGAGGATTGGATACATTACCATATTGAGGTTAACAGAGAGATACAAACACATGTGAAATATATAATCACCAAAGACCTACGCAATACCAAGAGAAGACTACTCAACATTGTGTCATAACCTACATGGGAAAAGGATCCGAAGAATAGATATATGCATATGTGTGAAAGAACCACATCTTGCACACCTAGAACAAACAAAACATTGTAATCAAGTTTGCTGTGATAAGAAATAAAAATTAAGTTCAAAATACCAACAAGAAGTAATGAGACATAAACTTAAAGGGCTTTTTCCTCGCACATTCCATTCTAATTTACAACCTAGAACACCACTTCCAGTAAGGCTCTGTTGCCCTAGAAACCAGATTTGGTAAAGGAGAAATGCTGCCGCCTTGTGGCCGATTCCCGCAAGAGCAGCTTTTAACCCACAGCTAATGGTCACTTACCATTCACAAGGACTCAGGGCTGTAAAGGACACCTGCCCTCAAAATTGTGCTGAGGTAGGGAATGGATACAAAAAATTCAAAACAGGCCAAATTTTCAAGAAGATAGTATGAAGAGGTAAGTTTTACTCACTCTCTTTTTAAAGAAAGGAAAATGGATAAAAGCTCCACCTCAGGAAGTATTAGACTCATGCAATCTAATCTACAAAAAGTTTTCAACTCACACCAGTCGACTGACCATTGGCAAAAAGTCTACAAACAATAAATGCTGAAGAGGTTTTAGAGAACTGTGTACCCTCTAGCTGCTGGTGAGATGCAAAAGGGTTAAACGCTAATAATGAGAACAGAAAGGAGCTGCGTTGAAAAGGAAAAATTGAGGTACCATTCAATCCAGCAGGCGCACCAATGGGCCTCTCACCTGAG
Organism: Balaenoptera borealis; assembly: GCF_965194805.1. Classification (NCBI taxonomy): domain Eukaryota; kingdom Metazoa; phylum Chordata; class Mammalia; order Artiodactyla; family Balaenopteridae; genus Balaenoptera; species Balaenoptera borealis. Next base: position 91,963,195 of record NC_138873.1, read on the forward strand.
AAGACCAGAATGAAGAAGACCCGGGCTGCAAAAGCTGCACTGCAGCCTTATTCACCATAGCCAAGACAGTGAAGCAACCAAAATGTCCATCAACAGATGAAAGGATAAAGAAGAAGTGGTCCATGTACACAATGAATACTAGCCATGGAAAACAATGAAACACTGCTCTTTGAGGCACCATAGATGATCTTGGAGATAATCACAGAACATGAGGTAAGTCGGAAAGCAAAAGTCCTATATCCTATGATATCACTTATAGGCGTTATCTAATAACTGACACAAATGAACATATTTCCACAGAGAAAGTCAATCACAGACTTATTAAAAAAAAACTATGCTTATCTAAAAGGAAAGGTGGGGGGAATGGATAAATGAAGATTAGCGTTACCATATGTATACAAATACATATTATATACATATATCAAAAAGACCGACCATATAGCAAGGAAGGTTTACGGAACACTCTGTAATAATTTACAGGGGAAGAGGATCTCTACATAAATAGGTATATAGAATATGTAGATGAACCAGAGTGTGTACACCTTGGACAAGCAACATTCTAACCATTACCCCAATTGAAAAAATTAAAACAACGAACTAGGAGTAATGAGACATAAACTTATGGGGGGTTTTCCTGGCACATTCCATTCAAATTTACAACCTAGGCAAACGACTTCCAGAACGGCTCTGCTGCCCTAGTACCCAGATTTGGGAATGGAGAAATGCTGCATCCTTGTGGCCGTTTCCCACCACAGCAGCTTTAAACCCACTGCAAAAGGTCACTAAATATTCACCAATTGCAGGTCTGTAAATGACACCTGCCCTCCAAAAAATACTGAGGTCGAAAATCGACCAAAAAATTCTAGAGTGCAACCTTCCAAAAAGAAAATTTGAAGAGGTATATTATACTCACACTTTTGTTCTTTTTCCTTTTAACAGAAAAGAAAAAGGCGTGGAAAAATGATGAATTGTAGGAATTTTTACAGACATGTAAACCCAAATTACAAACACCTATCAGCTCACACCAGTCAGAATGGCCATCAACAAATATGCTGCAAACAAGAAATGCTGACGTGATTGTGGAGAAGTGCGTACCCTCGATTCTAAGGGGGACGTGGTAAGAGCCACTAATGACAGCACAATTGAGGTGCCTTGAAAAGGTAAACGTTGAGCTACCATACCAGTCAATCAATCATAACCACTGCTGGGTCTATCACCTGAGAAAATGAAAATCAAAAATCACAGGCTGGCAATCCTGCCCTCCAGCAATATTTACCATAGGCAACACTTGGAAGCAAGGAAAATGTCCATCAACAGAGGAATGCACCAAGAAGAAGTGGTCCATGTACACAATGGAATATTAGCCATGGAAAACACTGAAGCGCTGCTCTTTGAGGCACCACAGATGAGCCTGGAGATAATCACAAAACATGAAGTAGGTCAGAAAGCAAAAGACCTATAGCCTATATTATCACTTATGGCATTATCTAATAACTGACACAGATGAACATATTTCCAAAGAGAAAGACACTCACAGGCTTAGAAAACAAAACAAACTATGCTCATCTAAAAGGAAAGGAGGGGGGAAATTGAGAAATGAGGATTAGTGTTACTATACATATACAAATACATATTATATACATGTATCAAAAAGACCGAACATATAGCAAGGGAGGTCGATGGAACACTGTAATATTTTACATGGGAAGAGGATCTGTACATTAATAGACATACATAATGTACAAAAGGACCAGATGGTGTACACCTAGGACAAACAATATTCTAAACTTTACCCAGATTAAAAAAATTTTAAAAACCAAGAAGAAGTAATGAGACATAAACTTATGGGGATTTCTCCTGGCAAATTCCATTCTAATTTATAACCTAGGACAATGACTTCCAGAAGGGCTCTGCTGCCCTAGTACCCAGATTGGGGAATGGAGAAAAGCTACCTCCTTGTGGACGTTTCCCACAACAGCAGCTTTGAACCCACTGCAAAAGGTCACTAAATTTTCACCAACTTGCAGTTCTGTAAATGACACCTGCCCTCCAAAAAATTTCTGGGGTCAAAAATCGACCAAAAAATTCAAAAGAGGGCAACCTTCGAAGAAGTCAATTTCAAGAGCTCTATTATACTTACGGTTTTTTTCTTTTAAGAGAAAAGAAAAAGGCGTAGGAATATGATGAATTTAAAAATTTTAATGTCATGCATACCCATATTACAAAAACCTATCAGCTCACAGCAATCAGAATGGCCATTAGGAAAAATGCTGCCAAAAATAAACGGTGAAGGGAGTGTGGAGAAATGCGTACCCTCGGTTGTAAGGGGGGGCATGTAAAGAGCCACTAATGAAAACACAACGTAGGTGCTTTGAAAAGGGAAACATTGAGCTACCAGTCAATCAATCACAACCACTGCTTGGCCTATCACCTGAGAAAATGAGAATCAAAAATCACAGGCTGGCAAACCTGTACGCCAGCAATATTTACCATAGCCAGCACTTGGAAGCAATGAAAATGTCCATCAACCGAGGAATGCACCAAGAAGAAGTGGTCCACGTACACAATGGAATATTACTCTAATAATAAATATAAATTAAATTAAAAACAAACAAAAGCAAGGAGACATCAACATTTGTGGGTTTATCCGGGCACATTGCACTCTAATTTATAACCGAAGAACACCACTGGCCAGTAGGTCTGTTTCCCTAGTACCAGCATGGGGAACGTAGAAAGGCTGCCGCTCTCTGGCCATTACCTGCAAAAGCAGGTTTAAAGCCTGAGCTAATGGTCACTTCATATGAACAAGTACTTCAGGGCTGTAAATGAAACCTGCCCTCAAAATGTCTTGAGGGAGATAATGGCCAAACTATTTCAAATGGTGACACATACTTTAAGAAAACACTTTGAAGAAATAAGCTCTAATCACAGCTGGAAAAATTAAAAGGACATGTCTTAAAGCTCAATTTCAACACATTATGAGACACATGCAAATTCAACCACAAAGAGGTATCAGCTCACACCACTCAGAATAACCATCAGCAAAAACTACAAAGAATAAATGCTGAAGGTGCTGGGAAGAAATACATACCCTCCACTTTAAGTGGGACGTAACCTGGAAAGAGCCACTAAGGAGAACAGAATAGAGGTGCCTTTAAAAGGTAACCATTGAGCTACCATATGATCTAGCAGACCTATGCCTAGACCTATAAACGAAGAAGAGAGAATTGGAAGGACACAGGCACGCAAATCTACATTGCATAGTATTACAATAGCCAAGATATGGAAGTAACCAAAAAGTCCACCGACAGATGGGTGGACAAAGAAGTACTGCTACCTGTACAGATGGAATAAGAGCTAGTGAAAAAATGAAACAATGCCATTTGCAGCACCATAGATGAGTCTAGAAGTAATCACGCAACTTGGAGTAAGTGAGAAAGCGAAAGACACATATCCTATCATATCACATATAGGTGTTACCTAAAAAATGATACAAACAAAGATATTTCCACAGAGAAACACTATCATAGATTCATTAAAAAAACTTATGGTTCACCAAATGGAAAGGTGTGAGGATTGGATACATTACCATATTGAGGTTAACAGAGAGATACAAACACATGTGAAATATATAATCACCAAAGACCTACGCAATACCAAGAGAAGACTACTCAACATTGTGTCATAACCTACATGGGAAAAGGATCCGAAGAATAGATATATGCATATGTGTGAAAGAACCACATCTTGCACACCTAGAACAAACAAAGCATTGTAATCAAGTTTGCTGTGATAAACAATAAAAATTAAGTTCAAAATACCAACAAGAAGTAATGAGACATAAACTTAAAGGGCCTTTTCCTCGCACATTCCATTCTAATTTACAACCTAGAACACCACTTCCAGTAAGGCTCTGTTGCCCTAGAAACCAGATTTGGTAAAGGAGAAATGCTGCCGCCTTGTGGCCGATTCCCGCAAGAGCAGCTTTTAACCCACAGCTAATGGTCACTTACCATTCACAAGGACTCAGGGCTGTAAAGGACACCTGCCCTCAAAATTGTGCTGAGGTAGGGAATGGATACAAAAAATTCAAAACAGGCCAAATTTTCAAGAAGATAGTATGAAGAGGTAAGTTTTACTCACTCTCTTTTTAAAGAAAGGAAAATGGATAAAAGCTCCACCTCAGGAAGTATTAGACTCATGCAATCTAATCTACAAAAAGTTTTCAACTCACACCAGTCGACTGACCATTGGCAAAAAGTCTACAAACAATAAATGCTGAAGAGGTTTTAGAGAACTGTGTACCCTCTAGCTGCTGGTGAGATGCAAAAGGGTTAAACGCTAATAATGAGAACAGAAAGGAGCTGCGTTGAAAAGGAAAAATTGAGGTACCATTCAATCCAGCAGGCGCACCAATGGGCCTCTCACCTGAGAAGACCAGAATGAAGAAGACCCGGGCTGCAAAAGCTGCACTGCAGCCTTATTCACCATAGACAAGACAGTGAAGCAACCAAAATGTCCATCAACAGATGAAAGGATAAAGAAGAAGTGGTCCATGTACACAATGAATACTAGCCATGGAAAACAATGAAACACTGCTCTTTGAGGCACCATAGATGATCTTGGAGATAATCACAGAACATGAGGTAAGTCGGAAAGCAAAAGTCCTATATCCTATGATATCACTTATAGGCGTTATCTAATAACTGACACAAATGAACATATTTCCACAGAGAAAGTCAATCACAGACTTATTAAAAAAAACTATGCTTATCTAAAAGGAAAGGTGGGGGGAATGGATAAATGAAGATTAGCGTTACCATATGTATACAAATACATATTATATACATATATCAAAAAGACCGACCATATAGCAAGGAAGGTTTACGGAACACTCTGTAATAATTTACAGGGGAAGAGGATCTCTACATAAATAGGTATATAGAATATGTAGATGAACCAGAGTGTGTACACCTTGGACAAGCAACATTCTAACCATTACCCCAATTGAAAAAATTAAAACAACGAACTAGGAGTAATGAGACATAAACTTATGGGGGGTTTTCCTGGCACATTCCATTCAAATTTACAACCTAGGCAAACGACTTCCAGAACGGCTCTGCTGCCCTAGTACCCAGATTTGGGAATGGAGAAATGCTGCATCCTTGTGGCCGTTTCCCACCACAGCAGCTTTAAACCCACTGCAAAAGGTCACTAAATATTCACCAATTGCAGGTCTGTAAATGACACCTGCCCTCCAAAAAATACTGAGGTCGAAAATCGACCAAAAAATTCTAGAGTGCAACCTTCCAAAAAGAAAATTTGAAGAGGTATATTATACTCACACTTTTGTTCTTTTTTCTTTTAACAGAAAAGAAAAAGGTGTGGAAAAATGATGAATTGTAGGAATTTTTACAGACATGTAAACCCAAATTACAAACACCTATCAGCTCACACCAGTCAGAATGGCCATCAACAAATATGCTGCAAACAAGAAATGCTGACGTGATTGTGGAGAAGTGCGTACCCTCGATTCTAAGGGGGACGTGGTAAGAGCCACTAATGACAGCACAATTGAGGTGCCTTGAAAAGGTAAACGTTGAGCTACCATACCAGTCAATCAATCATAACCACTGCTGGGTCTATCACCTGAGAAAATGAAAATCAAAAATCACAGGCTGGCAATCCTGCCCTCCAGCAATATTTACCATAGGCAACACTTGGAAGCAAGGAAAATGTCCATCAACAGAGGAATGCACCAAGAAGAAGTGGTCCATGTACACAATGGAATATTAGCCATGGAAAACACTGAAGCGCTGCTCTTTGAGGCACCACAGATGAGCCTGGAGATAATCACAAAACATGAAGTAGGTCGGAAAGCAAAAGACCTATAGCCTATAATATCACTTATGGTATTAACTAATAACTGACACAGATGAACATATTTCCAAAGAGAAAGACACTCACAGGCTTAGAAAACAAAACAAACTATGCTCATCTAAAAGGAAAGGAGGGGGGAAATTGAGAAATGAGGATTAGTGTTACTATACATATACAAATACATATTATATACATGTATCAAAAAGACCGAACATATAGCAAGGGAGGTCGATGGAACACTGTAATATTTTACATGGGAAGAGGATCTGTACATTAATAGACATACATAATGTACAAAAGGACCAGATGGTGTACACCTAGGACAAACAATATTCTAAACTTTACCCAGATTAAAAAAATTTTAAAAACCAAGAAGAAGTAATGAGACATAAACTTATGGGGATTTCTCCTGGCAAATTCCATTCTAATTTATAACCTAGGACAATGACTTCCAGAAGGGCTCTGCTGCCCTAGTACCCAGATTGGGGAATGGAGAAAAGCTACCTCCTTGTGGACGTTTCCCACAACAGCAGCTTTGAACCCACTGCAAAAGGTCACTAAATTTTCACCAACTTGCAGTTCTGTAAATGACACCTGCCCTCCAAAAAATTTCTGGGGTCAAAAATCGACCAAAAAATTCAAAAGAGGGCAACCTTCGAAGAAGTCAATTTCAAGAGCTGTATTATACTTACGGTTTTTTTCTTTTAAGAGAAAAGAAAAAGGCGTAGGAATATGATGAATTTAAAAATTTTAATGTCATGCATACCCATATTACAAAAACCTATCAGCTCACAGCAATCAGAATGGCCATTAGGAAAAATGCTGCCAAAAATAAACGGTGAAGGGAGTGTGGAGAAATGCGTACCCTCGGTTGTAAGGGGGGGCATGTAAAGAGCCACTAATGAAAACACAACGTAGGTGCTTTGAAAAGGGAAACATTGAGCTACCAGTCAATCAATCACAACCACTGCTTGGCCTATCACCTGAGAAAATGAGAATCAAAAATCACAGGCTGGCAAACCTGTACGCCAGCAATATTTACCATAGCCAGCACTTGGAAGCAATGAAAATGTCCATCAACCGAGGAATGCACCAAGAAGAAGTGGTCCACGTACACAATGGAATATTACTCTAATAATAAATATAAATTAAATTAAAAACAAACAAAAGCAAGGAGACATCAACATTTGTGGGTTTATCCGGGCACATTGCACTCTAATTTATAACCGAAGAACACCACTGGCCGGTAGGTCTGTTTCCCTAGTACCAGCATGGGGAACGTAGAAAGGCTGCCGCTCTCTGGCCATTACCTGCAAAAGCAGGTTTAAAGCCTGAGCTAATGGTCACTTCATATGAACAAGTACTTCAGGGCTGTAAATGAAACCTGCCCTCAAAATGTCTTGAGGGAGATAATGGCCAAACTATTTCAAATGGTGACACATACTTTAAGAAAACACTTTGAAGAAATAAGCTCTAATCACAGCTGGAAAAATTAAAAGGACATGTCTTAAAGCTCAATTTCAACACATTATGAGACACATGCAAATTCAACCACAAAGAGGTATCAGCTCACACCACTCAGAATAACCATCAGCAAAAACTACAAAGAATAAATGCTGAAGGTGCTGGGAAGAAATACATACCCTCCACTTTAAGTGGGACGTAACCTGGAAAGAGCCACTAAGGAGAACAGAATAGAGGTGCCTTTAAAAGGTAACCATTGAGCTACCATATGATCTAGCAGACCTATGCCTAGACCTATAAACGAAGAAGAGAGAATTGGAAGGACACAGGCACGCAAATCTACATTGCATAGTATTACAATAGCCAAGATATGGAAGTAACCAAAAAGTCCACCGACAGATGGGTGGACAAAGAAGTACTGCTACCTGTACAGATGGAATAAGAGCTAGTGAAAAAATGAAACAATGCCATTTGCAGCACCATAGATGAGTCTAGAAGTAATCACGCAACTTGGAGTAAGTGAGAAAGCGAAAGACACATATCCTATCATATCACATATAGGTGTTACCTAAAAAATGATACAAACAAAGATATTTCCACAGAGAAACACTATCATAGATTCATTAAAAAAACTTATGGTTCACCAAATGGAAAGGTGTGAGGATTGGATACATTACCATATTGAGGTTAACAGAGAGATACAAACACATGTGAAATATATAATCACCAAAGACCTACGCAATACCAAGAGAAGACTACTCAACATTGTGTCATAACCTACATGGGAAAAGGATCCGAAGAATAGATATATGCATATGTGTGAAAGAACCACATCTTGCACACCTAGAACAAACAAAACATTGTAATCAAGTTTGCTGTGATAAGAAATAAAAATTAAGTTCAAAATACCAACAAGAAGTAATGAGACATAAACTTAAAGGGCTTTTTCCTCGCACATTCCATTCTAATTTACAACCTAGAACACCACTTCCAGTAAGGCTCTGTTGCCCTAGAAACCAGATTTGGTAAAGGAGAAATGCTGCCGCCTTGTGGCCGATTCCCGCAAGAGCAGCTTTTAACCCACAGCTAATGGTCACTTACCATTCACAAGGACTCAGGGCTGTAAAGGACACCTGCCCTCAAAATTGTGCTGAGGTAGGGAATGGATACAAAAAATTCAAAACAGGCCAAATTTTCAAGAAGATAGTATGAAGAGGTAAGTTTTACTCACTCTCTTTTTAAAGAAAGGAAAATGGATAAAAGCTCCACCTCAGGAAGTATTAGACTCATGCAATCTAATCTACAAAAAGTTTTCAACTCACACCAGTCGACTGACCATTGGCAAAAAGTCTACAAACAATAAATGCTGAAGAGGTTTTAGAGAACTGTGTACCCTCTAGCTGCTGGTGAGATGCAAAAGGGTTAAACGCTAATAATGAGAACAGAAAGGAGCTGCGTTGAAAAGGAAAAATTGAGGTACCATTCAATCCAGCAGACGCACCAATGGGCCTCTCACCTGAGAAGACCAGAATGAAGAAGACCCGGGCTGCAAAAGCTGCACTGCAGCCTTATTCACCATAGACAAGACAGTGAAGCAACCAAAATGTCCATCAACAGATGAAAGGATAAAGAAGAAGTGGTCCATGTACACAATGAATACTAGCCATGGAAAACAATGAAACACTGCTCTTTGAGGCACCATAGATGATCTTGGAGATAATCACAGAACATGAGGTAAGTCGGAAAGCAAAAGTCCTATATCCTATGATATCACTTATAGGCGTTATCTAATAACTGACACAAATGAACATATTTCCACAGAGAAAGTCAATCACAGACTTATTAAAAAAAAACTATGCTTATCTAAAAGGAAAGGTGGGGGGAATGGATAAATGAAGATTAGCGTTACCATATGTATACAAATACATATTATATACATATATCAAAAAGACCGACCATATAGCAAGGAAGGTTTACGGAACACTCTGTAATAATTTACAGGGGAAGAGGATCTCTACATAAATAGGTATATAGAATATGTAGATGAACCAGAGTGTGTACACCTTGGACAAGCAACATTCTAACCATTACCCCAATTGAAAAAATTAAAACAACGAACTAGGAGTAATGAGACATAAACTTATGGGGGGTTTTCCTGGCACATTCCATTCAAATTTACAACCTAGGCAAACGACTTCCAGAACGGCTCTGCTGCCCTAGTACCCAGATTTGGGAATGGAGAAATGCTGCATCCTTGTGGCCGTTTCCCACCACAGCAGCTTTAAACCCACTGCAAAAGGTCACTAAATATTCACCAATTGCAGGTCTGTAAATGACACCTGCCCTCCAAAAAATACTGAGGTCGAAAATCGACCAAAAAATTCTAGAGTGCAACCTTCCAAAAAGAAAATTTGAAGAGGTATATTATACTCACACTTTTGTTCTTTTTTCTTTTAACAGAAAAGAAAAAGGCGTGGAAAAATGATGAATTGTAGGAATTTTTACAGACATGTAAACCCAAATTACAAACACCTATCAGCTCACACCAGTCAGAATGGCCATCAACAAATATGCTGCAAACAAGAAATGCTGACGTGATTGTGGAGAAGTGCGTACCCTCGATTCTAAGGGGGACGTGGTAAGAGCCACTAATGACAGCACAATTGAGGTGCCTTGAAAAGGTAAACGTTGAGCTACCATACCAGTCAATCAATCATAACCACTGCTGGGTCTATCACCTGAGAAAATGAAAATCAAAAATCACAGGCTGGCAATCCTGCCCTCCAGCAATATTTACCATAGGCAACACTTGGAAGCAAGGAAAATGTCCATCAACAGAGGAATGCACCAAGAAGAAGTGGTCCATGTACACAATGGAATATTAGCCATGGAAAACACTGAAGCGCTGCTCTTTGAGGCACCACAGATGAGCCTGGAGATAATCACAAAACATGAAGTAGGTCAGAAAGCAAAAGACCTATAGCCTATATTATCACTTATGGCATTATCTAATAACTGACACAGATGAACATATTTCCAAAGAGAAAGACACTCACAGGCTTAGAAAACAAAACAAACTATGCTCATCTAAAAGGAAAGGAGGGGGGAAATTGAGAAATGAGGATTAGTGTTACTATACATATACAAATACATATTATATACATGTATCAAAAAGACCGAACATATAGCAAGGGAGGTCGATGGAACACTGTAATATTTTACATGGGAAGAGGATCTGTACATTAATAGACATACATAATGTACAAAAGGACCAGATGGTGTACACCTAGGACAAACAATATTCTAAACTTTACCCAGATTAAAAAAAATTTAAAAACCAAGAAGAAGTAATGAGACATAAACTTATGGGGATTTCTCCTGGCAAATTCCATTCTAATTTATAACCTAGGACAATGACTTCCAGAAGGGCTCTGCTGCCCTAGTACCCAGATTGGGGAATGGAGAAAAGCTACCTCCTTGTGGACGTTTCCCACAACAGCAGCTTTGAACCCACTGCAAAAGGTCACTAAATTTTCACCAACTTGCAGTTCTGTAAATGACACCTGCCCTCCAAAAAATTTCTGGGGTCAAAAATCGACCAAAAAATTCAAAAGAGGGCAACCTTCGAAGAAGTCAATTTCAAGAGCTGTATTATACTTACGGTTTTTTTCTTTTAAGAGAAAAGAAAAAGGCGTAGGAATATGATGAATTTAAAAATTTTAATGTCATGCATACCCATATTACAAAAACCTATCAGCTCACAGCAATCAGAATGGCCATTAGGAAAAATGCTGCCAAAAATAAACGGTGAAGGAAGTGTGGAGAAATGCGTACCCTCGGTTGTAAGGGGGGGCATGTAAAGAGCCACTAATGAAAACACAACGTAGGTGCTTTGAAAAGGGAAACATTGAGCTACCAGTCAATCAATCACAACCACTGCTTGGCCTATCACCTGAGAAAATGAGAATCAAAAATCACAGGCTGGCAAACCTGTACGCCAGCAATATTTACCATAGCCAGCACTTGGAAGCAATGAAAATGTCCATCAACCGAGGAATGCACCAAGAAGAAGTGGTCCACGTACACAATGGATTATTACTCTAATAATAAATATAAATTAAATTAAAAACAAACAAAAGCAAGGAGACATCAACATTTGTGGGTTTATCCAGGCACACTGCACTCTAATTTATAACCGAAGAACACCACTGGCCGGTAGGTCTGTTTCCCTAGTACCAGCATGGGGAACGTAGAAAGGCTGCCGCTCTCTGGCCATTACCTGCAAAAGCAGGTTTAAAGCCTGAGCTAATGGTCACTTCATATGAACAAGTACTTCAGGGCTGTAAATGAAACCTGCCCTCAAAATGTCTTGAGGGAGATAATGGCCAAACTATTTCAAATGGTGACACATACTTTAAGAAAACACTTTGAAGAAATAAGCTCTAATCACAGCTGGAAAAATTAAAAGGACATGTCTTAAAGCTCAATTTCAACACATTATGAGACACATGCAAATTCAACCACAAAGAGGTATCAGCTCATACCACTCAGAATAACCATCAGCAAAAACTACAAAGAATAAATGCTGAAGGTGCTGGGAAGAAATACATACCCTCCACTTTAAGTGGGACGTAACCTGGAAAGAGCCACTAAGGAGAACAGAATAGAGGTGCCTTTAAAAGGTAACCATTGAGCTACCATATGATCTAGCAGACCTATGCCTAGACCTATAAACGAAGAAGAGAGAATTGGAAGGACACAGGCACGCAAATCTACATTGCATAGTATTACAATAGCCAAGATATGGAAGTAACCAAAAAGTCCACCGACAGATGGGTGGACAAAGAAGTACTGCTACCTGTACAGATGGAATAAGAGCTAGTGAAAAAATGAAACAATGCCATTTGCAGCACCATAGATGAGTCTAGAAGTAATCACGCAACTTGGAGTAAGTGAGAAAGCGAAAGACACATATCCTATCATATCACATATAGGTGTTACCTAAAAAATGATACAAACAAAGATATTTCCACAGAGAAACACTATCATAGATTCATTAAAAAAACTTATGGTTCACCAAATGGAAAGGTGTGAGGATTGGATACATTACCATATTGAGGTTAACAGAGAGATACAAACACATGTGAAATATATAATCACCAAAGACCTACGCAATACCAAGAGAAGACTACTCAACATTGTGTCATAACCTACATGGGAAAAGGATCCGAAGAATAGATATATGCATATGTGTGAAAGAACCACATCTTGCACACCTAGAACAAACAAAGCATTGTAATCAAGTTTGCTGTGATAAACAATAAAAATTAAGTTCAAAATACCAACAAGAAGTAATGAGACATAAACTTAAAGGGCCTTTTCCTCGCACATTCCATTCTAATTTACAACCTAGAACACCACTTCCAGTAAGGCTCTGTTGCCCTAGAAACCAGATTTGGTAAAGGAGAAATGCTGCCGCCTTGTGGCCGATTCCCGCAAGAGCAGCTTTTAACCCACAGCTAATGGTCACTTACCATTCACAAGGACTCAGGGCTGTAAAGGACACCTGCCCTCAAAATTGTGCTGAGGTAGGGAATGGATACAAAAAATTCAAAACAGGCCAAATTTTCAAGAAGATAGTATGAAGAGGTAAGTTTTACTCACTCTCTTTTTAAAGAAAGGAAAATGGATAAAAGCTCCACCTCAGGAAGTATTAGACTCATGCAATCTAATCTACAAAAAGTTTTCAACTCACACCAGTCGACTGACCATTGGCAAAAAGTCTACAAACAATAAATGCTGAAGAGGTTTTAGAGAACTGTGTACCCTCTAGCTGCTGGTGAGATGCAAAAGGGTTAAACGCTAATAATGAGAACAGAAAGGAGCTGCGTTGAAAAGGAAAAATTGAGGTACCATTCAATCCAGCAGACGCACCAATGGGCCTCTCACCTGAGAAGACCAGAATGAAGAAGACCCGGGCTGCAAAAGCTGCACTGCAGCCTTATTCACCATAGACAAGACAGTGAAGCAACCAAAATGTCCATCAACAGATGAAAGGATAAAGAAGAAGTGGTCCATGTACACAATGAATACTAGCCATGGAAAACAATGAAACACTGCTCTTTGAGGCACCATAGATGATCTTGGAGATAATCACAGAACATGAGGTAAGTCGGAAAGCAAAAGTCCTATATCCTATGATATCACTTATAGGCGTTATCTAATAACTGACACAAATGAACATATTTCCACAGAGAAAGTCAATCACAGACTTATTAAAAAAAAACTATGCTTATCTAAAAGGAAAGGTGGGGGGAATGGATAAATGAAGATTAGCGTTACCATATGTATACAAATACATATTATATACATATATCAAAAAGACCGACCATATAGCAAGGAAGGTTTACGGAACACTCTGTAATAATTTACAGGGGAAGAGGATCTCTACATAAATAGGTATATAGAATATGTAGATGAACCAGAGTGTGTACACCTTGGACAAGCAACATTCTAACCATTACCCCAATTGAAAAAATTAAAACAACGAACTAGGAGTAATGAGACATAAACTTATGGGGGGTTTTCCTGGCACATTCCATTCAAATTTACAACCTAGGCAAACGACTTCCAGAACGGCTCTGCTGCCCTAGTACCCAGATTTGGGAATGGAGAAATGCTGCATCCTTGTGGCCGTTTCCCACCACAGCAGCTTTAAACCCACTGCAAAAGGTCACTAAATATTCACCAATTGCAGGTCTGTAAATGACACCTGCCCTCCAAAAAATAATGAGGTCGAAAATCGACCAAAAAATTCTAGAGTGCAACCTTCCAAAAAGAAAATTTGAAGAGGTATATTATACTCACACTTTTGTTCTTTTTTCTTTTAACAGAAAAGAAAAAGGCGTGGAAAAATGATGAATTGTAGGAATTTTTACAGACATGTAAACCCAAATTACAAACACCTATCAGCTCACACCAGTCAGAATGGCCATCAACAAATATGCTGCAAACAAGAAATGCTGACGTGATTGTGGAGAAGTGCGTACCCTCGATTCTAAGGGGGACGTGGTAAGAGCCACTAATGACAGCACAATTGAGGTGCCTTGAAAAGGTAAACGTTGAGCTACCATACCAGTCAATCAATCATAACCACTGCTGGGTCTATCACCTGAGAAAATGAAAATCACAAATCACAGGCTGGCAATCCTGCCCTCCAGCAATATTTACCATAGGCAACACTTGGAAGCAAGGAAAATGTCCATCAACAGAGGAATGCACCAAGAAGAAGTGGTCCATGTACACAATGGAATATTAGCCATGGAAAACACTGAAGCGCTGCTCTTTGAGGCACCACAGATGAGCCTGGAGATAATCACAAAACATGAAGTAGGTCGGAAAGCAAAAGACCTATAGCCTATATTATCACTTATGGCATTATCTAATAACTGACACAGATGAACATATTTCCAAAGAGAAAGACACTCACAGGCTTAGAAAACAAAACAAACTATGCTCATCTAAAAGGAAAGGAGGGGGGAAATTGAGAAATGAGGATTAGTGTTACTATACATATACAAATACATATTATATACATGTATCAAAAAGACCGAACATATAGCAAGGGAGGTCGATGGAACACTGTAATATTTTACATGGGAAGAGGATCTGTACATTAATAGACATACATAATGTACAAAAGGACCAGATGGTGTACACCTAGGACAAACAATATTCTAAACTTTACCCAGATTAAAAAAATTTTAAAAACCAAGATGAAGTAATGAGACATAAACTTATGGGGATTTCTCCTGGCAAATTCCATTCTAATTTATAACCTAGGACAATGACTTCCAGAAGGGCTCTGCTGCCCTAGTACCCAGATTGGGGAATGGAGAAAAGCTACCTCCTTGTGGACGTTTCCCACAACAGCAGCTTTGAACCCACTGCAAAAGGTCACTAAATTTTCACCAACTTGCAGTTCTGTAAATGACACCTGCCCTCCAAAAAATTTCTGGGGTCAAAAATCGACCAAAAAATTCAAAAGAGGGCAACCTTCGAAGAAGTCAATTTCAAGAGCTGTATTATACTTACGGTTTTTTTCTTTTAAGAGAAAAGAAAAAGGCGTAGGAATATGATGAATTTAAAAATTTTAATGTCATGCATACCCATATTACAAAAACCTATCAGCTCACAGCAATCAGAATGGCCATTAGGAAAAATGCTGCCAAAAATAAACGGTGAAGGGAGTGTGGAGAAATGCGTACCCTCGGTTGTAAGGGGGGGCATGTAAAGAGCCACTAATGAAAACACAACGTAGGTGCTTTGAAAAGGGAAACATTGAGCTACCAGTCAATCAATCACAACCACTGCTTGGCCTATCACCTGAGAAAATGAGAATGAAAAATCACAGGCTGGTAAACCTGTACGCCAGCAATATTTACCATAGCCAGCACTTGGAAGCAATGAAAATGTCCATCAACCGAGGAATGCACCAAGAAGAAGTGGTCCACGTACACAATGGAATATTACTCTAATAATAAATATAAATTAAATTAAAAACAAACAAAAGCAAGGAGACATCAACATTTGTGGGTTTATCCGGGCACATTGCACTCTAATTTATAACCGAAGAACACCACTGGCCGGTAGGTCTGTTTCCCTAGTACCAGCATGGGGAACGTAGAAAGGCTGCCGCTCTCTGGCCATTACCTGCAAAAGCAGGTTTAAAGCCTGAGCTAATGGTCACTTCATATGAACAAGTACTTCAGGGCTGTAAATGAAACCTGCCCTCAAAATGTCTTGAGGGAGATAATGGCCAAACTATTTCAAATGGTGACACATACTTTAAGAAAACACTTTGAAGAAATAAGCTCTAATCACAGCTGGAAAAATTAAAAGGACATGTCTTAAAGCTCAATTTCAACACATTATGAGACACATGCAAATTCAACCACAAAGAGGTATCAGCTCACACCACTCAGAATAACCATCAGCAAAAACTACAAAGAATAAATGCTGAAGGTGCTGGGAAGAAATACATACCCTCCACTTTAAGTGGGACGTAACCTGGAAAGAGCCACTAAGGAGAACAGAATAGAGGTGCCTTTAAAAGGTAACCATTGAGCTACCATATGATCTAGCAGACCTATGCCTAGACCTATAAACGAAGAAGAGAGAATTGGAAGGACACAGGCACGCAAATCTACATTGCATAGTATTACAATAGCCAAGATATGGAAGTAACCAAAAAGTCCACCGACAGATGGGTGGACAAAGAAGTACTGCTACCTGTACAGATGGAATAAGAGCTAGTGAAAAAATGAAACAATGCCATTTGCAGCACCATAGATGAGTCTAGAAGTAATCACGCAACTTGGAGTAAGTGAGAAAGCGAAAGACACATATCCTATCATATCACATATAGGTGTTACCTAAAAAATGATACAAACAAAGATATTTCCACAGAGAAACACTATCATAGATTCATTAAAAAAACTTATGGTTCACCAAATGGAAAGGTGTGAGGATTGGATACATTACCATATTGAGGTTAACAGAGAGATACAAACACATGTGAAATATATAATCACCAAAGACCTACGCAATACCAAGAGAAGACTACTCAACATTGTGTCATAACCTACATGGGAAAAGGATCCGAAGAATAGATATATGCATATGTGTGAAAGAACCACATCTTGCACACCTAGAACAAACAAAACATTGTAATCAAGTTTGCTGTGATAAGAAATAAAAATTAAGTTCAAAATACCAACAAGAAGTAATGAGACATAAACTTAAAGGGCTTTTTCCTCGCACATTCCATTCTAATTTACAACCTAGAACACCACTTCCAGTAAGGCTCTGTTGCCCTAGAAACCAGATTTGGTAAAGGAGAAATGCTGCCGCCTTGTGGCCGATTCCCGCAAGAGCAGCTTTTAACCCACAGCTAATGGTCACTTACCATTCACAAGGACTCAGGGCTGTAAAGGACACCTGCCCTCAAAATTGTGCTGAGGTAGGGAATGGATACAAAAAATTCAAAACAGGCCAAATTTTCAAGAAGATAGTATGAAGAGGTAAGTTTTACTCACTCTCTTTTTAAAGAAAGGAAAATGGATAAAAGCTCCACCTCAGGAAGTATTAGACTCATGCAATCTAATCTACAAAAAGTTTTCAACTCACACCAGTCGACTGACCATTGGCAAAAAGTCTACAAACAATAAATGCTGAAGAGGTTTTAGAGAACTGTGTACCCTCTAGCTGCTGGTGAGATGCAAAAGGGTTAAACGCTAATAATGAGAACAGAAAGGAGCTGCGTTGAAAAGGAAAAATTGAGGTACCATTCAATCCAGCAGGCGCACCAATGGGCCTCTCACCTGAGAAGACCAGAATGAAGAAGACCCGGGCTGCAAAAGCTGCACTGCAGCCTTATTCACCATAGACAAGACAGTGAAGCAACCAAAATGTCCATCAACAGATGAAAGGATAAAGAAGAAGTGGTCCATGTACACAATGAATACTAGCCATGGAAAACAATGAAACACTGCTCTTTGAGGCACCATAGATGATCTTGGAGATAATCACAGAACATGAGGTAAGTCGGAAAGCAAAAGTCCTATATCCTATGATATCACTTATAGGCGTTATCTAATAACTGACACAAATGAACATATTTCCACAGAGAAAGTCAATCACAGACTTATTAAAAAAAAACTATGCTTATCTAAAAGGAAAGGTGGGGGGAATGGATAAATGAAGATTAGCGTTACCATATGTATACAAATACATATTATATACATATATCAAAAAGACCGACCATATAGCAAGGAAGGTTTACGGAACACTCTGTAATAATTTACAGGGGAAGAGGATCTCTACATAAATAGGTATATAGAATATGTAGATGAACCAGAGTGTGTACACCTTGGACAAGCAACATTCTAACCATTACCCCAATTGAAAAAATTAAAACAACGAACTAGGAGTAATGAGACATAAACTTATGGGGGGTTTTCCTGGCACATTCCATTCAAATTTACAACCTAGGCAAACGACTTCCAGAACGGCTCTGCTGCCCTAGTACCCAGATTTGGGAATGGAGAAATGCTGCATCCTTGTGGCTGTTTCCCACCACAGCAGCTTTAAACCCACTGCAAAAGGTCACTAAATATTCACCAATTGCAGGTCTGTAAATGACACCTGCCCTCCAAAAAATAATGAGGTCGAAAATCGACCAAAAAATTCTAGAGTGCAACCTTCCAAAAAGAAAATTTGAAGAGGTATATTATACTCACACTTTTGTTCTTTTTTCTTTTAACAGAAAAGAAAAAGGCGTGGAAAAATGATGAATTGTAGGAATTTTTACAGACATGTAAACCCAAATTACAAACACCTATCAGCTCACACCAGTCAGAATGGCCATCAACAAATATGCTGCAAACAAGAAATGCTGACGTGATTGTGGAGAAGTGCGTACCCTCGATTCTAAGGGGGACGTGGTAAGAGCCACTAATGACAGCACAATTGAGGTGCCTTGAAAAGGTAAACGTTGAGCTACCATACCAGTCAATCAATCATAACCACTGCTGGGTCTATCACCTGAGAAAATGAAAATCAAAAATCACAGGCTGGCAATCCTGCCCTCCAGCAATATTTACCATAGGCAACACTTGGAAGCAAGGAAAATGTCCATCAACAGAGGAATGCACCAAGAAGAAGTGGTCCATGTACACAATGGAATATTAGCCATGGAAAACACTGAAGCGCTGCTCTTTGAGGCACCACAGATGAGCCTGGAGATAATCACAAAACATGAAGTAGGTCGGAAAGCAAAAGACCTATAGCCTATATTATCACTTATGGCATTATCTAATAACTGACACAGATGAACATATTTCCAAAGAGAAAGACACTCACAGGCTTAGAAAACAAAACAAACTATGCTCATCTAAAAGGAAAGGAGGGGGGAAATTGAGAAATGAGGATTAGTGTTACTATACATATACAAATACATATTATATACATGTATCAAAAAGACCGAACATATAGCAAGGGAGGTCGATGGAACACTGTAATATTTTACATGGGAAGAGGATCTGTACATTAATAGACATACATAATGTACAAATGGACCAGATGGTGTACACCTAGGACAAACAATATTCTAAACTTTACCCAGATTAAAAAAATTTTAAAAACCAAGAAGAAGTAATGAGACATAAACTTATGGGGATTTCTCCTGGCAAATTCCATTCTAATTTATAACCTAGGACAATGACTTCCAGAAGGGCTCTGCTGCCCTAGTACCCAGATTGGGGAATGGAGAAAAGCTACCTCCTTGTGGACGTTTCCCACAACAGCAGCTTTGAACCCACTGCAAAAGGTCACTAAATTTTCACCAACTTGCAGTTCTGTAAATGACACCTGCCCTCCAAAAAATTTCTGGGGTCAAAAATCGACCAAAAAATTCAAAAGAGGGCAACCTTCGAAGAAGTCAATTTCAAGAGCTCTATTATACTTACGGTTTTTTTCTTTTAAGAGAAAAGAAAAAGGCGTAGGAATATGATGAATTTAAAAATTTTAATGTCATGCATACCCATATTACAAAAACCTATCAGCTCACAGCAATCAGAATGGCCATTAGGAAAAATGCTGCCAAAAATAAACGGTGAAGGGAGTGTGGAGAAATGCGTACCCTCGGTTGTAAGGGGGGGCATGTAAAGAGCCACTAATGAAAACACAACGTAGGTGCTTTGAAAAGGGAAACATTGAGCTACCAGTCAATCAATCACAACCACTGCTTGGCCTATCACCTGAGAAAATGAGAATCAAAAATCACAGGCTGGCAAACCTGTACGCCAGCAATATTTACCATAGCCAGCACTTGGAAGCAATGAAAATGTCCATCAACCGAGGAATGCACCAAGAAGAAGTGGTCCACGTACACAATGGAATATTACTCTAATAATAAATATAAATTAAATTAAAAACAAACAAAAGCAAGGAGACATCAACATTTGTGGGTTTATCCGGGCACATTGCACTCTAATTTATAACCGAAGAACACCACTGGCCGGTAGGTCTGTTTCCCTAGTACCAGCATGGGGAACGTAGAAAGGCTGCCGCTCTCTGGCCATTACCTGCAAAAGCAGGTTTAAAGCCTGAGCTAATGGTCACTTCATATGAACAAGTACTTCAGGGCTGTAAATGAAACCTGCCCTCAAAATGTCTTGAGGGAGATAATGGCCAAACTATTTCAAATGGTGACACATCCTTTAAGAAAACACTTTGAAGAAATAAGCTCTAATCACAGCTGGAAAAATTAAAAGGACATGTCTTAAAGCTCAATTTCAACACATTATGAGACACATGCAAATTCAACCACAAAGAGGTATCAGCTCACACCACTCAGAATAACCATCAGCAAAAACTACAAAGAATAAATGCTGAAGGTGCTGGGAAGAAATACATACCCTCCACTTTAAGTGGGACGTAACCTGGAAAGAGCCACTAAGGAGAACAGAATAGAGGTGCCTTTAAAAGGTAACCATTGAGCTACCATATGATCTAGCAGACCTATGCCTAGACCTATAAACGAAGAAGAGAGAATTGGAAGGACACAGGCACGCAAATCTACATTGCATAGTATTACAATAGCCAAGATATGGAAGTAACCAAAAAGTCCACCGACAGATGGGTGGACAAAGAAGTACTGCTACCTGTACAGATGGAATAAGAGCTAGTGAAAAAATGAAACAATGCCATTTGCAGCACCATAGATGAGTCTAGAAGTAATCACGCAACTTGGAGTAAGTGAGAAAGCGAAAGACACATATCCTATCATATCACATATAGGTGTTACCTAAAAAATGATACAAACAAAGATATTTCCACAGAGAAACACTATCATAGATTCATTAAAAAAACTTATGGTTCACCAAATGGAAAGGTGTGAGGATTGGATACATTACCATATTGAGGTTAACAGAGAGATACAAACACATGTGAAATATATAATCACCAAAGACCTACGCAATACCAAGAGAAGACTACTCAACATTGTGTCATAACCTACATGGGAAAAGGATCCGAAGAATAGATATATGCATATGTGTGAAAGAACCACATCTTGCACACCTAGAACAAACAAAACATTGTAATCAAGTTTGCTGTGATAAAAAATAAAAATTAAGTTCAAAATACCAACAAGAAGTAATGAGACATAAACTTAAAGGGCTTTTTCCTCGCACATTCCATTCTAATTTACAACCTAGAACACCACTTCCAGTAAGGCTCTGTTGCCCTAGAAACCAGATTTGGTAAAGGAGAAATGCTGCCGCCTTGTGGCCGATTCCCGCAAGAGCAGCTTTTAACCCACAGCTAATGGTCACTTACCATTCACAAGGACTCAGGGCTGTAAAGGACACCTGCCCTCAAAATTGTGCTGAGGTAGGGAATGGATACAAAAAATTCAAAACAGGCCAAATTTTCAAGAAGATAGTATGAAGAGGTAAGTTTTACTCACTCTCTTTTTAAAGAAAGGAAAATGGATAAAAGCTCCACCTCAGGAAGTATTAGACTCATGCAATCTAATCTACAAAAAGTTTTCAACTCACACCAGTCGACTGACCATTGGCAAAAAGTCTACAAACAATAAATGCTGAAGAGGTTTTAGAGAACTGTGTACCCTCTAGCTGCTGGTGAGATGCAAAAGGGTTAAACGCTAATAATGAGAACAGAAAGGAGCTGCGTTGAAAAGGAAAAATTGAGGTACCATTCAATCCAGCAGGCGCACCAATGGGCCTCTCACCTGAGAAGACCAGAATGAAGAAGACCCGGGCTGCAAAAGCTGCACTGCAGCCTTATTCACCATAGACAAGACAGTGAAGCAACCAAAATGTCCATCAACAGATGAAAGGATAAAGAAGAAGTGGTCCATGTACACAATGAATACTAGCCATGGAAAACAATGAAACACTGCTCTTTGAGGCACCATAGATGATCTTGGAGATAATCACAGAACATGAGGTAAGTCGGAAAGCAAAAGTCCTATATCCTATGATATCACTTATAGGCGTTATCTAATAACTGACACAAATGAACATATTTCCACAGAGAAAGTCAATCACAGACTTATTAAAAAAAAACTATGCTTATCTAAAAGGAAAGGTGGGGGGAATGGATAAATGAAGATTAGCGTTACCATATGTATACAAATACATATTATATACATATATCAAAAAGACCGACCATATAGCAAGGAAGGTTTACGGAACACTCTGTAATAATTTACAGGGGAAGAGGATCTCTACATAAATAGGTATATAGAATATGTAGATGAACCAGAGTGTGTACACCTTGGACAAGCAACATTCTAACCATTACCCCAATTGAAAAAATTAAAACAACGAACTAGGAGTAATGAGACATAAACTTATGGGGGGTTTTCCTGGCACATTCCATTCAAATTTACAACCTAGGCAAACGACTTCCAGAACGGCTCTGCTGCCCTAGTACCCAGATTTGGGAATGGAGAAATGCTGCATCCTTGTGGCTGTTTCCCACCACAGCAGCTTTAAACCCACTGCAAAAGGTCACTAAATATTCACCAATTGCAGGTCTGTAAATGACACCTGCCCTCCAAAAAATAATGAGGTCGAAAATCGACCAAAAAATTCTAGAGTGCAACCTTCCAAAAAGAAAATTTGAAGAGGTATATTATACTCACACTTTTGTTCTTTTTTCTTTTAACAGAAAAGAAAAAGGCGTGGAAAAATGATGAATTGTAGGAATTTTTACAGACATGTAAACCCAAATTACAAACACCTATCAGCTCACACCAGTCAGAATGGCCATCAACAAATATGCTGCAAACAAGAAATGCTGACGTGATTGTGGAGAAGTGCGTACCCTCGATTCTAAGGGGGACGTGGTAAGAGCCACTAATGACAGCACAATTGAGGTGCCTTGAAAAGGTAAACGTTGAGCTACCATACCAGTCAATCAATCATAACCACTGCTGGGTCTATCACCTGAGAAAATGAAAATCAAAAATCACAGGCTGGCAATCCTGCCCTCCAGCAATATTTACCATAGGCAACACTTGGAAGCAAGGAAAATGTCCATCAACAGAGGAATGCACCAAGAAGAAGTGGTCCATGTACACAATGGAATATTAGCCATGGAAAACACTGAAGCGCTGCTCTTTGAGGCACCACAGATGAGCCTGGAGATAATCACAAAACATGAAGTAGGTCGGAAAGCAAAAGACCTATAGCCTATATTATCACTTATGGCATTATCTAATAACTGACACAGATGAACATATTTCCAAAGAGAAAGACACTCACAGGCTTAGAAAACAAAACAAACTATGCTCATCTAAAAGGAAAGGAGGGGGGAAATTGAGAAATGAGGATTAGTGTTACTATACATATACAAATACATATTATATACATGTATCAAAAAGACCGAACATATAGCAAGGGAGGTCGATGGAACACTGTAATATTTTACATGGGAAGAGGATCTGTACATTAATAGACATACATAATGTACAAATGGACCAGATGGTGTACACCTAGGACAAACAATATTCTAAACTTTACCCAGATTAAAAAAATTTTAAAAACCAAGAAGAAGTAATGAGACATAAACTTATGGGGATTTCTCCTGGCAAATTCCATTCTAATTTATAACCTAGGACAATGACTTCCAGAAGGGCTCTGCTGCCCTAGTACCCAGATTGGGGAATGGAGAAAAGCTACCTCCTTGTGGACGTTTCCCACAACAGCAGCTTTGAACCCACTGCAAAAGGTCACTAAATTTTCACCAACTTGCAGTTCTGTAAATGACACCTGCCCTCCAAAAAATTTCTGGGGTCAAAAATCGACCAAAAAATTCAAAAGAGGGCAACCTTCGAAGAAGTCAATTTCAAGAGCTCTATTATACTTACGGTTTTTTTCTTTTAAGAGAAAAGAAAAAGGCGTAGGAATATGATGAATTTAAAAATTTTAATGTCATGCATACCCATATTACAAAAACCTATCAGCTCACAGCAATCAGAATGGCCATTAGGAAAAATGCTGCCAAAAATAAACGGTGAAGGGAGTGTGGAGAAATGCGTACCCTCGGTTGTAAGGGGGGGCATGTAAAGAGCCACTAATGAAAACACAACGTAGGTGCTTTGAAAAGGGAAACATTGAGCTACCAGTCAATCAATCACAACCACTGCTTGGCCTATCACCTGAGAAAATGAGAATCAAAAATCACAGGCTGGCAAACCTGTACGCCAGCAATATTTACCATAGCCAGCACTTGGAAGCAATGAAAATGTCCATCAACCGAGGAATGCACCAAGAAGAAGTGGTCCACGTACACAATGGAATATTACTCTAATAATAAATATAAATTAAATTAAAAACAAACAAAAGCAAGGAGACATCAACATTTGTGGGTTTATCCGGGCACATTGCACTCTAATTTATAACCGAAGAACACCACTGGCCGGTAGGTCTGTTTCCCTAGTACCAGCATGGGGAACGTAGAAAGGCTGCCGCTCTCTGGCCATTACCTGCAAAAGCAGGTTTAAAGCCTGAGCTAATGGTCACTTCATATGAACAAGTACTTCAGGGCTGTAAATGAAACCTGCCCTCAAAATGTCTTGAGGGAGATAATGGCCAAACTATTTCAAATGGTGACACATCCTTTAAGAAAACACTTTGAAGAAATAAGCTCTAATCACAGCTGGAAAAATTAAAAGGACATGTCTTAAAGCTCAATTTCAACACATTATGAGACACATGCAAATTCAACCACAAAGAGGTATCAGCTCACACCACTCAGAATAACCATCAGCAAAAACTACAAAGAATAAATGCTGAAGGTGCTGGGAAGAAATACATACCCTCCACTTTAAGTGGGACGTAACCTGGAAAGAGCCACTAAGGAGAACAGAATAGAGGTGCCTTTAAAAGGTAACCATTGAGCTACCATATGATCTAGCAGACCTATGCCTAGACCTATAAACGAAGAAGAGAGAATTGGAAGGACACAGGCACGCAAATCTACATTGCATAGTATTACAATAGCCAAGATATGGAAGTAACCAAAAAGTCCACCGACAGATGGGTGGACAAAGAAGTACTGCTACCTGTACAGATGGAATAAGAGCTAGTGAAAAAATGAAACAATGCCATTTGCAGCACCATAGATGAGTCTAGAAGTAATCACGCAACTTGGAGTAAGTGAGAAAGCGAAAGACACATATCCTATCATATCACATATAGGTGTTACCTAAAAAATGATACAAACAAAGATATTTCCACAGAGAAACACTATCATAGATTCATTAAAAAAACTTATGGTTCACCAAATGGAAAGGTGTGAGGATTGGATACATTACCATATTGAGGTTAACAGAGAGATACAAACACATGTGAAATATATAATCACCAAAGACCTACGCAATACCAAGAGAAGACTACTCAACATTGTGTCATAACCTACATGGGAAAAGGATCCGAAGAATAGATATATGCATATGTGTGAAAGAACCACATCTTGCACACCTAGAACAAACAAAACATTGTAATCAAGTTTGCTGTGATAAAAAATAAAAATTAAGTTCAAAATACCAACAAGAAGTAATGAGACATAAACTTAAAGGGCTTTTTCCTCGCACATTCCATTCTAATTTACAACCTAGAACACCACTTCCAGTAAGGCTCTGTTGCCCTAGAAACCAGATTTGGTAAAGGAGAAATGCTGCCGCCTTGTGGCCGATTCCCGCAAGAGCAGCTTTTAACCCACAGCTAATGGTCACTTACCATTCACAAGGACTCAGGGCTGTAAAGGACACCTGCCCTCAAAATTGTGCTGAGGTAGGGAATGGATACAAAAAATTCAAAACAGGCCAAATTTTCAAGAAGATAGTATGAAGAGGTAAGTTTTACTCACTCTCTTTTTAAAGAAAGGAAAATGGATAAAAGCTCCACCTCAGGAAGTATTAGACTCATGCAATCTAATCTACAAAAAGTTTTCAACTCACACCAGTCGACTGACCATTGGCAAAAAGTCTACAAACAATAAATGCTGAAGAGGTTTTAGAGAACTGTGTACCCTCTAGCTGCTGGTGAGATGCAAAAGGGTTAAACGCTAATAATGAGAACAGAAAGGAGCTGCGTTGAAAAGGAAAAATTGAGGTACCATTCAATCCAGCAGGCGCACCAATGGGCCTCTCACCTGAGAAGACCAGAATGAAGAAGACCCGGGCTGCAAAAGCTGCACTGCAGCCTTATTCACCATAGACAAGACAGTGAAGCAACCAAAATGTCCATCAACAGATGAAAGGATAAAGAAGAAGTGGTCCATGTACACAATGAATACTAGCCATGGAAAACAATGAAACACTGCTCTTTGAGGCACCATAGATGATCTTGGAGATAATCACAGAACATGAGGTAAGTCGGAAAGCAAAAGTCCTATATCCTATGATATCACTTATAGGCGTTATCTAATAACTGACACAAATGAACATATTTCCACAGAGAAAGTCAATCACAGACTTATTAAAAAAAAACTATGCTTATCTAAAAGGAAAGGTGGGGGGAATGGATAAATGAAGATTAGCGTTACCATATGTATACAAATACATATTATATACATATATCAAAAAGACCGACCATATAGCAAGGAAGGTTTACGGAACACTCTGTAATAATTTACAGGGGAAGAGGATCTCTACATAAATAGGTATATAGAATATGTAGATGAACCAGAGTGTGTACACCTTGGACAAGCAACATTCTAACCATTACCCCAATTGAAAAAATTAAAACAACGAACTAGGAGTAATGAGACATAAACTTATGGGGGGTTTTCCTGGCACATTCCATTCAAATTTACAACCTAGGCAAACGACTTCCAGAACGGCTCTGCTGCCCTAGTACCCAGATTTGGGAATGGAGAAATGCTGCATCCTTGTGGCTGTTTCCCACCACAGCAGCTTTAAACCCACTGCAAAAGGTCACTAAATATTCACCAATTGCAGGTCTGTAAATGACACCTGCCCTCCAAAAAATAATGAGGTCGAAAATCGACCAAAAAATTCTAGAGTGCAACCTTCCAAAAAGAAAATTTGAAGAGGTATATTATACTCACACTTTTGTTCTTTTTTCTTTTAACAGAAAAGAAAAAGGCGTGGAAAAATGATGAATTGTAGGAATTTTTACAGACATGTAAACCCAAATTACAAACACCTATCAGCTCACACCAGTCAGAATGGCCATCAACAAATATGCTGCAAACAAGAAATGCTGACGTGATTGTGGAGAAGTGCGTACCCTCGATTCTAAGGGGGACGTGGTAAGAGCCACTAATGACAGCACAATTGAGGTGCCTTGAAAAGGTAAACGTTGAGCTACCATACCAGTCAATCAATCATAACCACTGCTGGGTCTATCACCTGAGAAAATGAAAATCAAAAATCACAGGCTGGCAATCCTGCCCTCCAGCAATATTTACCATAGGCAACACTTGGAAGCAAGGAAAATGTCCATCAACAGAGGAATGCACCAAGAAGAAGTGGTCCATGTACACAATGGAATATTAGCCATGGAAAACACTGAAGCGCTGCTCTTTGAGGCACCACAGATGAGCCTGGAGATAATCACAAAACATGAAGTAGGTCGGAAAGCAAAAGACCTATAGCCTATATTATCACTTATGGCATTATCTAATAACTGACACAGATGAACATATTTCCAAAGAGAAAGACACTCACAGGCTTAGAAAACAAAACAAACTATGCTCATCTAAAAGGAAAGGAGGGGGGAAATTGAGAAATGAGGATTAGTGTTACTATACATATACAAATACATATTATATACATGTATCAAAAAGACCGAACATATAGCAAGGGAGGTCGATGGAACACTGTAATATTTTACATGGGAAGAGGATCTGTACATTAATAGACATACATAATGTACAAAAGGACCAGATGGTGTACACCTAGGACAAACAATATTCTAAACTTTACCCAGATTAAAAAAATTTTAAAAACCAAGAAGAAGTAATGAGACATAAACTTATGGGGATTTCTCCTGGCAAATTCCATTCTAATTTATAACCTAGGACAATGACTTCCAGAAGGGCTCTGCTGCCCTAGTACCCAGATTGGGGAATGGAGAAAAGCTACCTCCTTGTGGACGTTTCCCACAACAGCAGCTTTGAACCCACTGCAAAAGGTCACTAAATTTTCACCAACTTGCAGTTCTGTCAATGACACCTGCCCTCCAAAAAATTTCTGGGGTCAAAAATCGACCAAAAAATTCAAAAGAGGGCAACCTTCGAAGAAGTCAATTTCAAGAGCTCTATTATACTTACGGTTTTTTTCTTTTAAGAGAAAAGAAAAAGGCGTAGGAATATGATGAATTTAAAAATTTTAATGTCATGCATACCCATATTACAAAAACCTATCAGCTCACAGCAATCAGAATGGCCATTAGGAAAAATGCTGCCAAAAATAAACGGTGAAGGGAGTGTGGAGAAATGCGTACCCTCGGT
The DNA here is from genome assembly GCF_965194805.1 of Balaenoptera borealis. Classification (NCBI taxonomy): domain Eukaryota; kingdom Metazoa; phylum Chordata; class Mammalia; order Artiodactyla; family Balaenopteridae; genus Balaenoptera; species Balaenoptera borealis. Next base: position 91,992,112 of record NC_138873.1, read on the forward strand.
TGTAAGGGGGGGCATGTAAAGAGCCACTAATGAAAACACAACGTAGGTGCTTTGAAAAGGGAAACATTGAGCTACCAGTCAATCAATCACAACCACTGCTTGGCCTATCACCTGAGAAAATGAGAATCAAAAATCACAGGCTGGCAAACCTGTACGCCAGCAATATTTACCATAGCCAGCACTTGGAAGCAATGAAAATGTCCATCAACCGAGGAATGCACCAAGAAGAAGTGGTCCACGTACACAATGGAATATTACTCTAATAATAAATATAAATTAAATTAAAAACAAACAAAAGCAAGGAGACATCAACATTTGTGGGTTTATCCGGGCACATTGCACTCTAATTTATAACCGAAGAACACCACTGGCCGGTAGGTCTGTTTCCCTAGTACCAGCATGGGGAACGTAGAAAGGCTGCCGCTCTCTGGCCATTACCTGCAAAAGCAGGTTTAAAGCCTGAGCTAATGGTCACTTCATATGAACAAGTACTTCAGGGCTGTAAATGAAACCTGCCCTCAAAATGTCTTGAGGGAGATAATGGCCAAACTATTTCAAATGGTGACACATCCTTTAAGAAAACACTTTGAAGAAATAAGCTCTAATCACAGCTGGAAAAATTAAAAGGACATGTCTTAAAGCTCAATTTCAACACATTATGAGACACATGCAAATTCAACCACAAAGAGGTATCAGCTCACACCACTCAGAATAACCATCAGCAAAAACTACAAAGAATAAATGCTGAAGGTGCTGGGAAGAAATACATACCCTCCACTTTAAGTGGGACGTAACCTGGAAAGAGCCACTAAGGAGAACAGAATAGAGGTGCCTTTAAAAGGTAACCATTGAGCTACCATATGATCTAGCAGACCTATGCCTAGACCTATAAACGAAGAAGAGAGAATTGGAAGGACACAGGCACGCAAATCTACATTGCATAGTATTACAATAGCCAAGATATGGAAGTAACCAAAAAGTCCACCGACAGATGGGTGGACAAAGAAGTACTGCTACCTGTACAGATGGAATAAGAGCTAGTGAAAAAATGAAACAATGCCATTTGCAGCACCATAGATGAGTCTAGAAGTAATCACGCAACTTGGAGTAAGTGAGAAAGCGAAAGACACATATCCTATCATATCACATATAGGTGTTACCTAAAAAATGATACAAACAAAGATATTTCCACAGAGAAACACTATCATAGATTCATTAAAAAAACTTATGGTTCACCAAATGGAAAGGTGTGAGGATTGGATACATTACCATATTGAGGTTAACAGAGAGATACAAACACATGTGAAATATATAATCACCAAAGACCTACGCAATACCAAGAGAAGACTACTCAACATTGTGTCATAACCTACATGGGAAAAGGATCCGAAGAATAGATATATGCATATGTGTGAAAGAACCACATCTTGCACACCTAGAACAAACAAAACATTGTAATCAAGTTTGCTGTGATAAGAAATAAAAATTAAGTTCAAAATACCAACAAGAAGTAATGAGACATAAACTTAAAGGGCTTTTTCCTCGCACATTCCATTCTAATTTACAACCTAGAACACCACTTCCAGTAAGGCTCTGTTGCCCTAGAAACCAGATTTGGTAAAGGAGAAATGCTGCCGCCTTGTGGCCGATTCCCGCAAGAGCAGCTTTTAACCCACAGCTAATGGTCACTTACCATTCACAAGGACTCAGGGCTGTAAAGGACACCTGCCCTCAAAATTGTGCTGAGGTAGGGAATGGATACAAAAAATTCAAAACAGGCCAAATTTTCAAGAAGATAGTATGAAGAGGTAAGTTTTACTCACTCTCTTTTTAAAGAAAGGAAAATGGATAAAAGCTCCACCTCAGGAAGTATTAGACTCATGCAATCTAATCTACAAAAAGTTTTCAACTCACACCAGTCGACTGACCATTGGCAAAAAGTCTACAAACAATAAATGCTGAAGAGGTTTTAGAGAACTGTGTACCCTCTAGCTGCTGGTGAGATGCAAAAGGGTTAAACGCTAATAATGAGAACAGAAAGGAGCTGCGTTGAAAAGGAAAAATTGAGGTACCATTCAATCCAGCAGACGCACCAATGGGCCTCTCACCTGAGAAGACCAGAATGAAGAAGACCCGGGCTGCAAAAGCTGCACTGCAGCCTTATTCACCATAGCCAAGACAGTGAAGCAACCAAAATGTCCATCAACAGATGAAAGGATAAAGAAGAAGTGGTCCATGTACACAATGAATACTAGCCATGGAAAACAATGAAACACTGCTCTTTGAGGCACCATAGATGATCTTGGAGATAATCACAGAACATGAGGTAAGTCGGAAAGCAAAAGTCCTATATCCTATGATATCACTTATAGGCGTTATCTAATAACTGACACAAATGAACATATTTCCACAGAGAAAGTCAATCACAGACTTATTAAAAAAAAACTATGCTTATCTAAAAGGAAAGGTGGGGGGAATGGATAAATGAAGATTAGCGTTACCATATGTATACAAATACATATTATATACATATATCAAAAAGACCGACCATATAGCAAGGAAGGTTTACGGAACACTCTGTAATAATTTACAGGGGAAGAGGATCTCTACATAAATAGGTATATAGAATATGTAGATGAACCAGAGTGTGTACACCTTGGACAAGCAACATTCTAACCATTACCCCAATTGAAAAAATTAAAACAACGAACTAGGAGTAATGAGACATAAACTTATGGGGGGTTTTCCTGGCACATTCCATTCAAATTTACAACCTAGGCAAACGACTTCCAGAACGGCTCTGCTGCCCTAGTACCCAGATTTGGGAATGGAGAAATGCTGCATCCTTGTGGCCGTTTCCCACCACAGCAGCTTTAAACCCACTGCAAAAGGTCACTAAATATTCACCAATTGCAGGTCTGTAAATGACACCTGCCCTCCAAAAAATACTGAGGTCGAAAATCGACCAAAAAATTCTAGAGTGCAACCTTCCAAAAAGAAAATTTGAAGAGGTATATTATACTCACACTTTTGTTCTTTTTTCTTTTAACAGAAAAGAAAAAGGCGTGGAAAAATGATGAATTGTAGGAATTTTTACAGACATGTAAACCCAAATTACAAACACCTATCAGCTCACACCAGTCAGAATGGCCATCAACAAATATGCTGCAAACAAGAAATGCTGACCTGATTGTGGAGAAGTGCGTACCCTCGATTCTAAGGGGGACGTGGTAAGAGCCACTAATGACAGCACAATTGAGGTGCCTTGAAAAGGTAAACGTTGAGCTACCATACCAGTCAATCAATCATAACCACTGCTGGGTCTATCACCTGAGAAAAGGAAAATCAAAAATCACAGGCTGGCAATCCTGCCCTCCAGCAATATTTACCATAGGCAACACTTGGAAGCAAGGAAAATGTCCATCAACAGAGGAATGCACCAAGAAGAAGTGGTCCATGTACACAATGGAATATTAGCCATGGAAAACACTGAAGCGCTGCTCTTTGAGGCACCACAGATGAGCCTGGAGATAATCACAAAACATGAAGTAGGTCAGAAAGCAAAAGACCTATAGCCTATATTATCACTTATGGCATTATCTAATAACTGACACAGATGAACATATTTCCAAAGAGAAAGACACTCACAGGCTTAGAAAACAAAACAAACTATGCTCATCTAAAAGGAAAGGAGGGGGGAAATTGAGAAATGAGGATTAGTGTTACTATACATATACAAATACATATTATATACATGTATCAAAAAGACCGAACATATAGCAAGGGAGGTCGATGGAACACTGTAATATTTTACATGGGAAGAGGATCTGTACATTAATAGACATACATAATGTACAAAAGGACCAGATGGTGTACACCTAGGACAAACAATATTCTAAACTTTACCCAGATTAAAAAAATTTTAAAAACCAAGAAGAAGTAATGAGACATAAACTTATGGGGATTTCTCCTGGCAAATTCCATTCTAATTTATAACCTAGGACAATGACTTCCAGAAGGGCTCTGCTGCCCTAGTACCCAGATTGGGGAATGGAGAAAAGCTACCTCCTTGTGGACGTTTCCCACAACAGCAGCTTTGAACCCACTGCAAAAGGTCACTAAATTTTCACCAACTTGCAGTTCTGTAAATGACACCTGCCCTCCAAAAAATTTCTGGGGTCAAAAATCGACCAAAAAATTCAAAAGAGGGCAACCTTCGAAGAAGTCAATTTCAAGAGCTCTATTATACTTACGGTTTTTTTCTTTTAAGAGAAAAGAAAAAGGCGTAGGAATATGATGAATTTAAAAATTTTAATGTCATGCATACCCATATTACAAAAACCTATCAGCTCACAGCAATCAGAATGGCCATTAGGAAAAATGCTGCCAAAAATAAACGGTGAAGGGAGTGTGGAGAAATGCGTACCCTCGGTTGTAAGGGGGGGCATGTAAAGAGCCACTAATGAAAACACAACGTAGGTGCTTTGAAAAGGGAAACATTGAGCTACCAGTCAATCAATCACAACCACTGCTTGGCCTATCACCTGAGAAAATGAGAATCAAAAATCACAGGCTGGCAAACCTGTACGCCAGCAATATTTACCATAGCCAGCACTTGGAAGCAATGAAAATGTCCATCAACCGAGGAATGCACCAAGAAGAAGTGGTCCACGTACACAATGGAATATTACTCTAATAATAAATATAAATTAAATTAAAAACAAACAAAAGCAAGGAGACATCAACATTTGTGGGTTTATCCGGGCACATTGCACTCTAATTTATAACCGAAGAACACCACTGGCCGGTAGGTCTGTTTCCCTAGTACCAGCATGGGGAACGTAGAAAGGCTGCCGCTCTCTGGCCATTACCTGCAAAAGCAGGTTTAAAGCCTGAGCTAATGGTCACTTCATATGAACAAGTACTTCAGGGCTGTAAATGAAACCTGCCCTCAAAATGTCTTGAGGGAGATAATGGCCAAACTATTTCAAATGGTGACACATACTTTAAGAAAACACTTTGAAGAAATAAGCTCTAATCACAGCTGGAAAAATTAAAAGGACATGTCTTAAAGCTCAATTTCAACACATTATGAGACACATGCAAATTCAACCACAAAGAGGTATCAGCTCACACCACTCAGAATAACCATCAGCAAAAACTACAAAGAATAAATGCTGAAGGTGCTGGGAAGAAATACATACCCTCCACTTTAAGTGGGACGTAACCTGGAAAGAGCCACTAAGGAGAACAGAATAGAGGTGCCTTTAAAAGGTAACCATTGAGCTACCATATGATCTAGCAGACCTATGCCTAGACCTATAAACGAAGAAGAGAGAATTGGAAGGACACAGGCACGCAAATCTACATTGCATAGTATTACAATAGCCAAGATATGGAAGTAACCAAAAAGTCCACCGACAGATGGGTGGACAAAGAAGTACTGCTACCTGTACAGATGGAATAAGAGCTAGTGAAAAAATGAAACAATGCCATTTGCAGCACCATAGATGAGTCTAGAAGTAATCACGCAACTTGGAGTAAGTGAGAAAGCGAAAGACACATATCCTATCATATCACATATAGGTGTTACCTAAAAAATGATACAAACAAAGATATTTCCACAGAGAAACACTATCATAGATTCATTAAAAAAACTTATGGTTCACCAAATGGAAAGGTGTGAGGATTGGATACATTACCATATTGAGGTTAACAGAGAGATACAAACACATGTGAAATATATAATCACCAAAGACCTACGCAATACCAAGAGAAGACTACTCAACATTGTGTCATAACCTACATGGGAAAAGGATCCGAAGAATAGATATATGCATATGTGTGAAAGAACCACATCTTGCACACCTAGAACAAACAAAGCATTGTAATCAAGTTTGCTGTGATAAAAAATAAAAATTAAGTTCAAAATACCAACAAGAAGTAATGAGACATAAACTTAAAGGGCCTTTTCCTCGCACATTCCATTCTAATTTACAACCTAGAACACCACTTCCAGTAAGGCTCTGTTGCCCTAGAAACCAGATTTGGTAAAGGAGAAATGCTGCCGCCTTGTGGCCGATTCCCGCAAGAGCAGCTTTTAACCCACAGCTAATGGTCACTTACCATTCACAAGGACTCAGGGCTGTAAAGGACACCTGCCCTCAAAATTGTGCTGAGGTAGGGAATGGATACAAAAAATTCAAAACAGGCCAAATTTTCAAGAAGATAGTATGAAGAGGTAAGTTTTACTCACTCTCTTTTTAAAGAAAGGAAAATGGATAAAAGCTCCACCTCAGGAAGTATTAGACTCATGCAATCTAATCTACAAAAAGTTTTCAACTCACACCAGTCGACTGACCATTGGCAAAAAGTCTACAAACAATAAATGCTGAAGAGGTTTTAGAGAACTGTGTACCCTCTAGCTGCTGGTGAGATGCAAAAGGGTTAAACGCTAATAATGAGAACAGAAAGGAGCTGCGTTGAAAAGGAAAAATTGAGGTACCATTCAATCCAGCAGGCGCACCAATGGGCCTCTCACCTGAGAAGACCAGAATGAAGAAGACCCGGGCTGCAAAAGCTGCACTGCAGCCTTATTCACCATAGACAAGACAGTGAAGCAACCAAAATGTCCATCAACAGATGAAAGGATAAAGAAGAAGTGGTCCATGTACACAATGAATACTAGCCATGGAAAACAATGAAACACTGCTCTTTGAGGCACCATAGATGATCTTGGAGATAATCACAGAACATGAGGTAAGTCGGAAAGCAAAAGTCCTATATCCTATGATATCACTTATAGGCGTTATCTAATAACTGACACAAATGAACATATTTCCACAGAGAAAGTCAATCACAGACTTATTAAAAAAAACTATGCTTATCTAAAAGGAAAGGTGGGGGGAATGGATAAATGAAGATTAGCGTTACCATATGTATACAAATACATATTATATACATATATCAAAAAGACCGACCATATAGCAAGGAAGGTTTACGGAACACTCTGTAATAATTTACAGGGGAAGAGGATCTCTACATAAATAGGTATATAGAATATGTAGATGAACCAGAGTGTGTACACCTTGGACAAGCAACATTCTAACCATTACCCCAATTGAAAAAATTAAAACAACGAACTAGGAGTAATGAGACATAAACTTATGGGGGGTTTTCCTGGCACATTCCATTCAAATTTACAACCTAGGCAAACGACTTCCAGAACGGCTCTGCTGCCCTAGTACCCAGATTTGGGAATGGAGAAATGCTGCATCCTTGTGGCCGTTTCCCACCACAGCAGCTTTAAACCCACTGCAAAAGGTCACTAAATATTCACCAATTGCAGGTCTGTAAATGACACCTGCCCTCCAAAAAATACTGAGGTCGAAAATCGACCAAAAAATTCTAGAGTGCAACCTTCCAAAAAGAAAATTTGAAGAGGTATATTATACTCACACTTTTGTTCTTTTTTCTTTTAACAGAAAAGAAAACGGTGTGGAAAAATGATGAATTGTAGGAATTTTTACAGACATGTAAACCCAAATTACAAACACCTATCAGCTCACACCAGTCAGAATGGCCATCAACAAATATGCTGCAAACAAGAAATGCTGACGTGATTGTGGAGAAGTGCGTACCCTCGATTCTAAGGGGGACGTGGTAAGAGCCACTAATGACAGCACAATTGAGGTGCCTTGAAAAGGTAAACGTTGAGCTACCATACCAGTCAATCAATCATAACCACTGCTGGGTCTATCACCTGAGAAAATGAAAATCAAAAATCACAGGCTGGCAATCCTGCCCTCCAGCAATATTTACCATAGGCAACACTTGGAAGCAAGGAAAATGTCCATCAACAGAGGAATGCACCAAGAAGAAGTGGTCCATGTACACAATGGAATATTAGCCATGGAAAACACTGAAGCGCTGCTCTTTGAGGCACCACAGATGAGCCTGGAGATAATCACAAAACATGAAGTAGGTCGGAAAGCAAAAGACCTATAGCCTATAATATCACTTATGGTATTAACTAATAACTGACACAGATGAACATATTTCCAAAGAGAAAGACACTCACAGGCTTAGAAAACAAAACAAACTATGCTCATCTAAAAGGAAAGGAGGGGGGAAATTGAGAAATGAGGATTAGTGTTACTATACATATACAAATACATATTATATACATGTATCAAAAAGACCGAACATATAGCAAGGGAGGTCGATGGAACACTGTAATATTTTACATGGGAAGAGGATCTGTACATTAATAGACATACATAATGTACAAAAGGACCAGATGGTGTACACCTAGGACAAACAATATTCTAAACTTTACCCAGATTAAAAAAATTTTAAAAACCAAGAAGAAGTAATGAGACATAAACTTATGGGGATTTCTCCTGGCAAATTCCATTCTAATTTATAACCTAGGACAATGACTTCCAGAAGGGCTCTGCTGCCCTAGTACCCAGATTGGGGAATGGAGAAAAGCTACCTCCTTGTGGACGTTTCCCACAACAGCAGCTTTGAACCCACTGCAAAAGGTCACTAAATTTTCACCAACTTGCAGTTCTGTAAATGACACCTGCCCTCCAAAAAATTTCTGGGGTCAAAAATCGACCAAAAAATTCAAAAGAGGGCAACCTTCGAAGAAGTCAATTTCAAGAGCTGTATTATACTTACGGTTTTTTTCTTTTAAGAGAAAAGAAAAAGGCGTAGGAATATGATGAATTTAAAAATTTTAATGTCATGCATACCCATATTACAAAAACCTATCAGCTCACAGCAATCAGAATGGCCATTAGGAAAAATGCTGCCAAAAATAAACGGTGAAGGGAGTGTGGAGAAATGCGTACCCTCGGTTGTAAGGGGGGGCATGTAAAGAGCCACTAATGAAAACACAACGTAGGTGCTTTGAAAAGGGAAACATTGAGCTACCAGTCAATCAATCACAACCACTGCTTGGCCTATCACCTGAGAAAATGAGAATCAAAAATCACAGGCTGGCAAACCTGTACGCCAGCAATATTTACCATAGCCAGCACTTGGAAGCAATGAAAATGTCCATCAACCGAGGAATGCACCAAGAAGAAGTGGTCCACGTACACAATGGAATATTACTCTAATAATAAATATAAATTAAATTAAAAACAAACAAAAGCAAGGAGACATCAACATTTGTGGGTTTATCCGGGCACATTGCACTCTAATTTATAACCGAAGAACACCACTGGCCGGTAGGTCTGTTTCCCTAGTACCAGCATGGGGAACGTAGAAAGGCTGCCGCTCTCTGGCCATTACCTGCAAAAGCAGGTTTAAAGCCTGAGCTAATGGTCACTTCATATGAACAAGTACTTCAGGGCTGTAAATGAAACCTGCCCTCAAAATGTCTTGAGGGAGATAATGGCCAAACTATTTCAAATGGTGACACATACTTTAAGAAAACACTTTGAAGAAATAAGCTCTAATCACAGCTGGAAAAATTAAAAGGACATGTCTTAAAGCTCAATTTCAACACATTATGAGACACATGCAAATTCAACCACAAAGAGGTATCAGCTCACACCACTCAGAATAACCATCAGCAAAAACTACAAAGAATAAATGCTGAAGGTGCTGGGAAGAAATACATACCCTCCACTTTAAGTGGGACGTAACCTGGAAAGAGCCACTAAGGAGAACAGAATAGAGGTGCCTTTAAAAGGTAACCATTGAGCTACCATATGATCTAGCAGACCTATGCCTAGACCTATAAACGAAGAAGAGAGAATTGGAAGGACACAGGCACGCAAATCTACATTGCATAGTATTACAATAGCCAAGATATGGAAGTAACCAAAAAGTCCACCGACAGATGGGTGGACAAAGAAGTACTGCTACCTGTACAGATGGAATAAGAGCTAGTGAAAAAATGAAACAATGCCATTTGCAGCACCATAGATGAGTCTAGAAGTAATCACGCAACTTGGAGTAAGTGAGAAAGCGAAAGACACATATCCTATCATATCACATATAGGTGTTACCTAAAAAATGATACAAACAAAGATATTTCCACAGAGAAACACTATCATAGATTCATTAAAAAAACTTATGGTTCACCAAATGGAAAGGTGTGAGGATTGGATACATTACCATATTGAGGTTAACAGAGAGATACAAACACATGTGAAATATATAATCACCAAAGACCTACGCAATACCAAGAGAAGACTACTCAACATTGTGTCATAACCTACATGGGAAAAGGATCCGAAGAATAGATATATGCATATGTGTGAAAGAACCACATCTTGCACACCTAGAACAAACAAAACATTGTAATCAAGTTTGCTGTGATAAGAAATAAAAATTAAGTTCAAAATACCAACAAGAAGTAATGAGACATAAACTTAAAGGGCTTTTTCCTCGCACATTCCATTCTAATTTACAACCTAGAACACCACTTCCAGTAAGGCTCTGTTGCCCTAGAAACCAGATTTGGTAAAGGAGAAATGCTGCCGCCTTGTGGCCGATTCCCGCAAGAGCAGCTTTTAACCCACAGCTAATGGTCACTTACCATTCACAAGGACTCAGGGCTGTAAAGGACACCTGCCCTCAAAATTGTGCTGAGGTAGGGAATGGATACAAAAAATTCAAAACAGGCCAAATTTTCAAGAAGATAGTATGAAGAGGTAAGTTTTACTCACTCTCTTTTTAAAGAAAGGAAAATGGATAAAAGCTCCACCTCAGGAAGTATTAGACTCATGCAATCTAATCTACAAAAAGTTTTCAACTCACACCAGTCGACTGACCATTGGCAAAAAGTCTACAAACAATAAATGCTGAAGAGGTTTTAGAGAACTGTGTACCCTCTAGCTGCTGGTGAGATGCAAAAGGGTTAAACGCTAATAATGAGAACAGAAAGGAGCTGCGTTGAAAAGGAAAAATTGAGGTACCATTCAATCCAGCAGACGCACCAATGGGCCTCTCACCTGAGAAGACCAGAATGAAGAAGACCCGGGCTGCAAAAGCTGCACTGCAGCCTTATTCACCATAGACAAGACAGTGAAGCAACCAAAATGTCCATCAACAGATGAAAGGATAAAGAAGAAGTGGTCCATGTACACAATGAATACTAGCCATGGAAAACAATGAAACACTGCTCTTTGAGGCACCATAGATGATCTTGGAGATAATCACAGAACATGAGGTAAGTCGGAAAGCAAAAGTCCTATATCCTATGATATCACTTATAGGCGTTATCTAATAACTGACACAAATGAACATATTTCCACAGAGAAAGTCAATCACAGACTTATTAAAAAAAAACTATGCTTATCTAAAAGGAAAGGTGGGGGGAATGGATAAATGAAGATTAGCGTTACCATATGTATACAAATACATATTATATACATATATCAAAAAGACCGACCATATAGCAAGGAAGGTTTACGGAACACTCTGTAATAATTTACAGGGGAAGAGGATCTCTACATAAATAGGTATATAGAATATGTAGATGAACCAGAGTGTGTACACCTTGGACAAGCAACATTCTAACCATTACCCCAATTGAAAAAATTAAAACAACGAACTAGGAGTAATGAGACATAAACTTATGGGGGGTTTTCCTGGCACATTCCATTCAAATTTACAACCTAGGCAAACGACTTCCAGAACGGCTCTGCTGCCCTAGTACCCAGATTTGGGAATGGAGAAATGCTGCATCCTTGTGGCCGTTTCCCACCACAGCAGCTTTAAACCCACTGCAAAAGGTCACTAAATATTCACCAATTGCAGGTCTGTAAATGACACCTGCCCTCCAAAAAATACTGAGGTCGAAAATCGACCAAAAAATTCTAGAGTGCAACCTTCCAAAAAGAAAATTTGAAGAGGTATATTATACTCACACTTTTGTTCTTTTTTCTTTTAACAGAAAAGAAAAAGGCGTGGAAAAATGATGAATTGTAGGAATTTTTACAGACATGTAAACCCAAATTACAAACACCTATCAGCTCACACCAGTCAGAATGGCCATCAACAAATATGCTGCAAACAAGAAATGCTGACGTGATTGTGGAGAAGTGCGTACCCTCGATTCTAAGGGGGACGTGGTAAGAGCCACTAATGACAGCACAATTGAGGTGCCTTGAAAAGGTAAACGTTGAGCTACCATACCAGTCAATCAATCATAACCACTGCTGGGTCTATCACCTGAGAAAATGAAAATCAAAAATCACAGGCTGGCAATCCTGCCCTCCAGCAATATTTACCATAGGCAACACTTGGAAGCAAGGAAAATGTCCATCAACAGAGGAATGCACCAAGAAGAAGTGGTCCATGTACACAATGGAATATTAGCCATGGAAAACACTGAAGCGCTGCTCTTTGAGGCACCACAGATGAGCCTGGAGATAATCACAAAACATGAAGTAGGTCAGAAAGCAAAAGACCTATAGCCTATATTATCACTTATGGCATTATCTAATAACTGACACAGATGAACATATTTCCAAAGAGAAAGACACTCACAGGCTTAGAAAACAAAACAAACTATGCTCATCTAAAAGGAAAGGAGGGGGGAAATTGAGAAATGAGGATTAGTGTTACTATACATATACAAATACATATTATATACATGTATCAAAAAGACCGAACATATAGCAAGGGAGGTCGATGGAACACTGTAATATTTTACATGGGAAGAGGATCTGTACATTAATAGACATACATAATGTACAAAAGGACCAGATGGTGTACACCTAGGACAAACAATATTCTAAACTTTACCCAGATTAAAAAAAATTTAAAAACCAAGAAGAAGTAATGAGACATAAACTTATGGGGATTTCTCCTGGCAAATTCCATTCTAATTTATAACCTAGGACAATGACTTCCAGAAGGGCTCTGCTGCCCTAGTACCCAGATTGGGGAATGGAGAAAAGCTACCTCCTTGTGGACGTTTCCCACAACAGCAGCTTTGAACCCACTGCAAAAGGTCACTAAATTTTCACCAACTTGCAGTTCTGTAAATGACACCTGCCCTCCAAAAAATTTCTGGGGTCAAAAATCGACCAAAAAATTCAAAAGAGGGCAACCTTCGAAGAAGTCAATTTCAAGAGCTGTATTATACTTACGGTTTTTTTCTTTTAAGAGAAAAGAAAAAGGCGTAGGAATATGATGAATTTAAAAATTTTAATGTCATGCATACCCATATTACAAAAACCTATCAGCTCACAGCAATCAGAATGGCCATTAGGAAAAATGCTGCCAAAAATAAACGGTGAAGGAAGTGTGGAGAAATGCGTACCCTCGGTTGTAAGGGGGGGCATGTAAAGAGCCACTAATGAAAACACAACGTAGGTGCTTTGAAAAGGGAAACATTGAGCTACCAGTCAATCAATCACAACCACTGCTTGGCCTATCACCTGAGAAAATGAGAATCAAAAATCACAGGCTGGCAAACCTGTACGCCAGCAATATTTACCATAGCCAGCACTTGGAAGCAATGAAAATGTCCATCAACCGAGGAATGCACCAAGAAGAAGTGGTCCACGTACACAATGGATTATTACTCTAATAATAAATATAAATTAAATTAAAAACAAACAAAAGCAAGGAGACATCAACATTTGTGGGTTTATCCAGGCACACTGCACTCTAATTTATAACCGAAGAACACCACTGGCCGGTAGGTCTGTTTCCCTAGTACCAGCATGGGGAACGTAGAAAGGCTGCCGCTCTCTGGCCATTACCTGCAAAAGCAGGTTTAAAGCCTGAGCTAATGGTCACTTCATATGAACAAGTACTTCAGGGCTGTAAATGAAACCTGCCCTCAAAATGTCTTGAGGGAGATAATGGCCAAACTATTTCAAATGGTGACACATACTTTAAGAAAACACTTTGAAGAAATAAGCTCTAATCACAGCTGGAAAAATTAAAAGGACATGTCTTAAAGCTCAATTTCAACACATTATGAGACACATGCAAATTCAACCACAAAGAGGTATCAGCTCACACCACTCAGAATAACCATCAGCAAAAACTACAAAGAATAAATGCTGAAGGTGCTGGGAAGAAATACATACCCTCCACTTTAAGTGGGACGTAACCTGGAAAGAGCCACTAAGGAGAACAGAATAGAGGTGCCTTTAAAAGGTAACCATTGAGCTACCATATGATCTAGCAGACCTATGCCTAGACCTATAAACGAAGAAGAGAGAATTGGAAGGACACAGGCACGCAAATCTACATTGCATAGTATTACAATAGCCAAGATATGGAAGTAACCAAAAAGTCCACCGACAGATGGGTGGACAAAGAAGTACTGCTACCTGTACAGATGGAATAAGAGCTAGTGAAAAAATGAAACAATGCCATTTGCAGCACCATAGATGAGTCTAGAAGTAATCACGCAACTTGGAGTAAGTGAGAAAGCGAAAGACACATATCCTATCATATCACATATAGGTGTTACCTAAAAAATGATACAAACAAAGATATTTCCACAGAGAAACACTATCATAGATTCATTAAAAAAACTTATGGTTCACCAAATGGAAAGGTGTGAGGATTGGATACATTACCATATTGAGGTTAACAGAGAGATACAAACACATGTGAAATATATAATCACCAAAGACCTACGCAATACCAAGAGAAGACTACTCAACATTGTGTCATAACCTACATGGGAAAAGGATCCGAAGAATAGATATATGCATATGTGTGAAAGAACCACATCTTGCACACCTAGAACAAACAAAGCATTGTAATCAAGTTTGCTGTGATAAACAATAAAAATTAAGTTCAAAATACCAACAAGAAGTAATGAGACATAAACTTAAAGGGCCTTTTCCTCGCACATTCCATTCTAATTTACAACCTAGAACACCACTTCCAGTAAGGCTCTGTTGCCCTAGAAACCAGATTTGGTAAAGGAGAAATGCTGCCGCCTTGTGGCCGATTCCCGCAAGAGCAGCTTTTAACCCACAGCTAATGGTCACTTACCATTCACAAGGACTCAGGGCTGTAAAGGACACCTGCCCTCAAAATTGTGCTGAGGTAGGGAATGGATACAAAAAATTCAAAACAGGCCAAATTTTCAAGAAGATAGTATGAAGAGGTAAGTTTTACTCACTCTCTTTTTAAAGAAAGGAAAATGGATAAAAGCTCCACCTCAGGAAGTATTAGACTCATGCAATCTAATCTACAAAAAGTTTTCAACTCACACCAGTCGACTGACCATTGGCAAAAAGTCTACAAACAATAAATGCTGAAGAGGTTTTAGAGAACTGTGTACCCTCTAGCTGCTGGTGAGATGCAAAAGGGTTAAACGCTAATAATGAGAACAGAAAGGAGCTGCGTTGAAAAGGAAAAATTGAGGTACCATTCAATCCAGCAGGCGCACCAATGGGCCTCTCACCTGAGAAGACCAGAATGAAGAAGACCCGGGCTGCAAAAGCTGCACTGCAGCCTTATTCACCATAGCCAAGACAGTGAAGCAACCAAAATGTCCATCAACAGATGAAAGGATAAAGAAGAAGTGGTCCATGTACACAATGAATACTAGCCATGGAAAACAATGAAACACTGCTCTTTGAGGCACCATAGATGATCTTGGAGATAATCACAGAACATGAGGTAAGTCGGAAAGCAAAAGTCCTATATCCTATGATATCACTTATAGGCGTTATCTAATAACTGACACAAATGAACATATTTCCACAGAGAAAGTCAATCACAGACTTATTAAAAAAAAAACTATGCTTATCTAAAAGGAAAGGTGGGGGGAATGGATAAATGAAGATTAGCGTTACCATATGTATACAAATACATATTATATACATATATCAAAAAGACCGACCATATAGCAAGGAAGGTTTACGGAACACTCTGTAATAATTTACAGGGGAAGAGGATCTCTACATAAATAGGTATATAGAATATGTAGATGAACCAGAGTGTGTACACCTTGGACAAGCAACATTCTAACCATTACCCCAATTGAAAAAATTAAAACAACGAACTAGGAGTAATGAGACATAAACTTATGGGGGGTTTTCCTGGCACATTCCATTCAAATTTACAACCTAGGCAAACGACTTCCAGAACGGCTCTGCTGCCCTAGTACCCAGATTTGGGAATGGAGAAATGCTGCATCCTTGTGGCCGTTTCCCACCACAGCAGCTTTAAACCCACTGCAAAAGGTCACTAAATATTCACCAATTGCAGGTCTGTAAATGACACCTGCCCTCCAAAAAATACTGAGGTCGAAAATCGACCAAAAAATTCTAGAGTGCAACCTTCCAAAAAGAAAATTTGAAGAGGTATATTATACTCACACTTTTGTTCTTTTTTCTTTTAACAGAAAAGGAAAAGGCGTGGAAAAATGATGAATTGTAGGAATTTTTACAGACATGTAAACCCAAATTACAAACACCTATCAGCTCACACCAGTCAGAATGGCCATCAACAAATATGCTGCAAACAAGAAATGCTGACGTGATTGTGGAGAAGTGCGTACCCTCGATTCTAAGGGGGACGTGGTAAGAGCCACTAATGACAGCACAATTGAGGTGCCTTGAAAAGGTAAACGTTGAGCTACCATACCAGTCAATCAATCATAACCACTGCTGGGTCTATCACCTGAGAAAATGAAAATCACAAATCACAGGCTGGCAATCCTGCCCTCCAGCAATATTTACCATAGGCAACACTTGGAAGCAAGGAAAATGTCCATCAACAGAGGAATGCACCAAGAAGAAGTGGTCCATGTACACAATGGAATATTAGCCATGGAAAACACTGAAGCGCTGCTCTTTGAGGCACCACAGATGAGCCTGGAGATAATCACAAAACATGAAGTAGGTCGGAAAGCAAAAGACCTATAGCCTATATTATCACTTATGGCATTATCTAATAACTGACACAGATGAACATATTTCCAAAGAGAAAGACACTCACAGGCTTAGAAAACAAAACAAACTATGCTCATCTAAAAGGAAAGGAGGGGGGAAATTGAGAAATGAGGATTAGTGTTACTATACATATACAAATACATATTATATACATGTATCAAAAAGACCGAACATATAGCAAGGGAGGTCGATGGAACACTGTAATATTTTACATGGGAAGAGGATCTGTACATTAATAGACATACATAATGTACAAAAGGACCAGATGGTGTACACCTAGGACAAACAATATTCTAAACTTTACCCAGATTAAAAAAATTTTAAAAACCAAGATGAAGTAATGAGACATAAACTTATGGGGATTTCTCCTGGCAAATTCCATTCTAATTTATAACCTAGGACAATGACTTCCAGAAGGGCTCTGCTGCCCTAGTACCCAGATTGGGGAATGGAGAAAAGCTACCTCCTTGTGGACGTTTCCCACAACAGCAGCTTTGAACCCACTGCAAAAGGTCACTAAATTTTCACCAACTTGCAGTTCTGTAAATGACACCTGCCCTCCAAAAAATTTCTGGGGTCAAAAATCGACCAAAAAATTCAAAAGAGGGCAACCTTCGAAGAAGTCAATTTCAAGAGCTGTATTATACTTACGGTTTTTTTCTTTTAAGAGAAAAGAAAAAGGCGTAGGAATATGATGAATTTAAAAATTTTAATGTCATGCATACCCATATTACAAAAACCTATCAGCTCACAGCAATCAGAATGGCCATTAGGAAAAATGCTGCCAAAAATAAACGGTGAAGGGAGTGTGGAGAAATGCGTACCCTCGGTTGTAAGGGGGGGCATGTAAAGAGCCACTAATGAAAACACAACGTAGGTGCTTTGAAAAGGGAAACATTGAGCTACCAGTCAATCAATCACAACCACTGCTTGGCCTATCACCTGAGAAAATGAGAATCAAAAATCACAGGCTGGCAAACCTGTACGCCAGCAATATTTACCATAGCCAGCACTTGGAAGCAATGAAAATGTCCATCAACCGAGGAATGCACCAAGAAGAAGTGGTCCACGTACACAATGGAATATTACTCTAATAATAAATATAAATTAAATTAAAAACAAACAAAAGCAAGGAGACATCAACATTTGTGGGTTTATCCGGGCACATTGCACTCTAATTTATAACCGAAGAACACCACTGGCCGGTAGGTCTGTTTCCCTAGTACCAGCATGGGGAACGTAGAAAGGCTGCCGCTCTCTGGCCATTACCTGCAAAAGCAGGTTTAAAGCCTGAGCTAATGGTCACTTCATATGAACAAGTACTTCAGGGCTGTAAATGAAACCTGCCCTCAAAATGTCTTGAGGGAGATAATGGCCAAACTATTTCAAATGGTGACACATACTTTAAGAAAACACTTTGAAGAAATAAGCTCTAATCACAGCTGGAAAAATTAAAAGGACATGTCTTAAAGCTCAATTTCAACACATTATGAGACACATGCAAATTCAACCACAAAGAGGTATCAGCTCACACCACTCAGAATAACCATCAGCAAAAACTACAAAGAATAAATGCTGAAGGTGCTGGGAAGAAATACATACCCTCCACTTTAAGTGGGACGTAACCTGGAAAGAGCCACTAAGGAGAACAGAATAGAGGTGCCTTTAAAAGGTAACCATTGAGCTACCATATGATCTAGCAGACCTATGCCTAGACCTATAAACGAAGAAGAGAGAATTGGAAGGACACAGGCACGCAAATCTACATTGCATAGTATTACAATAGCCAAGATATGGAAGTAACCAAAAAGTCCACCGACAGATGGGTGGACAAAGAAGTACTGCTACCTGTACAGATGGAATAAGAGCTAGTGAAAAAATGAAACAATGCCATTTGCAGCACCATAGATGAGTCTAGAAGTAATCACGCAACTTGGAGTAAGTGAGAAAGCGAAAGACACATATCCTATCATATCACATATAGGTGTTACCTAAAAAATGATACAAACAAAGATATTTCCACAGAGAAACACTATCATAGATTCATTAAAAAAACTTATGGTTCACCAAATGGAAAGGTGTGAGGATTGGATACATTACCATATTGAGGTTAACAGAGAGATACAAACACATGTGAAATATATAATCACCAAAGACCTACGCAATACCAAGAGAAGACTACTCAACATTGTGTCATAACCTACATGGGAAAAGGATCCGAAGAATAGATATATGCATATGTGTGAAAGAACCACATCTTGCACACCTAGAACAAACAAAGCATTGTAATCAAGTTTGCTGTGATAAAAAATAAAAATTAAGTTCAAAATACCAACAAGAAGTAATGAGACATAAACTTAAAGGGCCTTTTCCTCGCACATTCCATTCTAATTTACAACCTAGAACACCACTTCCAGTAAGGCTCTGTTGCCCTAGAAACCAGATTTGGTAAAGGAGAAATGCTGCCGCCTTGTGGCCGATTCCCGCAAGAGCAGCTTTTAACCCACAGCTAATGGTCACTTACCATTCACAAGGACTCAGGGCTGTAAAGGACACCTGCCCTCAAAATTGTGCTGAGGTAGGGAATGGATACAAAAAATTCAAAACAGGCCAAATTTTCAAGAAGATAGTATGAAGAGGTAAGTTTTACTCACTCTCTTTTTAAAGAAAGGAAAATGGATAAAAGCTCCACCTCAGGAAGTATTAGACTCATGCAATCTAATCTACAAAAAGTTTTCAACTCACACCAGTCGACTGACCATTGGCAAAAAGTCTACAAACAATAAATGCTGAAGAGGTTTTAGAGAACTGTGTACCCTCTAGCTGCTGGTGAGATGCAAAAGGGTTAAACGCTAATAATGAGAACAGAAAGGAGCTGCGTTGAAAAGGAAAAATTGAGGTACCATTCAATCCAGCAGGCGCACCAATGGGCCTCTCACCTGAGAAGACCAGAATGAAGAAGACCCGGGCTGCAAAAGCTGCACTGCAGCCTTATTCACCATAGACAAGACAGTGAAGCAACCAAAATGTCCATCAACAGATGAAAGGATAAAGAAGAAGTGGTCCATGTACACAATGAATACTAGCCATGGAAAACAATGAAACACTGCTCTTTGAGGCACCATAGATGATCTTGGAGATAATCACAGAACATGAGGTAAGTCGGAAAGCAAAAGTCCTATATCCTATGATATCACTTATAGGCGTTATCTAATAACTGACACAAATGAACATATTTCCACAGAGAAAGTCAATCACAGACTTATTAAAAAAAACTATGCTTATCTAAAAGGAAAGGTGGGGGGAATGGATAAATGAAGATTAGCGTTACCATATGTATACAAATACATATTATATACATATATCAAAAAGACCGACCATATAGCAAGGAAGGTTTACGGAACACTCTGTAATAATTTACAGGGGAAGAGGATCTCTACATAAATAGGTATATAGAATATGTAGATGAACCAGAGTGTGTACACCTTGGACAAGCAACATTCTAACCATTACCCCAATTGAAAAAATTAAAACAACGAACTAGGAGTAATGAGACATAAACTTATGGGGGGTTTTCCTGGCACATTCCATTCAAATTTACAACCTAGGCAAACGACTTCCAGAACGGCTCTGCTGCCCTAGTACCCAGATTTGGGAATGGAGAAATGCTGCATCCTTGTGGCCGTTTCCCACCACAGCAGCTTTAAACCCACTGCAAAAGGTCACTAAATATTCACCAATTGCAGGTCTGTAAATGACACCTGCCCTCCAAAAAATACTGAGGTCGAAAATCGACCAAAAAATTCTAGAGTGCAACCTTCCAAAAAGAAAATTTGAAGAGGTATATTATACTCACACTTTTGTTCTTTTTTCTTTTAACAGAAAAGAAAACGGTGTGGAAAAATGATGAATTGTAGGAATTTTTACAGACATGTAAACCCAAATTACAAACACCTATCAGCTCACACCAGTCAGAATGGCCATCAACAAATATGCTGCAAACAAGAAATGCTGACGTGATTGTGGAGAAGTGCGTACCCTCGATTCTAAGGGGGACGTGGTAAGAGCCACTAATGACAGCACAATTGAGGTGCCTTGAAAAGGTAAACGTTGAGCTACCATACCAGTCAATCAATCATAACCACTGCTGGGTCTATCACCTGAGAAAATGAAAATCAAAAATCACAGGCTGGCAATCCTGCCCTCCAGCAATATTTACCATAGGCAACACTTGGAAGCAAGGAAAATGTCCATCAACAGAGGAATGCACCAAGAAGAAGTGGTCCATGTACACAATGGAATATTAGCCATGGAAAACACTGAAGCGCTGCTCTTTGAGGCACCACAGATGAGCCTGGAGATAATCACAAAACATGAAGTAGGTCGGAAAGCAAAAGACCTATAGCCTATAATATCACTTATGGTATTAACTAATAACTGACACAGATGAACATATTTCCAAAGAGAAAGACACTCGCAGGCTTAGAAAACAAAACAAACTATGCTCATCTAAAAGGAAAGGAGGGGGGAAATTGAGAAATGAGGATTAGTGTTACTATACATATACAAATACATATTATATACATGTATCAAAAAGACCGAACATATAGCAAGGGAGGTCGATGGAACACTGTAATATTTTACATGGGAAGAGGATCTGTACATTAATAGACATACATAATGTACAAAAGGACCAGATGGTGTACACCTAGGACAAACAATATTCTAAACTTTACCCAGATTAAAAAAATTTTAAAAACCAAGAAGAAGTAATGAGACATAAACTTATGGGGATTTCTCCTGGCAAATTCCATTCTAATTTATAACCTAGGACAATGACTTCCAGAAGGGCTCTGCTGCCCTAGTACCCAGATTGGGGAATGGAGAAAAGCTACCTCCTTGTGGACGTTTCCCACAACAGCAGCTTTGAACCCACTGCAAAAGGTCACTAAATTTTCACCAACTTGCAGTTCTGTAAATGACACCTGCCCTCCAAAAAATTTCTGGGGTCAAAAATCGACCAAAAAATTCAAAAGAGGGCAACCTTCGAAGAAGTCAATTTCAAGAGCTGTATTATACTTACGGTTTTTTTCTTTTAAGAGAAAAGAAAAAGGCGTAGGAATATGATGAATTTAAAAATTTTAATGTCATGCATACCCATATTACAAAAACCTATCAGCTCACAGCAATCAGAATGGCCATTAGGAAAAATGCTGCCAAAAATAAACGGTGAAGGGAGTGTGGAGAAATGCGTACCCTCGGTTGTAAGGGGGGGCATGTAAAGAGCCACTAATGAAAACACAACGTAGGTGCTTTGAAAAGGGAAACATTGAGCTACCAGTCAATCAATCACAACCACTGCTTGGCCTATCACCTGAGAAAATGAGAATCAAAAATCACAGGCTGGCAAACCTGTACGCCAGCAATATTTACCATAGCCAGCACTTGGAAGCAATGAAAATGTCCATCAACCGAGGAATGCACCAAGAAGAAGTGGTCCACGTACACAATGGAATATTACTCTAATAATAAATATAAATTAAATTAAAAACAAACAAAAGCAAGGAGACATCAACATTTGTGGGTTTATCCGGGCACATTGCACTCTAATTTATAACCGAAGAACACCACTGGCCGGTAGGTCTGTTTCCCTAGTACCAGCATGGGGAACGTAGAAAGGCTGCCGCTCTCTGGCCATTACCTGCAAAAGCAGGTTTAAAGCCTGAGCTAATGGTCACTTCATATGAACAAGTACTTCAGGGCTGTAAATGAAACCTGCCCTCAAAATGTCTTGAGGGAGATAATGGCCAAACTATTTCAAATGGTGACACATACTTTAAGAAAACACTTTGAAGAAATAAGCTCTAATCACAGCTGGAAAAATTAAAAGGACATGTCTTAAAGCTCAATTTCAACACATTATGAGACACATGCAAATTCAACCACAAAGAGGTATCAGCTCACACCACTCAGAATAACCATCAGCAAAAACTACAAAGAATAAATGCTGAAGGTGCTGGGAAGAAATACATACCCTCCACTTTAAGTGGGACGTAACCTGGAAAGAGCCACTAAGGAGAACAGAATAGAGGTGCCTTTAAAAGGTAACCATTGAGCTACCATATGATCTAGCAGACCTATGCCTAGACCTATAAACGAAGAAGAGAGAATTGGAAGGACACAGGCACGCAAATCTACATTGCATAGTATTACAATAGCCAAGATATGGAAGTAACCAAAAAGTCCACCGACAGATGGGTGGACAAAGAAGTACTGCTACCTGTACAGATGGAATAAGAGCTAGTGAAAAAATGAAACAATGCCATTTGCAGCACCATAGATGAGTCTAGAAGTAATCACGCAACTTGGAGTAAGTGAGAAAGCGAAAGACACATATCCTATCATATCACATATAGGTGTTACCTAAAAAATGATACAAACAAAGATATTTCCACAGAGAAACACTATCATAGATTCATTAAAAAAACTTATGGTTCACCAAATGGAAAGGTGTGAGGATTGGATACATTACCATATTGAGGTTAACAGAGAGATACAAACACATGTGAAATATATAATCACCAAAGACCTACGCAATACCAAGAGAAGACTACTCAACATTGTGTCATAACCTACATGGGAAAAGGATCCGAAGAATAGATATATGCATATGTGTGAAAGAACCACATCTTGCACACCTAGAACAAACAAAACATTGTAATCAAGTTTGCTGTGATAAGAAATAAAAATTAAGTTCAAAATACCAACAAGAAGTAATGAGACATAAACTTAAAGGGCTTTTTCCTCGCACATTCCATTCTAATTTACAACCTAGAACACCACTTCCAGTAAGGCTCTGTTGCCCTAGAAACCAGATTTGGTAAAGGAGAAATGCTGCCGCCTTGTGGCCGATTCCCGCAAGAGCAGCTTTTAACCCACAGCTAATGGTCACTTACCATTCACAAGGACTCAGGGCTGTAAAGGACACCTGCCCTCAAAATTGTGCTGAGGTAGGGAATGGATACAAAAAATTCAAAACAGGCCAAATTTTCAAGAAGATAGTATGAAGAGGTAAGTTTTACTCACTCTCTTTTTAAAGAAAGGAAAATGGATAAAAGCTCCACCTCAGGAAGTATTAGACTCATGCAATCTAATCTACAAAAAGTTTTCAACTCACACCAGTCGACTGACCATTGGCAAAAAGTCTACAAACAATAAATGCTGAAGAGGTTTTAGAGAACTGTGTACCCTCTAGCTGCTGGTGAGATGCAAAAGGGTTAAACGCTAATAATGAGAACAGAAAGGAGCTGCGTTGAAAAGGAAAAATTGAGGTACCATTCAATCCAGCAGACGCACCAATGGGCCTCTCACCTGAGAAGACCAGAATGAAGAAGACCCGGGCTGCAAAAGCTGCACTGCAGCCTTATTCACCATAGACAAGACAGTGAAGCAACCAAAATGTCCATCAACAGATGAAAGGATAAAGAAGAAGTGGTCCATGTACACAATGAATACTAGCCATGGAAAACAATGAAACACTGCTCTTTGAGGCACCATAGATGATCTTGGAGATAATCACAGAACATGAGGTAAGTCGGAAAGCAAAAGTCCTATATCCTATGATATCACTTATAGGCGTTATCTAATAACTGACACAAATGAACATATTTCCACAGAGAAAGTCAATCACAGACTTATTAAAAAAAAACTATGCTTATCTAAAAGGAAAGGTGGGGGGAATGGATAAATGAAGATTAGCGTTACCATATGTATACAAATACATATTATATACATATATCAAAAAGACCGACCATATAGCAAGGAAGGTTTACGGAACACTCTGTAATAATTTACAGGGGAAGAGGATCTCTACATAAATAGGTATATAGAATATGTAGATGAACCAGAGTGTGTACACCTTGGACAAGCAACATTCTAACCATTACCCCAATTGAAAAAATTAAAACAACGAACTAGGAGTAATGAGACATAAACTTATGGGGGGTTTTCCTGGCACATTCCATTCAAATTTACAACCTAGGCAAACGACTTCCAGAACGGCTCTGCTGCCCTAGTACCCAGATTTGGGAATGGAGAAATGCTGCATCCTTGTGGCCGTTTCCCACCACAGCAGCTTTAAACCCACTGCAAAAGGTCACTAAATATTCACCAATTGCAGGTCTGTAAATGACACCTGCCCTCCAAAAAATACTGAGGTCGAAAATCGACCAAAAAATTCTAGAGTGCAACCTTCCAAAAAGAAAATTTGAAGAGGTATATTATACTCACACTTTTGTTCTTTTTTCTTTTAACAGAAAAGAAAAAGGCGTGGAAAAATGATGAATTGTAGGAATTTTTACAGACATGTAAACCCAAATTACAAACACCTATCAGCTCACACCAGTCAGAATGGCCATCAACAAATATGCTGCAAACAAGAAATGCTGACGTGATTGTGGAGAAGTGCGTACCCTCGATTCTAAGGGGGACGTGGTAAGAGCCACTAATGACAGCACAATTGAGGTGCCTTGAAAAGGTAAACGTTGAGCTACCATACCAGTCAATCAATCATAACCACTGCTGGGTCTATCACCTGAGAAAATGAAAATCAAAAATCACAGGCTGGCAATCCTGCCCTCCAGCAATATTTACCATAGGCAACACTTGGAAGCAAGGAAAATGTCCATCAACAGAGGAATGCACCAAGAAGAAGTGGTCCATGTACACAATGGAATATTAGCCATGGAAAACACTGAAGCGCTGCTCTTTGAGGCACCACAGATGAGCCTGGAGATAATCACAAAACATGAAGTAGGTCAGAAAGCAAAAGACCTATAGCCTATATTATCACTTATGGCATTATCTAATAACTGACACAGATGAACATATTTCCAAAGAGAAAGACACTCACAGGCTTAGAAAACAAAACAAACTATGCTCATCTAAAAGGAAAGGAGGGGGGAAATTGAGAAATGAGGATTAGTGTTACTATACATATACAAATACATATTATATACATGTATCAAAAAGACCGAACATATAGCAAGGGAGGTCGATGGAACACTGTAATATTTTACATGGGAAGAGGATCTGTACATTAATAGACATACATAATGTACAAAAGGACCAGATGGTGTACACCTAGGACAAACAATATTCTAAACTTTACCCAGATTAAAAAAAATTTAAAAACCAAGAAGAAGTAATGAGACATAAACTTATGGGGATTTCTCCTGGCAAATTCCATTCTAATTTATAACCTAGGACAATGACTTCCAGAAGGGCTCTGCTGCCCTAGTACCCAGATTGGGGAATGGAGAAAAGCTACCTCCTTGTGGACGTTTCCCACAACAGCAGCTTTGAACCCACTGCAAAAGGTCACTAAATTTTCACCAACTTGCAGTTCTGTAAATGACACCTGCCCTCCAAAAAATTTCTGGGGTCAAAAATCGACCAAAAAATTCAAAAGAGGGCAACCTTCGAAGAAGTCAATTTCAAGAGCTGTATTATACTTACGGTTTTTTTCTTTTAAGAGAAAAGAAAAAGGCGTAGGAATATGATGAATTTAAAAATTTTAATGTCATGCATACCCATATTACAAAAACCTATCAGCTCACAGCAATCAGAATGGCCATTAGGAAAAATGCTGCCAAAAATAAACGGTGAAGGAAGTGTGGAGAAATGCGTACCCTCGGTTGTAAGGGGGGGCATGTAAAGAGCCACTAATGAAAACACAACGTAGGTGCTTTGAAAAGGGAAACATTGAGCTACCAGTCAATCAATCACAACCACTGCTTGGCCTATCACCTGAGAAAATGAGAATCAAAAATCACAGGCTGGCAAACCTGTACGCCAGCAATATTTACCATAGCCAGCACTTGGAAGCAATGAAAATGTCCATCAACCGAGGAATGCACCAAGAAGAAGTGGTCCACGTACACAATGGATTATTACTCTAATAATAAATATAAATTAAATTAAAAACAAACAAAAGCAAGGAGACATCAACATTTGTGGGTTTATCCAGGCACACTGCACTCTAATTTATAACCGAAGAACACCACTGGCCGGTAGGTCTGTTTCCCTAGTACCAGCATGGGGAACGTAGAAAGGCTGCCGCTCTCTGGCCATTACCTGCAAAAGCAGGTTTAAAGCCTGAGCTAATGGTCACTTCATATGAACAAGTACTTCAGGGCTGTAAATGAAACCTGCCCTCAAAATGTCTTGAGGGAGATAATGGCCAAACTATTTCAAATGGTGACACATACTTTAAGAAAACACTTTGAAGAAATAAGCTCTAATCACAGCTGGAAAAATTAAAAGGACATGTCTTAAAGCTCAATTTCAACACATTATGAGACACATGCAAATTCAACCACAAAGAGGTATCAGCTCACACCACTCAGAATAACCATCAGCAAAAACTACAAAGAATAAATGCTGAAGGTGCTGGGAAGAAATACATACCCTCCACTTTAAGTGGGACGTAACCTGGAAAGAGCCACTAAGGAGAACAGAATAGAGGTGCCTTTAAAAGGTAACCATTGAGCTACCATATGATCTAGCAGACCTATGCCTAGACCTATAAACGAAGAAGAGAGAATTGGAAGGACACAGGCACGCAAATCTACATTGCATAGTATTACAATAGCCAAGATATGGAAGTAACCAAAAAGTCCACCGACAGATGGGTGGACAAAGAAGTACTGCTACCTGTACAGATGGAATAAGAGCTAGTGAAAAAATGAAACAATGCCATTTGCAGCACCATAGATGAGTCTAGAAGTAATCACGCAACTTGGAGTAAGTGAGAAAGCGAAAGACACATATCCTATCATATCACATATAGGTGTTACCTAAAAAATGATACAAACAAAGATATTTCCACAGAGAAACACTATCATAGATTCATTAAAAAAACTTATGGTTCACCAAATGGAAAGGTGTGAGGATTGGATACATTACCATATTGAGGTTAACAGAGAGATACAAACACATGTGAAATATATAATCACCAAAGACCTACGCAATACCAAGAGAAGACTACTCAACATTGTGTCATAACCTACATGGGAAAAGGATCCGAAGAATAGATATATGCATATGTGTGAAAGAACCACATCTTGCACACCTAGAACAAACAAAGCATTGTAATCAAGTTTGCTGTGATAAAAAATAAAAATTAAGTTCAAAATACCAACAAGAAGTAATGAGACATAAACTTAAAGGGCCTTTTCCTCGCACATTCCATTCTAATTTACAACCTAGAACACCACTTCCAGTAAGGCTCTGTTGCCCTAGAAACCAGATTTGGTAAAGGAGAAATGCTGCCGCCTTGTGGCCGATTCCCGCAAGAGCAGCTTTTAACCCACAGCTAATGGTCACTTACCATTCACAAGGACTCAGGGCTGTAAAGGACACCTGCCCTCAAAATTGTGCTGAGGTAGGGAATGGATACAAAAAATTCAAAACAGGCCAAATTTTCAAGAAGATAGTATGAAGAGGTAAGTTTTACTCACTCTCTTTTTAAAGAAAGGAAAATGGATAAAAGCTCCACCTCAGGAAGTATTAGACTCATGCAATCTAATCTACAAAAAGTTTTCAACTCACACCAGTCGACTGACCATTGGCAAAAAGTCTACAAACAATAAATGCTGAAGAGGTTTTAGAGAACTGTGTACCCTCTAGCTGCTGGTGAGATGCAAAAGGGTTAAACGCTAATAATGAGAACAGAAAGGAGCTGCGTTGAAAAGGAAAAATTGAGGTACCATTCAATCCAGCAGGCGCACCAATGGGCCTCTCACCTGAGAAGACCAGAATGAAGAAGACCCGGGCTGCAAAAGCTGCACTGCAGCCTTATTCACCATAGACAAGACAGTGAAGCAACCAAAATGTCCATCAACAGATGAAAGGATAAAGAAGAAGTGGTCCATGTACACAATGAATACTAGCCATGGAAAACAATGAAACACTGCTCTTTGAGGCACCATAGATGATCTTGGAGATAATCACAGAACATGAGGTAAGTCGGAAAGCAAAAGTCCTATATCCTATGATATCACTTATAGGCGTTATCTAATAACTGACACAAATGAACATATTTCCACAGAGAAAGTCAATCACAGACTTATTAAAAAAAAACTATGCTTATCTAAAAGGAAAGGTGGGGGGAATGGATAAATGAAGATTAGCGTTACCATATGTATACAAATACATATTATATACATATATCAAAAAGACCGACCATATAGCAAGGAAGGTTTACGGAACACTCTGTAATAATTTACAGGGGAAGAGGATCTCTACATAAATAGGTATATAGAATATGTAGATGAACCAGAGTGTGTACACCTTGGACAAGCAACATTCTAACCATTACCCCAATTGAAAAAATTAAAACAACGAACTAGGAGTAATGAGACATAAACTTATGGGGGGTTTTCCTGGCACATTCCATTCAAATTTACAACCTAGGCAAACGACTTCCAGAACGGCTCTGCTGCCCTAGTACCCAGATTTGGGAATGGAGAAATGCTGCATCCTTGTGGCCGTTTCCCACCACAGCAGCTTTAAACCCACTGCAAAAGGTCACTAAATATTCACCAATTGCAGGTCTGTAAATGACACCTGCCCTCCAAAAAATACTGAGGTCGAAAATCGACCAAAAAATTCTAGAGTGCAACCTTCCAAAAAGAAAATTTGAAGAGGTATATTATACTCACACTTTTGTTCTTTTTTCTTTTAACAGAAAAGAAAAAGGCGTGGAAAAATGATGAATTGTAGGAATTTTTACAGACATGTAAACCCAAATTACAAACACCTATCAGCTCACACCAGTCAGAATGGCCATCAACAAATATGCTGCAAACAAGAAATGCTGACGTGATTGTGGAGAAGTGCGTACCCTCGATTCTAAGGGGGACGTGGTAAGAGCCACTAATGACAGCACAATTGAGGTGCCTTGAAAAGGTAAACGTTGAGCTACCATACCAGTCAATCAATCATAACCACTGCTGGGTCTATCACCTGAGAAAATGAAAATCACAAATCACAGGCTGGCAATCCTGCCCTCCAGCAATATTTACCATAGGCAACACTTGGAAGCAAGGAAAATGTCCATCAACAGAGGAATGCACCAAGAAGAAGTGGTCCATGTACACAATGGAATATTAGCCATGGAAAACACTGAAGCGCTGCTCTTTGAGGCACCACAGATGAGCCTGGAGATAATCACAAAACATGAAGTAGGTCGGAAAGCAAAAGACCTATAGCCTATATTATCACTTATGGCATTATCTAATAACTGACACAGATGAACATATTTCCAAAGAGAAAGACACTCACAGGCTTAGAAAACAAAACAAACTATGCTCATCTAAAAGGAAAGGAGGGGGGAAATTGAGAAATGAGGATTAGTGTTACTATACATATACAAATACATATTATATACATGTATCAAAAAGACCGAACATATAGCAAGGGAGGTCGATGGAACACTGTAATATTTTACATGGGAAGAGGATCTGTACATTAATAGACATACATAATGTACAAAAGGACCAGATGGTGTACACCTAGGACAAACAATATTCTAAACTTTACCCAGATTAAAAAAATTTTAAAAACCAAGATGAAGTAATGAGACATAAACTTATGGGGATTTCTCCTGGCAAATTCCATTCTAATTTATAACCTAGGACAATGACTTCCAGAAGGGCTCTGCTGCCCTAGTACCCAGATTGGGGAATGGAGAAAAGCTACCTCCTTGTGGACGTTTCCCACAACAGCAGCTTTGAACCCACTGCAAAAGGTCACTAAATTTTCACCAACTTGCAGTTCTGTAAATGACACCTGCCCTCCAAAAAATTTCTGGGGTCAAAAATCGACCAAAAAATTCAAAAGAGGGCAACCTTCGAAGAAGTCAATTTCAAGAGCTGTATTATACTTACGGTTTTTTTCTTTTAAGAGAAAAGAAAAAGGCGTAGGAATATGATGAATTTAAAAATTTTAATGTCATGCATACCCATATTACAAAAACCTATCAGCTCACAGCAATCAGAATGGCCATTAGGAAAAATGCTGCCAAAAATAAACGGTGAAGGGAGTGTGGAGAAATGCGTACCCTCGGTTGTAAGGGGGGGCATGTAAAGAGCCACTAATGAAAACACAACGTAGGTGCTTTGAAAAGGGAAACATTGAGCTACCAGTCAATCAATCACAACCACTGCTTGGCCTATCACCTGAGAAAATGAGAATGAAAAATCACAGGCTGGTAAACCTGTACGCCAGCAATATTTACCATAGCCAGCACTTGGAAGCAATGAAAATGTCCATCAACCGAGGAATGCACCAAGAAGAAGTGGTCCACGTACACAATGGAATATTACTCTAATAATAAATATAAATTAAATTAAAAACAAACAAAAGCAAGGAGACATCAACATTTGTGGGTTTATCCGGGCACATTGCACTCTAATTTATAACCGAAGAACACCACTGGCCGGTAGGTCTGTTTCCCTAGTACCAGCATGGGGAACGTAGAAAGGCTGCCGCTCTCTGGCCATTACCTGCAAAAGCAGGTTTAAAGCCTGAGCTAATGGTCACTTCATATGAACAAGTACTTCAGGGCTGTAAATGAAACCTGCCCTCAAAATGTCTTGAGGGAGATAATGGCCAAACTATTTCAAATGGTGACACATACTTTAAGAAAACACTTTGAAGAAATAAGCTCTAATCACAGCTGGAAAAATTAAAAGGACATGTCTTAAAGCTCAATTTCAACACATTATGAGACACATGCAAATTCAACCACAAAGAGGTATCAGCTCACACCACTCAGAATAACCATCAGCAAAAACTACAAAGAATAAATGCTGAAGGTGCTGGGAAGAAATACATACCCTCCACTTTAAGTGGGACGTAACCTGGAAAGAGCCACTAAGGAGAACAGAATAGAGGTGCCTTTAAAAGGTAACCATTGAGCTACCATATGATCTAGCAGACCTATGCCTAGACCTATAAACGAAGAAGAGAGAATTGGAAGGACACAGGCACGCAAATCTACATTGCATAGTATTACAATAGCCAAGATATGGAAGTAACCAAAAAGTCCACCGACAGATGGGTGGACAAAGAAGTACTGCTACCTGTACAGATGGAATAAGAGCTAGTGAAAAAATGAAACAATGCCATTTGCAGCACCATAGATGAGTCTAGAAGTAATCACGCAACTTGGAGTAAGTGAGAAAGCGAAAGACACATATCCTATCATATCACATATAGG
Organism: Balaenoptera borealis; assembly: GCF_965194805.1. Classification (NCBI taxonomy): domain Eukaryota; kingdom Metazoa; phylum Chordata; class Mammalia; order Artiodactyla; family Balaenopteridae; genus Balaenoptera; species Balaenoptera borealis. Next base: position 92,024,296 of record NC_138873.1, read on the forward strand.
TGTTACCTAAAAAATGATACAAACAAAGATATTTCCACAGAGAAACACTATCATAGATTCATTAAAAAAACTTATGGTTCACCAAATGGAAAGGTGTGAGGATTGGATACATTACCATATTGAGGTTAACAGAGAGATACAAACACATGTGAAATATATAATCACCAAAGACCTACGCAATACCAAGAGAAGACTACTCAACATTGTGTCATAACCTACATGGGAAAAGGATCCGAAGAATAGATATATGCATATGTGTGAAAGAACCACATCTTGCACACCTAGAACAAACAAAACATTGTAATCAAGTTTGCTGTGATAAGAAATAAAAATTAAGTTCAAAATACCAACAAGAAGTAATGAGACATAAACTTAAAGGGCTTTTGCCTCGCACATTCCATTCTAATTTACAACCTAGAACACCACTTCCAGTAAGGCTCTGTTGCCCTAGAAACCAGATTTGGTAAAGGAGAAATGCTGCCGCCTTGTGGCCGATTCCCGCAAGAGCAGCTTTTAACCCACAGCTAATGGTCACTTACCATTCACAAGGACTCAGGGCTGTAAAGGACACCTGCCCTCAAAATTGTGCTGAGGTAGGGAATGGATACAAAAAATTCAAAACAGGCCAAATTTTCAAGAAGATAGTATGAAGAGGTAAGTTTTACTCACTCTCTTTTTAAAGAAAGGAAAATGGATAAAAGCTCCACCTCAGGAAGTATTAGACTCATGCAATCTAATCTACAAAAAGTTTTCAACTCACACCAGTCGACTGACCATTGGCAAAAAGTCTACAAACAATAAATGCTGAAGAGGTTTTAGAGAACTGTGTACCCTCTAGCTGCTGGTGAGATGCAAAAGGGTTAAACGCTAATAATGAGAACAGAAAGGAGCTGCGTTGAAAAGGAAAAATTGAGGTACCATTCAATCCAGCAGGCGCACCAATGGGCCTCTCACCTGAGAAGACCAGAATGAAGAAGACCCGGGCTGCAAAAGCTGCACTGCAGCCTTATTCACAATAGACAAGACAGTGAAGCAACCAAAATGTCCATCAACAGATGAAAGGATAAAGAAGAAGTGGTCCATGTACACAATGAATACTAGCCATGGAAAACAATGAAACACTGCTCTTTGAGGCACCATAGATGATCTTGGAGATAATCACAGAACATGAGGTAAGTCGGAAAGCAAAAGTCCTATATCCTATGATATCACTTATAGGCGTTATCTAATAACTGACACAAATGAACATATTTCCACAGAGAAAGTCAATCACAGACTTATTATAAAAAAACCTATGCTTATCTAAAAGGAAAGGTGGGGGGAATGGATAAATGAAGATTAGCGTTACCATATGTATACAAATACATATTATATACATATATCAAAAAGACCGACCATATAGCAAGGAAGGTTTACGGAACACTCTGTAATAATTTACAGGGGAAGAGGATCTCTACATAAATAGGTATATAGAATATGTAGATGAACCAGAGTGTGTACACCTTGGACAAGCAACATTCTAACCATTACCCCAATTGAAAAAATTAAAACAACGAACTAGGAGTAATGAGACATAAACTTATGGGGGGTTTTCCTGGCACATTCCATTCAAATTTACAACCTAGGCAAACGACTTCCAGAACGGCTCTGCTGCCCTAGTACCCAGATTTGGGAATGGAGAAATGCTGCATCCTTGTGGCCGTTTCCCACAACAGCAGCTTTAAACCCACTGCAAAAGGTCACTAAATATTCACCAATTGCAGGTCTGTAAATGACACCTGCCCTCCAAAAAATACTGAGGTCGAAAATCGACCAAAAAATTCTAGAGTGCAACCTTCCAAAAAGAAAATTTGAAGAGGTATATTATACTCACACTTTTGTTCTTTTTTCTTTTAACAGAAAAGAAAAAGGCGTGGAAAAATGATGAATTGTAGGAATTTTTACAGACATGTAAACCCAAATTACAAACACCTATCAGCTCACACCAGTCAGAATGGCCATCAACAAAAATGCTGCAAACAAGAAATGCTGACGTGATTGTGGAGAAGTGCGTACCCTCGATTCTAAGGGGGACGTGGTAAGAGCCACTAATGAAAGCACAATTGAGGTGCCTTGAAAAGGTAAACGTTGAGCTACCATACCAGTCAATCAATCATAACCACTGCTGGGTCTATCACCTGAGAAAATGAAAATCACAAATCACAGGCTGGCAATCCTGCCCTCCAGCAATATTTACCATAGGCAACACTTGGAAGCAAGGAAAATGTCCATCAACAGAGGAGTGCACCAAGAAGACGTGGTCCATGTACACAATGGAATATTAGCCATGGAAAACACTGAAGCGCTGCTCTTTGAGGCACCACAGATGAGCCTGGAGATAATCACAAAACATGAAGTAGGTCGGAAAGCAAAAGACCTATAGCCTATATAATCACTTATGGCCTTATCTAATAACTGACACAGATGAACATATTTCCAAAGAGAAAGACACTCACAGGCTTAGAAAACAAAACAAACTATGCTCATCTAAAAGGAAAGGAGGGGGGAAATTGAGAAATGAGGATTAGTGTTACTATACATATACAAATACATATTATATACATGTATCAAAAAGACCGAACATATAGCAAGGGAGGTCGATGGAACACTGTAATATTTTACATGGGAAGAGGATCTGTACATTAATAGACATACATAATGTACAAATGGACCAGATGGTGTACACCTAGGACAAACAATATTCTAAACTTTACCCAGATTAAAAAAATTTTAAAAACCAAGAAGAAGTAATGAGACATAAACTTATGGGGATTTCTCCTGGCAAATTCCATTCTAATTTATAACCTAGGACAATGACTTCCAGAAGGGCTCTGCTGCCCTAGTACCCAGATTGGGGAATGGAGAAAAGCTACCTCCTTGTGGACGTTTCCCACAACAGCAGCTTTGAACCCACTGCAAAAGGTCACTAAATTTTCACCAACTTGCAGTTCTGTCAATGACACCTGCCCTCCAAAAAATTTCTGGGGTCAAAAATCGACGAAAAAAATTCAAAAGAGGGCAACCTTCGAAGAAGTCAATTTCAAGAGCTCTATTATACTTACGGTTTTTTCTTTTAAGAGAAAAGAAAAAGGCGTAGGAATATGATGAATTTAAAAATTTTAATGTCATGCATACCCATATTACAAAAACCTATCAGCTCACAGCAATCAGAATGGCCATTAGGAAAAATGCTGCCAAAAATAAACGGTGAAGGGAGTGTGGAGAAATGCGTACCCTCGGTTGTAAGGGGGGGCATGTAAAGAGCCACTAATGAAAACACAACTTAGGTGCTTTGAAAAGGGAAACATTGAGCTACCAGTCAATCAATCACAACCACTGCTTGGCCTATCACCTGAGAAAATGAGAATCAAAAATCACAGGCTGGCAAACCTGTACGCCAGCAATATTTACCATAGCCAGCACTTGGAAGCAATGAAAATGTCCATCAACCGAGGAATGCACCAAGAAGAAGTGGTCCACGTACACAATGGAATATTACTCTAATAATAAATATAAATTAAATTAAAAACAAACAAAAGCAAGGAGACATCAACATTTGTGGGTTTATCCGGGCACATTGCACTCTAATTTATAACCGAAGAACACCACTGGCCGGTAGGTCTGTTTCCCTAGTACCAGCATGGGGAACGTAGAAAGGCTGCCGCTCTCTGGCCATTACCTGCAAAAGCAGGTTTAAAGCCTGAGCTAATGGTCACTTCATATGAACAAGTACTTCAGGGCTGTATATGAAACCTGCCCTCAAAATGTCTTGAGGGAGATAATGGCCAAAATATTTCAAATGGTGACACATACTTTAAGAAAACACTTTGAAGAAATAAGCTCTAATCACAGCTGGAAAAATTAAAAGGACATGTCTTAAAGCTCAATTTCAACGCATTATGAGACACATGCAAATTCAACCACAAAGAGGTATCAGCTCACACCACTCAGAATAACCATCAGCAAAAACTACAAAGAATAAATGCTGAAGGTGCTGGGAAGAAATACATACCCTCCACTTTAAGTGGGACGTAACCTGGAAAGAGCCACTAAGGAGAACAGAATAGAGGTGCCTTTAAAAGGTAACCATTGAGCTACCATATGATCTAGCAGACCTATGCCTAGACCTATAAACTAAGAAGAGAGAATTGGAAGGACACAGGCACGCAAATCTACATTGCATAGTATTACAATAGCCAAGATATGGAAGTAACCAAAAAGTCCACCGACAGATGGGTGGACAAAGAAGTACTGATACCTGTACAGATGGAATAAGAGCTAGTGAAAAAATGAAACAATGCCATTTGCAGCACCATAGAGGAGTCTAGAAGTAAACACGCAACTTGGAGTAAGTGAGAAAGCGAAAGACACATATCCTATCATATCACATATAGGTGTTACCTAAAAAATGATACAAACAAAGATATTTCCACAGAGAAACACTATCATAGATTCATTAAAAAAACTTATGGTTCACCAAATGGAAAGGTGTGAGGATTGGATACATTACCATATTGAGGTTAACAGAGAGATAAAAACACATGTGAAATATATAATCACCAAAGACCTACGCAATACCAAGAGAAGACTACTCAACATTGTGTCATAACCTACATGGGAAAAGGATCCGAAGAAGAGATATATGCATGTGTGTGAAAGAACCACGTCTTGCACACCTAGAACAAACAAAACATTGTAATCAAGTTTGCTGTGATAAAAAATAAAAATTAAGTTCAAAATACCAACAAGAAGTAATGAGACATAAACTTAAAAGGCTGTTTCCTCGCACATTCCATTCTAATTTACAACCTAGAACACCACTTCCAGTAAGGCTCTGTTGCCCTAGTAACCAGATTTGGTAAAGGAGAAATGCTGCCGCCTTGTGGCCGATTCCCGCAAGAGCAGCTTTTAACCCACAGCTAATGGTCACTTACCATTCACAAGGACTCAGGGCTGTAAAGGACACCTGCCCTCAAAATTGTGCTGAGGTAGGGAATGGATACAAAAAATTCAAAACAGGCCAAATTTTCAAGAAGATAGTATGAAGAGGTAAGTTTTACTCACTCTCTTTTTAAAGAAAGGAAAATGGATAAAAGCTCCACCTCAGGAAGTATTAGACTCATGCAATCTAATCTACAAAAAGTTTTCAACTCACACCAGTCGACTGACCATTGGCAAAAAGTCTACAAACAATAAATGCTGAAGAGGTTTTAGAGAACTGTGTACCCTCTAGCTGCTGGTGAGATGCAAAAGGGTTAAACGCTAATAATGAGAACAGAAAGGAGCTGCGTTGAAAAGGAAAAATTGAGGTACCATTCAATCCAGCAGGCGCACCAATGGGCCTCTCACCTGAGAAGACCAGAATGAAGAAGACCCGGGCTGCAAAAGCTGCACTGCAGCCTTATTCACAATAGACAAGACAGTGAAGCAACCAAAATGTCCATCAACAGATGAAAGGATAAAGAAGAAGTGGTCCATGTACACAATGAATACTAGCCATGGAAAACAATGAAACACTGCTCTTTGAGGCACCATAGATGATCTTGGAGATAATCACAGAACATGAGGTAAGTCGGAAAGCAAAAGTCCTATATCCTATGATATCACTTATAGGCGTTATCTAATAACTGACACAAATGAACATATTTCCACAGAGAAAGTCAATCACAGACTTATTATAAAAAAACCTATGCTTATCTAAAAGGAAAGGTGGGGGGAATGGATAAATGAAGATTAGCGTTACCATATGTATACAAATACATATTATATACATATATCAAAAAGACCGACCATATAGCAAGGAAGGTTTACGGAACACTCTGTAATAATTTACAGGGGAAGAGGATCTCTACATAAATAGGTATATAGAATATGTAGATGAACCAGAGTGTGTACACCTTGGACAAGCAACATTCTAACCATTACCCCAATTGAAAAAATTAAAACAACGAACTAGGAGTAATGAGACATAAACTTATGGGGGGTTTTCCTGGCACATTCCATTCAAATTTACAACCTAGGCAAACGACTTCCAGAACGGCTCTGCTGCCCTAGTACCCAGATTTGGGAATGGAGAAATGCTGCATCCTTGTGGCCGTTTCCCACCACAGCAGCTTTAAACCCACTGCAAAAGGTCACTAAATATTCACCAATTGCAGGTCTGTAAATGACACCTGCCCTCCAAAAAATACTGAGGTCGAAAATCGACCAAAAAATTCTAGAGTGCAACCTTCCAAAAAGAAAATTTGAAGAGGTATATTATACTCACACTTTTGTTCTTTTTTCTTTTAACAGAAAAGAAAAAGGCGTGGAAAAATGATGAATTGTAGGAATTTTTACAGACATGTAAACCCAAATTACAAACACCTATCAGCTCACACCAGTCAGAATGGCCATCAACAAAAATGCTGCAAACAAGAAATGCTGACGTGATTGTGGAGAAGTGCGTACCCTCGATTCTAAGGGGGACGTGGTAAGAGCCACTAATGAAAGCACAATTGAGGTGCCTTGAAAAGGTAAACGTTGAGCTACCATACCAGTCAATCAATCATAACCACTGCTGGGTCTATCACCTGAGAAAATGAAAATCACAAATCACAGGCTGGCAATCCTGCCCTCCAGCAATATTTACCATAGGCAACACTTGGAAGCAAGGAAAATGTCCATCAACAGAGGAGTGCACCAAGAAGACGTGGTCCATGTACACAATGGAATATTAGCCATGGAAAACACTGAAGCGCTGCTCTTTGAGGCACCACAGATGAGCCTGGAGATAATCACAAAACATGAAGTAGGTCGGAAAGCAAAAGACCTATAGCCTATATAATCACTTATGGCCTTATCTAATAACTGACACAGATGAACATATTTCCAAAGAGAAAGACACTCACAGGCTTAGAAAACAAAACAAACTATGCTCATCTAAAAGGAAAGGAGGGGGGAAATTGAGAAATGAGGATTAGTGTTACTATACATATACAAATACATATTATATACATGTATCAAAAAGACCGAACATATAGCAAGGGAGGTCGATGGAACACTGTAATATTTTACATGGGAAGAGGATCTGTACATTAATAGACATACATAATGTACAAATGGACCAGATGGTGTACACCTAGGACAAACAATATTCTAAACTTTACCCAGATTAAAAAAATTTTAAAAACCAAGAAGAAGTAATGAGACATAAACTTATGGGGATTTCTCCTGGCAAATTCCATTCTAATTTATAACCTAGGACAATGACTTCCAGAAGGGCTCTGCTGCCCTAGTACCCAGATTGGGGAATGGAGAAAAGCTACCTCCTTGTGGACGTTTCCCACAACAGCAGCTTTGAACCCACTGCAAAAGGTCACTAAATTTTCACCAACTTGCAGTTCTGTCAATGACACCTGCCCTCCAAAAAATTTCTGGGGTCAAAAATCGACGAAAAAAATTCAAAAGAGGGCAACCTTCGAAGAAGTCAATTTCAAGAGCTCTATTATACTTACGGTTTTTTCTTTTAAGAGAAAAGAAAAAGGCGTAGGAATATGATGAATTTAAAAATTTTAATGTCATGCATACCCATATTACAAAAACCTATCAGCTCACAGCAATCAGAATGGCCATTAGGAAAAATGCTGCCAAAAATAAACGGTGAAGGGAGTGTGGAGAAATGCGTACCCTCGGTTGTAAGGGGGGGCATGTAAAGAGCCACTAATGAAAACACAACTTAGG